>NC_140172.1:55241379-55841379 GCF_963971535.1 Notolepis coatsorum | reverse complement strand
AATCCAGTACTCTGGTAACCACTAATACAATGTAATCCAGTACTATGGTAGCCACTAATACAATGTAATCCAGTACTCTGGTAGCCACTAATACAATGTAATCCAGTACTCTGGTAGCCACTAATACAATGTAATCCAGTACTATGGTAGCCACTAATACAATGTAATCCAGTACTCTGGTAGCCACTAATACAATGTAAGCCAGTACTCTGGTAACCACTAATACAATGTAATCCAGTACTCTCGTAACCACTAATACAATGTAATCCACTACTATGGTAGCCACTAGTACAATGTAATCCAGTACTCTGGTAACCACTAATACAATGTAATCCAGTACTCTGGTAACTACTAATACAATGTAATCCAGTACTCTGGTAACCACTAATACAATGTAATCCAGTACTCTGGTAACCACTAATACAATGTAATCCAGTACTCTGGTAACCACTAATACAATGTAATCCAGTACTATGGTAGCCACTAATACAATGTAATCCAGTACTCTCGTAACCACTAATACAATGTAAGCCAGTACTCTGGTAACCACTAATACAATGTAATCCAGTACTCTCGTAACCACTAATACAATGTAATCCACTACTATGGTAGCCACTAGTACAATGTAATCCAGTACTCTGGTAACCACTAGTACAATGTAATCCAGTACTCTGGTAACCACTAGTACAATATAATCCAGTACTCTGCCTGGTAGCCACTAATACAATGTAATCCAGTGTTTTTATAAAGTGGAATAAGCATCTGCTTCGTTGATCACCATGATCTTAAAATTGGCATCGTAACTCCTCCACTGATACTCCACCTCTCACCTGTAACTCCCAGCATGCTTCACCTGTAACTCCCAGCATGCTTCACCTGTAACTCCCAGCATGATTCACCTGTAACCATAGATATATATAGAACACTAGATAGCTTGCCCGCGCTGCCGGCCAATGGAGAGCGACGTCACTGAACCGCCGCCATCTTGGGAGGGTCAGCCTTGAGTGAGAGTGAGTGAGCTGCACAGACAAAAATACTCATAACTCGCTGAAATATTGACGGATTTACAAACGGTTTGGTTTATTACAAGCATTATTAACGTGGCTATGATTCAAGCGGTTTGTAAAAAAAAAACATCTTAACTTTTATTTTTTTTGTAAGTATCATAACTACATCTTTGATGTTTATAGCAAACCAAACCGTTTGTAAATCCGTCAATATTTCAGCGAGTTATGAGTATTTTTGTCTGTGCAGCTCACTCACTCTCACTCAAGGCTGACCCTCCCAAGATGGCGGCGGTTCAGTGACGCTGGTGACTCCGCCTTAAGCTATCTAGTGTTCTATATATATCTATGCCTGTAACTCCCAGCATACTTCACCTGTAACTCCCAGCATGCTTCACCTGTAACTCCCAGCATGCTTCACCTGTAACTCCCAGCATGCTTCACCTGTAACTCCCAGCATGCTTCACCTGTAACTCCCAGCATGCTTCACCTGTAACTCCCAGCCATGCTTCACCTGTAACTCCCAGCATGCTTCACCTGTAACTCCCAGCATGCTTCACCTGTAACTCCCAGCATGCTCCACTCCATGCTGTAACTCCCAGCATGCTTCACCTGTAACTCCCAGCATGCTTCACCTGTAACTCCCAGCATGCTTCACCTGTAACTCCCAGCATGCTCCACCCCATGCTGTAACTCCCAGCATGCTTCACCTGTAACTCCCAGCATGCTTCACCTGTAACTCCCAGCATGCTTCACCTATAATTCCCAGCATGCTCCACCCGCGACTCCCAGGATGTGCCACCTCACCTGTAATGGTAGGGTGGGACTCAGCGTGTAGATACTTGGATCCGTTCCCACGAACCCGGTCTGAGAGAAGTGTAGCTTGGGGCGCAGGCAGGTGGTCAGGCCCACCCCGGGCAGTGCGTGAGACTTGTCGGAGTTGTGGTTGGAGTAGAGGGTGATGGAGCGCGTCTCGTCGGTCATGGGCACGATGAACTCCTTGTTGGTGCCCAGGCGGTTCCTCTTGGCGGACTCCAGGTGCATGCTGATGAGGAGGTCGTAGAAGCCGCTCCGCATGGGGCCCGGGAGGTAGGTGTTCTCGATGGCGTAGAACAGCTGGGACTCGTCCACGTGGCTGCAGAGGGCGTGGGCCACGCGGTTGTTGCCCAGAGCGCACACCGAGCCGTACAGCTTCAGCGTGTGGTAGTGGAACTTCAGCAGGTCCATCCGCTCAGACAGCTCCAGGATGTCAATACACCTGGATGATGCAAACGGTGTGAAACATTTGACGTAAACCAACCTGCACGTTTATATTTAACCCTTTCAATACCACACTACCAAATGGTTAACCCTTTCACTGCGACAATACAGAAGGTTAACCATTTCACTGCCACACGACAAAGGGTTAGCGTTAGCCCTTTCACTACCACACTACAGAAGGTTAACCCTTTCCGTCTGTAGTGTGGTAGTGAAAGGGTTAACCTTCTGTAGTGTGGTAGTGAAAGGGTTACAAATGTTTTATCTCTTCCCTGTTCACACTGTGTACATAACACTGTTACATAATCCTGTACTATAACCCTGTACATGGAGTTACATTCTATAACCATTATAGATCAACATACTATATGTTATGGTTTGTAACCGACCCCAATCGCACAACACAAGACAGGTATGATGGTTTGCCAAGAAACAGATATTTATTGAACAACAGGGAAATACAGGGAAAAGGGCACTGTCCCTTTAAGGGAGAATCACAAATACAGGAAAATAATATGAGGGGAAGGAAAGGTGCCTTTAAGAGGCGGGCAGGAAAAGGGAACACTAAGGGAAAGTAAGGGAACGCCTAAGGGAAGGTTAAGGGAACGCCTTGGGACAGAGGAACTAGAGACTAGGTAAACCAGGGACAAGGAGAACTAGGGAGAGAGGACTAGGGACTAGGAGAGCTAGGGAACAGGAGAAACGGGGACTAGGGGAACTAGGGACAAGGAACTAGGTGGAACAAGAAGGGGAGAACTTGGGACCAGGAACTAGGTGGAACTAGAAAGGGGAGAACTAGGGAACAGGAACTAGGTGGAACTAGAAAGGGAGAACTTGGGACCAGGAACTAGGTGAAACTAGAAAGGGGAGAACTAGGGAACAGGAACTAGGTGGAACTAGAAAGGGAGAACTTGGGACCAGGAACTAGGTGGAACTAGAAGGGGACTGAGGCCCGCGGAGGCGGGCTGGGGTACAGGGAGGAACTGGGGACTGGTGGGAAAACATCTGGGCCGCTCTGCAGGACAGAGGAGAGAGTTAATGCACAAAAGGGAAAAAACAGAGCAGGTGCAGAACAGTCCAAATAACAAAGTGAACAAAGTAATAATATCTTCGTGTGACAAACACACAGGGGGAGATGTAAAGTCCAAAAATACTATTCTAAGTGAGAACCAAAAACAGAGGCATTACGCTGGGAGATGAAATGTCCAAACTAACTAACAGAGGCAATACGCTGGGAGATGAAATGTCCAAACTAACTAACAGAGGCAATACGCTGGGAGAAGAAAAGTCCAAACTAACTAACAGAGGCAATACGCTGGGAGAGTGACATCACAATCAAAACTCACCCAGGCGTATGCGTAAAGGTACAGGAACAGCAGCGGGAACGGGGGCAAGAGGCATTACGCTGAGTGAGTGACATCACAATCAAAACTCACCCAGGCGTATGCGTAAAGGTAAAGGGGCAGCAGCGGGAACGGGGGCAAGGGCACTACGCTGAGTGAGTGACATCACAATCAAAACTCACCCAGGCGTATGCGTAAAGGTACGGGGACAGCAGCGGGAACGGGGGCAAGGGCACTACGCTGGGTGAGTGACATCACAATCAAAACTCACCCAGGCGCATGCGTAATGGTACAGGGACAGCAACGGGAACGAAGGCATCGCCACCGGGGCGGCTGGCTGTCCGAGCCGAGGGAGAGAGTGCTGGAACAGTGGCGGTGAAGAGGGCATCGTCCACCGGGTAGCCGCTGTCGGAGCCGAGGAACAGAGTGCTGGAACAGTGGCGGTGACGAGGGCATCGTCCACCGGGTAGCCGCTGTCGGAGCCGAGGAACAGAGTGCGCGCCACACCTTGGTGTGCGCGTCGGAACAGGGAGCTGGAACAGTGGCGGTGGCGAGGATGTCGTCCACCGGGTAGCCACTGTCGGAGCCGAGGAACAGAGTGCGCGCCACACCTTGGTGTGCGCGTCGGAACAGGGAGCTGGAACAGTGGCGGTGGCGAGGATGTCGTCCACCGGGTAGCCACTGTCGGAGCCGAGGAACAGAGTGCGCGCCACACCTTGGTGTGCGCGTCGGAACAGGGAGCTGGAACAGTGGCGGTGGCGAGGATGTCGTCCACCGGGTAGCCACTGTCGGAGCCGAGGAACAGAGTGGCGCGCCACACCTTGGTGTGCGCGTCGGAACAGAGAGACGCATCGGGGTGCGTCTGCCAGGAGGAGTGTGCCAAGCTCGAAGGTCTGGAAGATGCGCGTCTGTGCGCCGGTACGGAGGAGCGTGCCAAGCTCGAAGGTCTGGAAGATGCGCGTCAGTGCGCTGGTACGGAGGAGCGTGCCAAGCTCGAAGGTCTGGAAGATGCGCGTCTGTGCGCCGGTACGGAGGAGCGTGCCAAGCTCGAAGGTCTGGAAGATGCGCGTCAGTGCGCTGGTACGGAGGAGCGTGCCAAGCTCGAAGGTCTGGAAGATGCGCGTTGCGCGCTGGTCTGGAGAGCGTGCCAAGCTCGAGCGTCCTTGGAAGATGCGCGTTGCGCGCTGTGGACTGGAGAGCGTCTGCGCTGGTCTGGATGTGCGTCAGGACGACAGCTGCGCGGGGGGTCTGAAGTGGATGACTGGGATGCCTCCCGTGGAAGTCTAGGGAGCGCAGACCAGTCCCACTCTCAGGCAACGGCGACAGCAGGCGAAGGCTGGAGCAAACATCTCGACGCCGGAGAATGGAACAGCATAGGCAGACAGAGGATCTCCCGAAAGAGTCTAGATGTTTAGAGAATATGACTCGGCAAGTATACAACACGACCCCACGCCAAAACGAGGGGAAGCGCCCTGGTATTTAAAGCCCACAGGGGGACTAATTAGCCTGCCACCACAGGTGCGAGAGATAATAGAATATCGAACAGGTGTGGCCACTAAGGGTAAGGAACGAGAGGGTGGGGGCTAGAGAGAGTGAGTGAGAAGGGAAAATCTAACAGTAGGCTTCAAAGAAACAGAGAAAAGGTGGTGAGCAGCGGGCAAAACCTCACAGTATCCCCCCCTCCAACGGGAGCCACCCGGCGACCCAAAACAAATACAGACAGAGTGGCAGGGGGCAAAACAAGAGGTACTGGCCAAGCCAGCAGGGGAAGCCACCACAAGAGTGGGGCTAGCAAAAGAAACAGGGTCGCCGAGGGGTAACTGGGGGAAACTGGTCTAGAGGAACTGGGTCTAGAGAACTAGTCTAGAGGAACTGGTCTAGAGAACTGGTCTAGAGAACTGGTCTAGAGAACTGGGCTAGAGAACTGGTCTAGAGAAACTGGGCTAGAGAACTGGTCTAGAGAACTGGTCTAGAGGAACTGGGTCTAGAGAACTGAGGGGCAAGCAGGGTAGCAAAGGGGTAACCATGGTAGCACCGGGAAAGGGCTAGCAGAGGGAAGGTTAGCTGCCAGGGCACTGATAGCTACAGGGCCTATGCTAGCTGTACTGCTACATCAACATAGAGGCTGCGCAAGCTGCCGGAGCTAGGCTGGCAGACAGGGCTGGACCAGCATGAGAGCACAAGCTAGCTGGAAGGACAGTCCTAGCTGTGTGAGAAAAACTGACCTTGCTAGCTGAAAGGGCAGTCCTAGCAGTGGGATAAACTACACAAAAAAGTGGAGGCCAAGCAGAGGGACCGGTTTAGCTGCTTGGGCCTGGCTAGCTACAGGGCCTATGCCAGCTGCAAGGCTGCATTAACATAGAGGCTGTGCTAACAGCCGGGGCCAAGCTAGCAGACCGGGGCAAGCTAGCAGACAGGGGCTCTGCTGAGGGACTGGGTTAGCCGCCAGGGCATGGCTAGCTACAGGGCCTATGCCAGCAGCAAGGGCTGCATAAACATAGAGGCTGTGCTAGCAGCCGGGGCTAAGCTAGCAGACAGGGGCTCTGCTGAGGGACTGGGTTAGCTGCCAGGGCATGGCTAGCTACAGGGGGGTCAAACAGGGCAAAACGGGAAGCAAACAGGGGAGCTAACCGGGGAGACTAACTAGCTAAACAGGGAAGCTAAACTGGGCTAAACAGGGGAGTAACAGGCTAACAAGTGAGCTAAACAGGACTAACAAGGAAGCTAAACTGGGCTAACAGGGAAGCTAACAGGGCTAACAGGGGAGCTAGAGGGGACAAGAAAAAAAAAGGCAAACTCAACATACACAGTCTGTGCTGGCTGGGGTCGTAGACTTGGTGGGGTCGTACTGTTATGGTTTGTAACCGACCCCAATCGCACAACACAAGACAGGTATGATGGTTTGCCAAGAAACAGATATTTATTGAACAACAGGGAAATACAGGGAAAAGGGCACTGTCCCTTTAAGGGAGAATCACAAATACAGGAAAATAATATGAGGGGAAGGAAAGGTGCCTTTAAGAGGCGGGCAGGAAAAGGGAACACTAAGGGAAAGTAAGGGAACGCCTAAGGGAAGGTTAAGGGAACGCCTTGGGACAGAGGAACTAGAGACTAGGTAAACCAGGGACAAGGAGAACTAGGGAGAGAGGACTAGGGACTAGGAGAGCTAGGGAACAGGAGAAACGGGGACTAGGGGAACTAGGGACAAGGAACTAGGTGGAACAAGAAGGGGAGAACTTGGGACCAGGAACTAGGTGGAACTAGAAAGGGGAGAACTAGGGAACAGGAACTAGGTGGAACTAGAAAGGGAGAACTTGGGACCAGGAACTAGGTGAAACTAGAAAGGGGAGAACTAGGGAACAGGAACTAGGTGGAACTAGAAAGGGAGAACTTGGGACCAGGAACTAGGTGGAACTAGAAGGGGACTGAGGCCCGCGGAGGCGGGCTGGGGTACAGGGAGGAACTGGGGACTGGTGGGAAAACATCTGGGCCGCTCTGCAGGACAGAGGAGAGAGTTAATGCACAAAAGGGAAAAAACAGAGCAGGTGCAGAACAGTCCAAATAACAAAGTGAACAAAGTAATAATATCTTCGTGTGACAAACACACAGGGGGAGATGTAAAGTCCAAAAATACTATTCTAAGTGAGAACCAAAAACAGAGGCATTACGCTGGGAGATGAAATGTCCAAACTAACTAACAGAGGCAATACGCTGGGAGATGAAATGTCCAAACTAACTAACAGAGGCAATACGCTGGGAGAAGAAAAGTCCAAACTAACTAACAGAGGCAATACGCTGGGAGAGTGACATCACAATCAAAACTCACCCAGGCGTATGCGTAAAGGTACAGGAACAGCAGCGGGAACGGGGGCAAGAGGCATTACGCTGAGTGAGTGACATCACAATCAAAACTCACCCAGGCGTATGCGTAAAGGTAAAGGGGCAGCAGCGGGAACGGGGGCAAGGGCACTACGCTGAGTGAGTGACATCACAATCAAAACTCACCCAGGCGTATGCGTAAAGGTACGGGGACAGCAGCGGGAACGGGGGCAAGGGCACTACGCTGGGTGAGTGACATCACAATCAAAACTCACCCAGGCGCATGCGTAATGGTACAGGGACAGCAACGGGAACGAAGGCATCGCCACCGGGGCGGCTGGCTGTCCGAGCCGAGGGAGAGAGTGCTGGAACAGTGGCGGTGAAGAGGGCATCGTCCACCGGGTAGCCGCTGTCGGAGCCGAGGAACAGAGTGCTGGAACAGTGGCGGTGACGAGGGCATCGTCCACCGGGTAGCCGCTGTCGGAGCCGAGGAACAGAGTGCGCGCCACACCTTGGTGTGCGCGTCGGAACAGGGAGCTGGAACAGTGGCGGTGGCGAGGATGTCGTCCACCGGGTAGCCACTGTCGGAGCCGAGGAACAGAGTGCGCGCCACACCTTGGTGTGCGCGTCGGAACAGGGAGCTGGAACAGTGGCGGTGGCGAGGATGTCGTCCACCGGGTAGCCACTGTCGGAGCCGAGGAACAGAGTGCGCGCCACACCTTGGTGTGCGCGTCGGAACAGGGAGCTGGAACAGTGGCGGTGGCGAGGATGTCGTCCACCGGGTAGCCACTGTCGGAGCCGAGGAACAGAGTGGCGCGCCACACCTTGGTGTGCGCGTCGGAACAGAGAGACGCATCGGGGTGCGTCTGCCAGGAGGAGTGTGCCAAGCTCGAAGGTCTGGAAGATGCGCGTCTGTGCGCCGGTACGGAGGAGCGTGCCAAGCTCGAAGGTCTGGAAGATGCGCGTCAGTGCGCTGGTACGGAGGAGCGTGCCAAGCTCGAAGGTCTGGAAGATGCGCGTCTGTGCGCCGGTACGGAGGAGCGTGCCAAGCTCGAAGGTCTGGAAGATGCGCGTCAGTGCGCTGGTACGGAGGAGCGTGCCAAGCTCGAAGGTCTGGAAGATGCGCGTTGCGCGCTGGTCTGGAGAGCGTGCCAAGCTCGAGCGTCCTTGGAAGATGCGCGTTGCGCGCTGTGGACTGGAGAGCGTCTGCGCTGGTCTGGATGTGCGTCAGGACGACAGCTGCGCGGGGGGTCTGAAGTGGATGACTGGGATGCCTCCCGTGGAAGTCTAGGGAGCGCAGACCAGTCCCACTCTCAGGCAACGGCGACAGCAGGCGAAGGCTGGAGCAAACATCTCGACGCCGGAGAATGGAACAGCATAGGCAGACAGAGGATCTCCCGAAAGAGTCTAGATGTTTAGAGAATATGACTCGGCAAGTATACAACACGACCCCACGCCAAAACGAGGGGAAGCGCCCTGGTATTTAAAGCCCACAGGGGGACTAATTAGCCTGCCACCACAGGTGCGAGAGATAATAGAATATCGAACAGGTGTGGCCACTAAGGGTAAGGAACGAGAGGGTGGGGGCTAGAGAGAGTGAGTGAGAAGGGAAAATCTAACAGTAGGCTTCAAAGAAACAGAGAAAAGGTGGTGAGCAGCGGGCAAAACCTCACACTATAACCCTGTACATAATAATGTACATAGTGTAACCGATTGGATTTTAACCTGGGACTATAGGATCCACAGGCAGCCGCACTAACCAGGGCCCTATTCCCCGTACCTGGTTCAACTAAGTCGATCAAGAGTCCCATTATCCAGATTCAATTAACCCGATGTTTGAATCCGGGATTTTCCTGTTCCTCGAAGGTGGATTCAGTCTCGTTCATTTGAACCAGACTTGAGACTCCGGATAATTGTGCGCGCCCGCCTCAGCTGAAAAGACAGCAAGTGTCGATAGCAGAAATCCTGATCTTCTAACGGCATTGATTGATTGATTGATTTAAAACTTTATTAACAGATTGCAGAATGGGCGTGCCTGCTGGCAGTATAGGCTTATGGAATGAATAATCAAATGAGATCTTGCTAGCGAAAATAATTAGTTCAGCTCTTTCAGAATAACGATAAAAACAAGCCCAAATAGTATATCTAATTGATACGAATTATATCATGAGGATATCTGTATGTGCTTAGGTATTAATATTATGTACTATATAAATACATGGTTTCCAAAGAGAGGCTTGGAGGGAGGCTTGCAGTTACACTATTAATCAGGTTTGAATCTGTTTCGGACCTAATCCATACATGCATTGAATTGATTACCATTTGGTTTATACCAGTGACACCTCATGTTCATCAACAGATAACAGTGCTTGAAAAGATAAATGCATTTTCTCGAATTCATTCATCAAAAACGTCATAGGCTCATTCAATTTGCTCTGTAAATAACTATGTACAGATACCGAGATGTCACTCCATGTTACCTGTTACCTGTTTACTGCACAATGTTGTTTTTTAATTTTTTGATTCTATTATATGTTGTACCACTGTATTGCACATCGTTGCGGGCAAGACCACCCGCATTTCATTGTATACCTGTATGCCGTGACAATTAAAACTCTTGACTTGACTTGACTTGAATTTATCAAGTCACGTCACGTCATCAAATCCATCAAACAGCGCATCTCCTCATATATTTTAATCCCAGTTACAATATCACAATAACGTGTGACACTATCACAGTGATACAATTAAATATTCCACAGATTCAGATTCCTCATAATTCATATCCACAATCCGCGCATAGACGCTTCAGCTTGAATGAAACGCATCCGGGTGCTCCGTTAAGCAAATACACAGCGAAGAATATTAAACTAATCAGAGCCAAACACCCGATATATAAAAAATATCCCAGTGGGATTCACATTTGCAATGATCCGTTTAGTCCGTTATTAAAATAACTGTGTGTCGCAACTCGCGAGCGCCGTATCCGTATAAATATGACGTGCATTATATAGGACAAAGTAAATTCATAAGCTGAATATGATTTATTATCAGCGTTACTGCAGACATATTATTTTACATTTCAAACGAAGCACAAGAACATAATTCAGAATGGTATAATGCAGATCTAGACTGTGAGAATCATTTCAGGAAGCGAGCTGGCATTTCTTTGCGGGGGCGTGGCCATGGTTCATCCAGCTAACTGAACTTAACCCTGCTCTCGACCAGGCTCAAACTTTTTGATCTGTTGTCATAGTGATTTAGACAATCGAGCGTCGGGGAATGGAAAGGTCTGGCTTAAGTCAGGCTATGCTGGATATTATCCGGCTAACTCAGTTAGCCAGGTACGGGGAACGGGGCCCTGCTTAGCTAAAGGGTCAGACCCGTTAGCAGGTGCTGGTTGACTATGATTGACTCCTCGCGTGTCCTTTGTTTACGTGCACACTTTCCCGGGGGTTATTAAGGCACTGAGATCCCACCCCCATTGCTACGTAAACCTGGATACAGATTCACAGGGCAGTGAGATCCCACCACTGCCACCAATGTAACCAAGTGGATTTGAACATGGGACCATAGGATCCACAGGTGGCTGCACTAACCAGCTGAGCTAAAGGGTCCAACCCGTAAGCAGGTGGCTGATTGACTGCAACCGACTCATCAGTAGTGTTACATTCTATAATGTATCAGAGAGAGAAATTGATATTAGAATACCTCGTTCAAGGTAAACAGTGAACCACAGATGAAGCTAGTTTAATAACGGCCGATATTGGCATTAAAATGTAATATTGGAAATGATCTGTATCGGTTAAAAAAAATTATTTACCCAGGCAAGCAAGTAAGAACAAATTATTATATACAAAAGCAGCCTGACCAAAAAGCAAAAACCTTTTGAGGGAAGGGAGGGGTGGAAGGCTGCAACAAAAACAAGGTTATGTACATGCATACAAGTAAATAAAATAAAAAATTACAGTAGCAATAGTATACAAGGAAAATTACAATAAATAAGGGAGAGAAAAGGAAAGAGAGAGGGAGAGTGAGAACCAGAGGGAGAGAGAGAAGAAAAGGGGAGATGCACAGATAGTTTACATTTAGAATGCCTTATTGAATGCATCCAGTGAAATGAACACATCAATGCATATTTTTATTGTGAAAAGTATGCATAATGTTGTGTTAATTCCACGACAAGAGATATGTAATGTTATTTACCTGACATTATTTAGTTTTTTGATGGGGGAAACCCTGCATATATCGGTATCGGTTGATATCGGTATCGGAAATTAAGAGTTGAACAATATCGGTATATTGGATATCGGTAAAAAAAACAATATCGAACATCCCTATTAATAACCCATTCATTTTCCCATGCCAAGGGAACCATCCGTCCCCCTTATTTGGGCAGAAAAATTACAACACACGTGAGAGGTCTATGATAGGACTGCCTCCCTGACCTGCTCTCCTCTGGTATATGCAGGGCCATCATAGTGAGCGGCTCGTTGCACTCCACCGACCAGCCCAGCCTCTCGCTGACACGCCCAGTCACCGGAGACAGGAAGTGGTTGGGCATGCGACTCCAGATGACCGGGGTCAGCATCTGGATGTCCAGCCTGGGGGGACACTGGGGGACCGGGTTCTTACGCTCGCTCCGGAACATGGCCGCAGAGATGGGCATGATGTTCTGATGAGACAAAAGGCATTAGAGCAGTGGCTCCCGTCTCTATGTCCAAGAAAACATTCCAATGAAATCTCTCCACCACCCAACTGAGTTACAGTATTCCAGTTCAGCTCATAACATTTTTCAACAATGACTTTTTCCTTCTCCCATTCATGTGAATAGACGTGAACTGGATTGGCGTAATGATTGTCATACACTTGTTGAAAGCACTTTACAAAAGACAAAATGTTTGTAGCTGCAACTTGGCCTTTGCTCCCGGGAGACTTTTCTTTTGTTACTTTGCATACAGTCCTTACCGCTAAAGTTATCTGATTGGGGTAACTCCAGGGATTGGAAGCTTAGTGTTAGCTTGATGGATCATTGCTTAGCCTTAGCTTGAGGGATCATTGCTTAGCCTTAGCTTGAGGGATCGTTGCTAAACGTTAGCTTGAGGAATCGTTGTTTAGCATTAGCTTGATGGATCGTTGGATGCCTCGATGGTGAATTATCTTTCTATTAAATTATCCAAATGAAGATGAAGAAATTGTGTTTTAATCATTTAGTGTTTTCTCTCCGACTTAGACATTAGTACACAGAACATGATTGAAAGTCGCTGGTCCCTGGCTAGAGTGGCTTTACGTTACAGCCAGGGATGAGTAAGTAAGTAACGAGTTGTCCAAACAAATGTTGAAAATTATGCACAGTGGGCGGCTGGGTGGCGCAGCTGACATTGCGCTCGTCACCAACGCATGAGACACCGGTATCGAATCCGGCTGTCAGCATTGCCTCCGGCTTGGGCCGGCCGTCATACTGACTCAATTGGCAGAGTTAGCGGGAGGGGAGTCGATGGGTGGTGATCTGGACGTTGTAAACAGCGACTCCTACAGGTTGGTCAGGGCGCCTGCACAGCAAAGACAGGAAAATGGCGGGGGCAGTGTGAGCCTCCTACACGTTACTCCTCGCCAATGAGAGTCCGCGCTGGCAGGTGAAAAGATGTGACTGACTGCCTCCACATGTATCGGAGGGGACATGTGATGGGCTTCTATCCTCCCTACGACCGGCCAGTGGGGGGCACATGCGAGCAACGATCAAGACAGGGGAGGGGAGAATTGGCATGGCTAAATTGGGATGGGAGAAAAAATAGAAAAATGGAGGAGAAAAGGTGGATAAAAAAAATAAAATGATGCACAGTACTGTAACAAAATGAACCCACATATGCTGTTGGGCACAATATTTCATTTTTTTTTTATAAGCAGCAGAATATAGACGGCGAGTGCAAGAGGGACTAAGTGTTGGCAGTGTCTTTCTGGGCATGTAAACATGGTTCAGTTGATTTAGTGTTGATTTGAAATGTCCAATCTAAATGATTTCAAGGGGGTTGATAAAATATTCTCTATGTAGCCGCAGCTGTTGAGAGGCTTGAGGGGGGAAAGTGCCCCCAGCCCTGACTTGGTGAATATGGACCCTGAGGGGGGAGTGGCCCCAGCCCTGACTTGGTGAATATGGACCCTGAGGGGAAAGTGCCCCCAGCCCTGACTTGGTGAATATGGACCCTGAGGGGGGAGTGGCCCCAGCCCTGACTTGGTGAATATGGACCCTGAGGGGGGAGTGGCCCCAGCCCTGACTTGGTGAATATGGACCCTGAGGGGAAAGTGCCCCCAGCCCTGACTTGGTGAATATGGACCCTGAGGGGGGAGTGGCCCCAGCCCTGACTTGGTGAATATGGACCCTGAGGGGGGAGTGGCCCCAGCCCTGACTTGGTGAATATGGACCCTGAGGGGGGAGTGGCCCCAGCCCTGACTTGGTGAATATGGACCCTGAGGGGGGAGTGGCCCCAGCCCTGACTTGGTGAATATGGACCCTGAGGGGAAAGTGCCCCCAGCCCTGACTTGGTGAATATGGACCCTGAGGGGGGAGTGGCCCCAGCCCTGACTTGGTGAATATGGACCCTGAGGGGGGAGTGGCCCCAGCCCTGACTTGGTGAATATGGACCCTGAGGGGGGAGTGGCCCCAGCCCTGACTTGGTGAATATGGACCCTGAGGGGGGAGTGGCCCCAGCCCTGACTTGGTGAATATGGACCCTGAGGGGGGAGTGGCCCCAGCCCTGACTTGGTGAATATGGACCCTGAGGGGGGAGTGGCCCCAGCCCTGACTTGGTGAATATGGACCCTGAGGGGGGAGTGGCCCCAGCCCTGACTTGGTGAATATGGACCCTGAGGGGGGAGTGGCCCCAGCCCTGACTTGGTGAATATGGACCCTGAGGGGGGAGTGGCCCCAGCCCTGGATGACAGTGACTCATACCTTAAGCTTGCCCAGCTCAATCTGGATCATATTCTGACTTCCTGGCAGCACAAAGATGGCAGGGAACAGCTTGGTGTTAGGCTCCACCTGTAAGGAGATGATAATAAAAATTATAACAACAATGTCCATAATACTACTACTACTAATAATAATAATAATAGTTATCCTTCAAAGCACTTAAAAAATGCTTCAAATAAATCAAGAGGAAAGAACATTGAATGTTTTCCTAAACGTTACTGTTAAATCAGGAGGAAAGAGCACTGAACGCACCCAGCCATTGGATCAATGTTGATAATAGATGACAATTTAGCCAAATAACGTTCTGCTTCTCCATTTTTACAATTTAAATGAGTTGGATAACTTCCTTGAAATCTCCTGTGTTGTTTACTGTACCGCACACTACAGCTATGGTTCCAAAATGGCACCTCTGGGTGTGCACGCTAATACACACACGTGACCGACAAATAGAAAACACACTTATTATTTATTATTCAATATAGAACATTGTTAAGGGTTTACAGACCTGGTAGAAAGTGTTGATCTCTTTTCCATTGGCAGTGAAGGTCATGAGTCCTGTGTCAAGATCGATCAGACAGCCAATCACAAAGTCCTCCTGGCTGACGCGGGTCTGCTGGGAGCTGCTGAACTCTCCTCCCCACACCATGTAGCAGTTACTGCGCTTGATACTGGAACACAGGAGACAACTATACTCAAAGGCTGTCTATACTCTTTTTATTTTTCATCAGCACAATCCATGCTGTTTTTTATACTAGCTCCGGATAGTTGGCCACAAACCAATGCAAAGTCAATGGGGTCGAGCTTGTCTGTACAATCTGAAATCATTGGTAAGAAATAGGGCTAGGGTTCCAAAAATCTTAACTATCCCTTTAACCTTTATTTAACCCGAAAAAGCAAAAACAAGGTTGCAGACAAACAACAATCAAATGTGATCACAATGTTAAAAATAGAAAAACCACAGTCAAAAATCATCATGGATTCCATAACCATACTGGGGCAAGCAATCAGCTGAGTCAAAGCATCATAAGTCAGATGAATGGATTTAAATGAGACCATCTCCACAAGATTTAGATCATTCTGCAGCATAATAGATTACATAACATAATATAATATAGCATTACCTGTCATGTATATTGCCCTTGTCATCCCCGACAGTGACTGTGACGTTTCTCACTTTGCTGAGGTCAAAGTGCAGATCATACTGGTGGTAGTCAGGTGTGATCCAGCCCACCCACACACCACTGGGCTCCTGGCCCGCAAACACGCGCACTGAATAATAGTACTGGCAACAGAGAAGATGGACAGAAAAAATACATCAACAATGTCCAATCCACAATCCAAACTATATTGACTATGCAAATACTTAATTATAAATTCTTTATAATTTATTCATGATAATAATAAGGGGAATTAATTAGAAAATAGCTTTATTAACATGACATAATGCACTGCCACGCCAGCAGTCTTTTGTCTGGACCTACAGGGCACTAGGGGTGGGAATCACCAGTTTCATCATGATACGATACGATATCGATTCTTTGGACAACGATACGATATTTGCCGATATCACAAAGTCTCTCACGATACAATACGCTACGATTAGATTCAGGTGCCTGCGATCGATACGAGATGATATCATATGCCCATTTAACACAATCAGTTATGAGACTCGCCACAGGATTTTCAAAATAAGAGTATCGATATGAATCGATCTTATTACATTGCATCGATCCGATTCGATCGTTGATAATTACATCGATGTATCGATCTGGATCGATGTATCGTCCCACCCCTACAGGGCACCAGTCTATATGAGTCTACAGGTGCTGATTGACTGAGGGCACCAGTCCATATGAGTCTATAGGTATTGACTGAGAGGGCATCAGTCCATATGAGTCTATATAGGTATTGACTGAGAGGGCACCAGTCCATATGAGTCTATAGGTATTGACTGAGAGGGCACCAGTCCATATGAGTCTATAGGTATTGACTGAGAGGGCACCAGTCCATATGAGTCTATAGGTATTGACTGAGAAGGCACCAGTCCATATGAGTCTATACGTATTGACTGAGAGGGAACCAGTCCATATGAGTCTATAGGTATTGACTGAGAGGGAACCAGTCCATATGAGTCTATAGGTATTGACTGAGAGGGCACCAGTCCATATGAGTCTATACGTATTGACTGAGAGGGAACCAGTCCATATGAGTCTATAGGTATTGACTGAGAGGGAACCAGTCCATAATGAGTCTATAGGTATTAACTGAGAGGGCACCAGTCCATAATGAGTCTATAGGTATTGACTGACTGAAGGTGTCACTGAGTCAGAATGAATAGTGCTAAGGGTACTGTATACTTGTTGCGTAAACTAAATGTTTGCTAAAGGTTTGTAAGAACAAAATGACACATTTACGGAGAATACAAAGCTCCATACTGGCTTTGACACAGCCGTGTGCAGTGGCTTGCTAGAACAACTAGTCAGAGACTCAGCACACAGGCTCTACCCATACTGCGCTGTTGTTTAGAGAATAGAACCCCTAACCCTGGCAGTGTAGGTGGCATGCTCTACCCATACTGAGCTGCTGCTTAGAGAATAGAACCCCTAACCCTGGCAGTGTAGGTGGCATGCTCTACCCATACTGAGCTGCTGTTTAGAGAATAGAACCCCTAACCCTGGCAGTGTAGGTGGCATGCTCTACCCATACGGAGCTGCATAGAAGCACCAATCTCAAGGAGCAGGTCATACGGTCGTGGTGTTGAGGATGATGTCAACGTCATCGCGGTCGTCTGGCACCACGTCCTCCATCAGCCGGGGCATGGTGGGCACAACAGGGGCGGTATTTATCAACGCAGCCTTCTTCGCCTTGTAGAGGAACCTGGAGATCACAGGGACAATCAAGTTCCAGATGTTGTTATATATGTAGTATTATATATACATGCTGTATTTTTCTGGTTAATCAAAAGACTCTTTGCAACAGTATATAAAAAAATATAATAAAAAAATAGACTATCTTTAATGAAATATGAGTCTCTATGACATGTACAGTATTATAAGATAACAAAGTAAAGAATATGTCATATCACATTCTAATTTGTACTGAAAAACCAAATACCGTTATACCATCATACCATCAACACTGTAGGGTAGCGGTGTACAAGTGAGCGGCTTTTAGCACGCATGCCACTTTATTGGCCAAAAATAACTAATCAAGCGTTAAAGTCGTCCGAACCCTTTCTTCTTGCTCTTCTCTGATGAGGCGTCCTTCTCGTTCTCTCCGTTCTTGACAACAGGGAGCTCCTTCAGGACCGACGCCTCCTTCTTATCCTCCTCCTGCTCCCTGCTCCCTGCGGACTTCTTCAGCACCTCAAAGTCTGAGTCGGGATCCACTTCCACCACCTGATGAGAACACGGGATGAACTTCCACTGCAAGTTACACTGGCTGACAAAATCTGTTATTTTCATATCATATCACTTTATAGAATCTACTGTATAGCTGCGTTCACACTGCAAACCTTGGTGCTCAATTCTGATGTATTGCTCAGATCCGATAAAAAAAATTTGGCTGTTCACATCATTTTTTAAATGTGGTCAAGATCAGATTCCAGTACGAACTGGTCACACTCCTGAACTGACCCGCATGCGCAAATGAATGACCAAGCCAGAGGTAACGCGGACACTGGGATTTGAACGCCGGTTCTCTGCGGTGGCAGCCGACGCCTGTCTGATCATATTCTCGTCTCTTACTGCTTTGTGATGCGTCGTGTTTTGCGTGGACCCCAGGAAGAGTAGCTGTTGCTGCAGAGGAGAGGCAGCTACTGGGAAACCTGACTGAACAAATAACTGACCTCGTCCTCGGGGATAGTGAGCGTGCGGGTGAGGGGCGTGCTCCCTGCCAGGACTTTGAAGGTCTCATGGAACTCCACAGGCATGCTGAGCCTGAGGAAGAGGAGGTCAGTGTTGGCATTCTGGGAGCCAAACGTCCTGTGGGTCACCCTCAGACAGGGGGCGCTGTCCACCGTCCCATCCACACGGTATATCTGCAGTTTATTGAAAAAGAAAAAACATAATAAATAACAATAACAAATATTATCTGCCAGCTGTACATGGTATGATCTGGCATGATGTTGACTACAGAGTAGTACTGAACCCAGGCCCTATTTAAACATTGTCTGACATGATGTTGACTAGTACTGAACTATTTAAACAATGGTCCTCATTCCTCAACGGACTTACGAGAAAAGTTACGAGCAAATTTCATCATAGCTCCACTTACGAGTTTTTCGGGCCGATTTTGGTATTGACGGTTCCTTCTCGTAGCTAAGAGCAGGATTTACGAGCATGGAAAGGTCGTAAATCGGACAGACTGGTGTGCGCCGTGTTCTTAACTTCATTTAGGATAAATCATTTGGTGATTGCGTTCACGTCGATTCTACAGACATCCTCGGATTTAAATAATTATAATAATAAATACGACAATATTTGTATCATTAAAAATTATGTTTGACATTTATAGTCATACCGAGGCATCGTGATGTCTGAAAATAAATATAAGCACTACACGAACACTGCAAATGACAGTGAATAAATACATAAATAAATAAATAAATAAGAACTAAACTCAATCGTGCGGATATAGCGTATATAGTGGAATAGAATGGACACATCTGCATTCTTCTCAGCACACCCCATTCCTTTCATGTAGGCTATATAAATAATACTATGTATTATAAATCTATAGTTTATTAGCAATGACGCACTAAAGTATGTTTCATACGTTGTATTGTACTTGTGCTGTATAATGACAATACATTTTAATCTAATTTTGATCAGTCGCAAATCGCTTCCAGCTACCTGTTGAATACGGGGGTCAGCACAACCCCGATGCATTGCAATGCTCAGCCTCTCCCTTCCGGTATAAGGAGCTGTTGAATCTCTTTGCACACAATCCTTCATGCCCATATAAGGAGCTGGAGGGGCGTTTCTGTATGCAAATGCTGGTGTACGAGAATGCGCTTTCAGTTTAAGGATGTGTGACGTTCTTCATTCCGTTGCGATCATTTCGGCAACTTAAGAGCACCTCTCCACGCGTTCAGGAATCCGGAGGAGGACATCGTATTTCACTGATAGTTATCTGCTACCACCTAGTGGCAAGAGGAAACATCAGGGATATCCTGACACAACTTGTATTTATTCTTACCCTGCCTACTCTTTTACACTGCCTATCAAATTCATGTGTCGGTTATTGCACTTTTTACTTCTTACTGATGACTATTTTTAAACTGAATCATTTTAAACTATTCTTATTTATTGCTAGATCCAAATGTGAAACACTGCGGGTTGTGACGCACACACACACAGTCACACACACACAGTCACACACACACACACACACAATCACACACAAACACACACACACACCGACATACACACATACACACACACACACCGACATACACACACACACACACACACACACACACACACACAGTCACACACAGACACACACACACCGAGTTGTAGTAGCGTTGTAGTTGTAGATCTAGGTTAACTGTGTCCTGGTAGATCTAGGTTAACTGTGTCCTGGGGTAGAGTAGTAGTAGATCTAGGTTAACTGTGTCCTGGAGTGGTAGTTGTAGAGTAGATCTAGGTTAACTGTGTCCTGGAGTAGAGTAGTAGTAGTTGTAGCGTTGTAGTTGTAGATCTAGGTTAACTGTGTCCTGGTAGTTGTAGAGTAGTAGTAGCTGTACACACACACACACAGTCACACACAGACACACACACACCGAGTTGTAGTAGCGTTGTAGTTGTAGATCTAGGTTAACTGTGTCCTGGTAGATCTAGGTTAACTGTGTCCTGGGGTAGAGTAGTAGTAGGTAGTTGTAGAGTAGATCTAGGTTAACTGTGTCCTGGAGTAGAGTAGTAGTAGTTGTAGCGTTGTAGAGTAGTAGTAGCTGTAGTAGTAGTAGATCTAGGTTAACTGTGTCCTGGAGTGGTAGTTGTAGAGTAGAGTAGATCTAGGTTAACTGTGTCCTGGAGTGGTAGTTGTAGAGTAGTAGTAGCTGAAGTACAACCACACACACACACACACAACACAATAAACACACATACACACTAAACAACGATGCATACAGGATTATTTATGACTATTTTTAAACTGAATCATTTTATTCTTATTATTTGCTAGATCCAAATGTGAAACACTGTGATTATTTGTTCATGAACTACAGGAGTATTACTGAATAGAGAGCCTATTAAGATGCTAGATCCTAATGTGAAACACTGTGATTTGCCATATCTTGCTATGCTCGCTCATGCCTGTATTTTTTATGTCCGTTCTATTTTATAATTTTTTGACTATTTTTAAACTGAATCATTTTAAACTATTTTTACTATTTGTGTTACTGAAAACTGTAAGCGGAGAGCCTATTGGGATGCTAGATCCTAATGTGAAACACTGTGATTCTACCCGTCTATCTTTTTATGCTCGCTTATGCCTGTATTTTTTACTGTTGTGAAGCACTTTGAACTGCAACCTCTGTATGAAAAGTGCTATACAAATAAAGTTATTATTATTATTATCGTAGGTTTCCGCTTACGAACTTTTTACAAGGTTATTTACGAGGAAACTTATGAGAATGTTAGTGAATGAGGTCCATTGTGATGCTCACTAGTAGTGAACCCAGGCCCTATTTAAACATTGTCTGGCATGATGTTGACTAGTACTGAACCCAGGCTTTATTTAAACTAGGGATGCCCCGTTCACGTTTTTTGCCACCGATACCGATCACCGATCGTCTATGAGCCATATCGGCCGATACCGTTTTTGGTTTTCTTATAGTATTATACTGTAGGTCTAACACAGGCATTCTCAATGTCCGGACTAAATTATCTAATCTAATCTTAGAAATTAAGTAAAGTGAGGGCGGCTACGTGGCGCAGTGGGCAAGGCGCTCGCAACGAATGCTGGAGACTAGGCTCGAACAGGATGCCTCCTGTTCGAGCCCCGCTCTCCACATTGCTTTCAGTTTAGCTGGTCGTCCACAGTAATACACATTGGCCGTATTACGGGGAAGGAAACTGAAGGGTGGGGATCGGGCGTTGTGGACAGCGACTCCTACAGGTCGGTTGGTGCGCCTGCATAGTAGAATCAAGAAGCGACGGGGGCGGGGCCCCTCCAAAGCCCAGACCCCCGACGCTGAAAGATCGAGCCGCGCAGGTGAAAAGATGCAACGGCTGTTACCTCGAGTATCGGAGGGGACTCGTGCTATGTATGACTTAGTCCACATTGCAGCCGGCTTGTGGGAGGCAAGAAACAACGTTCGAAGACAGGGGAGGGTTGAATTGGACGATATGAAAATTGGGATGGGAGAAAAATAGAAAATGGGAGAAAAAGTGGATAAAAAAAAAGAAATTAAGTAAAGTGAATAGTACTTGGTGTTAAGCATAACATCATCTAAGTTAATTGACCTCTGACCATTATAGTCAAAGTATTTTCCTATGAACTGAAACTCATAAGATCACATAAGGCTAGCATCATTGGCGTTCAGTTACAGCTATGAAGAACGATAGCTAGTTAGCCAACAGCTGCAAAAACGAATGCCAATGATGTTATCAGACGTTGATATCAGGAGCTATCAGTAGCTAGCCAGCTAGATAACGTTAGACAACGCCTGATGTATTAAACTAAAGTGAATAGTTTACTGGGCCATTTTGTTTAAACAGTAATGTTAGCTAGGTAGCTAACATTAGCCAACGGAAGAACGATAGCTAGTTAGCCAACGCTAGCAACAGCTGCGAAAACGAATGCCAATGATGATATCAGACGTTGATATTATGAGCTATCAGTAGCTAGCCAGCTAGATAACGTTAGACAACGCCTCATGTATTAAACTAAAGTGAATAGTTTACTGGGCCATTTTGTTTAATGCTTCAGTGATGTTGAAAGAGGAACTGCACTCGACTCTTGCCAGAGCATTTGTTAACAAGACGGGTCTGTGAGGGGGAGGGGCAATGCGTGCACTGCAGCAGCAGCATGTGTCTGCCTGTGTGTCAAACAACTTGCTGTAGGAGAGAAGACAGCGAGCGAGAACTCCGCTGAGAATTGGATGATGTTTTTCGCGCGCGTTATCAATCGGTTTTCGCAATCGGAGACTAGAAAGCATTATCGGAATTCCCCAATCTCATATTTATACTGAATATCGGCCGATACCGATCACTGGCCGATCGATCGGGGCATCCCTAATTTAAACATTGTGATGCCGACTAGTACTGAACCCAGGCTCCATTTAACCATTGTCAAGCATGGTGTTGACAGTACTGAACCCAGGCTCTATTTAAACATTGTGATGCTAACTAGAACTAAACCCAGGCTCTATTTAAACATTGTGATTGGATAAATTACATGCTGGTGCTCTAGTGTGACATCTAGTGGCTGAATGTAATATATAGCACCTTTAATGTTGATATGGCAAACTAATTAACACAATTTATTTTTAAATGGCACTTCATATGAAATAGGTTGCCGAAAAATCAGATAGTGGGGACCTGAGACAAAATTGCATCAAATGGGAGCCCGCGGCCTAATGTGTATCAATTTGGTGGTCCTTGGTTGGAAAGCACTGTGAGGTTAGAATCATGGAATGTCCAATCACAATGAGTGTTGTACAAGGCACCTCTGTGTGGGGATGGTCTGCTGGCACGGGGATGAACTGAGGCAGGCTCTTGCTGAACCACATGGTGATGTCCCTCTTCATGTTGATGGCAAAGGGTTCGAATCCCTCCTGCAGCCCGCAGATGGTGAAGTAACGCAGGCTGCTGACGTTCTGACCCAGGTTGATCCGGCCCACCTGAGACTGGCCCAGGCTGCACACAGGGATGAAGCCTGAAGAGCAGCAAGACAAAAAAAACAACCTGTCAAAACCAGAAGGGGAACCCTCTCTGGCCATGGGAGATGTTTGACTTACTAGGCTTCAAGCAGAGCTACTCTCTCTGGCCAGGGGAGATGTTTGACTTACTAGGCTTCAAGCAGAGCTACTCTCTCTGGCCAGGAGAGATGTTAGGCTTACTAGGCTTCAGGCAGGGCTACTCTCTCTGGCCAGGGGAGATGTTTGACTTACTAGGCTTCAAGCAGAGCTACTCTCTCTGGCCAGGAGAGATGTTAGGCTTACTAGGCTTCAAGCAGAGCTACTCTCTCTGGCCAGGAGAGATGTTAGGCTTACTAGGCTTCAAGCAGAGCTACTCTCTCTGGCCAGGGGAAATGTTAGGCTTACTAGGCTTCAAGCAGGGCTACTCTCTCTGGCCAGGGGAGATGTTAGGCTTACTAGGCTTCAAGCAGGGCTACTCTCTCTGGCCAGGGGAAATGTTAGGCTTACTAGGCTTCAAGCAGGGCTACTCTCTCTGGCCAGGGGAAATGTTAGGCTTACTAGGCTTCAGGCAGGGCTACTCTCTCTGGCCAGGGGAAATGTTAGGCTTACTAGGCTTCAAGCAGGGCTACTCTCTCTGGCCAGGAGAGATGTTTGGCTTACTAGGCTTCAAGCAGGGCTACTCTCTCTGGCCAGGGGAGATGTTATGCTTACTAGGCTTCAAGCAGGGCTACTCTCTCGGGCCAGGGGAGATGTTTGGCTTACTAGGCTTCAGGCAGGGCTACTCTCTCTGGCCAGGGGAGATGTTTGGCTTACTAGGCTTCAGGCAGGGCTACTCTCTCTGGCCAGGGGATATGTTAGGCTTACTAGGCTTCAGGCAGGGCTACTCTCTCTGGCCATGGGAGATGTTAGGCTTACTAGGCTTCAGGCAGAGCTACACACCTGCATATATTTGTGTTACTCACACACAAAATCTTGCAAACTACTGTTCCTATTTTGACAAATATTGTGTGGATAATGTATCTTGCCATGGACTCAATTATTTGATCAAATTAAAATCCCCAATGACGTTCAAATGTGGGAGAGAACATTATACTATGTGCCGATTTGCATACTTTTTCATTTACTTTAGGCTTCTGTGTATGTATTGACTCCATATTAAAGTCGGAAAAATATTATGTTAATATTATTAACATAATATAAGATATTCCTTTATTGATCCCCTTGGGGACATTCAGGAAACATCTGGTGCATGGAAACATCTGGTGCATTTCCATGGATGGGAAGGTCGTTTTAGTAAGAAGAAGAAGAGGAGGAAGAATTTAAACAAATACAAGTAAGGACTGCATTAACTCTTTCACGGCCAACAACGTTTATATACGTTATTGGGTGCCAACTATTAACTCATTCGGGGCCAACCACGTAATATTACGCGTTTCCCCGACAACCGTTGAGTGCCAACCATGTAATATTACGTTTTTGGTTGGTTTTTCTTTTTTTCCGATTTTAATATCCTATTCAATGTCACAGAGCTGTATGTTGCCTGGAAAAGGCATATTGGGACTCCGAAGGTGCAGTACTGGCCAGATCCTGGTAGTGGCGCTGTCTCGAGAATGCAGTAACCCCTGTTGCAAACCGGGTGTCACACTGAAAGGGCTTCGGATGGACTTTTCTAGTTACCTGAAGCGAGGGCTTCACCGGATCGCATGGAATAGTTTTTGGGACGCCCGATTCATTATGCTGTGAAGGGTTATGGCGTGGGCCAAATGGACATATGATCTACCAGATGGCAATCAAATAATTGGAATATTCCTTTTGGAATCACACCGGCCAAAGGTAAGAGCAATTTGACGTCAATTTCAGCTTGATCGTGCAAGGATTTCATAGCCATCCCCCAGATCAGCGTATGTTGTGGTAATAATGAATGCTGTTATTGGCAATCAATTAATCAGAAACGACCCCCCCCCCCCTTTCATGCATTCATGATGGAACATAATACCGATCATATGCATTTGGATTTTTAACTGTATCGTGTGTAGGGACGAAACGCCAATGGATTTAACGTTATTAGCGTCGCGGCTTATAAGTAGCCTCACAGGAATTATCCCAGATCATTCCGATATAACACTCATATTCACCACGGTATAAAACGGGAACGTATGGACATTTATTTTCTTTTTTGCATCTTGAACGGAAGGTTCTTACTGTCAATTGACAATGATATTGGATCCATAGCTATAATATAAAATACAGATTTAGCTCTACAAACAACGTGATGCACAGTGAAAGTTTGTAATGGAAAGCTGGCCTAACTACAAGCTGGCACCCATTGAGTTAACCGGCCCCTAATAATAATAATAATAATAATAATAATAATAATAATAATAATAATAATAATAATAATACTAATAATAATAATAATAATAATAATAATAATAATAATAATAATAATAATAATAGTGATGATAATAATAACAATACTAATAAAATAACAATAATAATGATGATTATAATAATAATGATAATAATAATAATAATAACAACGATGATGATGATGATGATGATGATGATGATGATGATGATGATGATGATGATGATGATGATGATGATGATGATGATGATGATGATGATGATGATGATGATGATGATTGTTGTGAAGGGCCAGATTAAACCGAATATATATATTTATTTATATATATATATTTAATTGTATTTGTATATTCTCTAATATTCCCTGATATCCCTTGTATATTCCTTGTACAATATGCATTGAATATCCATTCTAGCCTACTGAACATCCCATAATAGTCTCCATTCTACTATTGGTCGAGACCTTGGTGCCAGGCTGCCATACCCCTCAGACCCAGTTCAAACGTACCGCTCAACATGTACGAACAAGTCCTAGTTCCGCGTAGGAATCTGGCTACCGCACCACTAATGGGACTATTTGTTCATAGTGCGTATATATACTGCGCTACTAAAGTAGGACTTCCTTTTCAGTCCAGTTTCTTACCCTCCAATAGAGTCACAGACGTAAAGCCTCCCCGCGACGCCACGTGTGGGAGTAAGGCCAAGTTCGGCTTACCATCGGTATTGAGACATCGTGTATATTAATATTTGAATAGTCATATTTGGCACTATATCGTCGAGTTGGACGTAGTCTATTAAGCTAATAATAGTCTGTTAATATATAGTGCTTCGTGCGGTGAGAATACTACCGTAGTCAGTACCCCATCGTTTCGGGCAGAGAACTGGCTGCTTATCCAGGGTGGTTGACCCCACGTGAAGCTGCACCCGAGGAGCCCCAGAGCCGACGAGCGAGTGGACCTGTATACCGGATTATTCTACCGACGACAGCCCGCCTTCCCAGGCACGGATTATGCTTTGTATACGTTGATTATTCCATGGATAAAGACCCCCGACACTGCCGTGTGTTGGAACCCCCCCCCCTGGAGAGGACGCAAGGTGAGGAGACGCTCTGCAAGACGAGGTCGCTTCACGTCTCTCCTCCGTGGACCGGAGGACGCCGGCCCACAAAGAGTCCATCTGCTTTCATCTGTGGTCCAAGGATCGCCGGCGCATTGAACGGCACTACAGTGGGTTCACCTGGGATACCCTTGGCCGGATGAGGCAGCCGGATTCTACCCCCCCCCCCTTCCTACTCCTGTCGGCTTACAAGCGACCGGATTAACCCCCCCTAGTGTATCCAGCCTATAATCATTGAAGTATCATTGCTGTTATTCCTTAAACTATTCCAGGTCGTATATGTACCACCTGCGCCTTCAGAGATTGGACATTCTCTATTGATATACCGACGAATACTCTTGCCATAAAAGTGCATACTAATTCCCATTCATAAATGTGATTGATTTGATTAAGTGCTTGCCCTACACACCATCGCTGTGTAGAAATAAAGACCTATTTCTAATTCGTACATTTGTGTTGGATCCGTTTCATCTACGTGACAGTGTTCATCATAATATATTTATGCCGAGTACTGGGTGGCCGAATATTAAGTACAAAGGTAGTGGTAGTAAGTATCATATCTAGTAATACAGTCAGGGAATTGTACCCCTCAGTTACAATTGGTCCTTCGAGCCGGAGGGTAATTAGTGTAATATTAATATAGTGTTATTAATATTGAAATGGCCTATGATGAACACTCCACGAAACGATCCTCCTAACCAACGCCCGCAGCGCGAACGACGGCTCCCTCAGTACTTAGAGGCTTACGCTGTCAGTCAACAACCTAGTCTTCTACTAACAGTAAACGCGGTAAAACTAGAAAGTAAAAGTATGTCTAACCCCAACGCCCAGACTACCCCGACCATAGAGGCCCCTACGGGTTCTAATGTAACTGACCAAGTTCACGGTGGGGACCAGTGGGAACCAGACATGACTTCACACCCCGCCAGTACTGAAGAAGTAGTCCCCGATGAGTCCCGGGAGGAATACAACGCTACCGAGAGAGAACTCGGCACGGAAGAAGACGGGGAGAGCACCGTGGTGATAGAGCTCCAAGGCTCCGCAAGGAGTACCCCGAGGGAAGGCTCCCCTATACAACCGCCTTCTCCCAGCGAGGCAGAGAGGACCCTACAGCAGGCCTTCCTCATCAGCCTGAACGCCGCTGCTGAACGCGACCGACTGCAGATCCAGCAGCGGAGCGAAGAAGAGCATATACGTCTAGAAATAAGACGCATTCAGAGGGAAGAGAATGTGGCCCGAGACCGAGCAGACAGCCAGCGAGCAGCTGCTGGTGCTCTACGGGACGCAGAGCGCGACAGACAGCAAGCGCAACTAATAGAACAGCTGATCAGACGGACAACACCCTCTCCCTCCGCCAGAGGCTCCAGGAACTCGTCTAGACACACCTCCAGGGCGGCATCCCCTAGCCGAGTAAACAACCCTGAACTTGACCAACAGACGAGGTCTATACCCCCCACAGACCACCTCCCCCCACCGGTCCAAGCGAGACCTAGCAACCGGGAAGGAGCAGCATATCCTGTGGAGAGGCTAAACCAGAGACTACAAGCACTGGATGACCTAACTGAAGACGAAGAGGAAGAGGAGGAGAACCACGCCCGACGACAGCACAGTACTCTACCGGACCAGGAGGTCCGGTACAGCCCAGGCTATACTCCCGCGGAGCTGCGCTACAGACCCCCGACTCTATACACGGGTGAGCACGACCCGCACCGAGGAACAGCACCTGGACAAGCGGGCCATGGTACACTGCCGGTACCAGCCCATACCAAGGAGCGGGAGGAGACTCGCCTAGGAGGCCTCTCCCCCAACGCTCGCCGATGTATCCACAGTCAGCGTCATACATTGGCACGCCTATGGTACCCGACTTCACCCAAGAGAACCGGGCCCAGTATACAGAACTCCGCATGTGTCTGGAGACCATGTTGGTGGATGTATTGGATGAACGCCATAAATACGCCATCCTACTGAAGCACTTAAAGGTACCCCGCGCACATAATATAGCGCTCGCCTACGCGACTTCCACCACCCCATACACAGCAGCGCTGGTAGCATTGGACCAGAGGTATGGGCGCATATGGGATTACGTGATCCAGGAGATCCGACACATCGACCGCTTACCCCCAGCAATAGACAATCGAGCACTGGACGACCTGTCCATCAGAGTGCAGTCCCTGGTAGGGATGTTGGGAGCGCAGAGAGAGAAGGGGAGGCATGAACTTTACGCCAACTCAAATGTGGAAAGGATCTTGGAGAAGCTGCCGCCCGCTCGACAGGAGCGTTTTAGGCGGCAGAGAGATCACCAAGATCCGAATGGCCCCGAACCGAACCTCCTCGATCTAGCAGACTTCCTGGCGAGAGAAGTCAGCAGCCTACGGCTAGATACATTCGGACGGAGCACCCCTGGCTCCAGAGAAGGAACCAGACGACTAAATGATGGAAGAAGATCGGTGACTGTGATGCACCAATCGGAGTCAGTACCGAGCAGCAGGAGCCACAGTACCCCCTCCAGAACGGAGAAGTGGAAGATAGTGTGCCCCTACTGTGAGAAAGAACACTGGCTAGCGCAATGTGACTCCTTCCCCAAGCTGAACGCGGAGGAAGCAAGTCAATGGATAAAGTCCAACAAGCGCTGTTTTCGCTGTGCGCGCTCACACATGGCAGCCGAATGCCGCTTAAAGAAAAGGTGCACCAAGTGCGATGGAGCCCATCTGGACATACTTCACGACAGTAACAGACGGCGCCCTTCACCCGCACCATCCAGCAGCAAAGCGAGCGTCATGTACATCGATCCCGCCAGCAGCAGTGGAGCCCGAGTACTCCTAAAAGTAGTGCGTGTGACACTAAGCTACCAGAATAAAGTCCTGGACACTTACGCCGTCCTCGATGACGGGTCAGAGAAGACCCTTCTGCTCGCCTCCGCTGCGGCCCAGCTAGGGCTGCGGGGAAGCGAAACCCAAATGACAATTCGGACAATAAGACGAGATTTGAAGACGATAAAGGGCGAGAATGTCTCATTCTCTATCGCAGCAAGCGGCCAGCCTGAGCGACGGTACCAGATTACAGACGCTTTCACCAGCCAAGAAATAGGACTGTCGCGGTACACATACCCCGTCGCCAAGCTGATGGAGAAATATGCACATCTGCGCAAGTTGCCGATCCCGCTCATAGACAATGCTATGCCGATCCTGTTGATAGGCTCCGACCATGCAGACCTCATTGTCCCGATAGACCGGGTTCATACCGGACCCCGAGGCTGTCCTGCAGCAGTCGAGACCCGTTTGGGATGGACTCTCCAAGGCCCGCTCGCCAAATCTCTCAACCGAAGTACAGCCACTAGATGTCTCCACTCCCGAGTCACGGAGGGAGAAACCGCACTCCTGCAACACGTAGAGCGACTATGGACCTTGGAACAAATGCCCTTTAAGAACGGAAAGAAAGACATTCGCTCTAAAGATGACATTTACGCCATTCACCTCCTCGAGACAGGGACCAAGAGAGTCCCGGTCAACGGCGTGTTGAGATACGCCACGCCACTCCTGCGGCGAGAAGGAATGCCTACTTTCCACGCCAAGACAGACGCCACAGAACGGTACCTGCTGAACACGGAGCGGCGCTTAGCCAAGAACCCCGCCCAAGAGAGTGTATACCGCGCTGAGATTGAGAAGCTCATCACAGCGGGACACGTCACAAAGATGGACATTAAAGAGGCTGACCAGACCACTGAATCGTGGTACGTGCCTCACCACAAGGTCCATCACAACGGTAAAGACCGCATAGTATTTAACTGCAGCTACCAGATCGGATCCCAAAATCTGAATAAAGAGTTACTGCCCGGTCCCACACTCGGCCCCTCCCTACTCGGCGTTCTACTCCGCTTCCGCCAGGAAAGGGTGGCCATCAGCGGGGACATTAAAGGAATGTTCCTGCAGGTGAGATTAGTAGAGGAGGACAAGCCCCTGTTACGGTTCCTATGGAGAGAGAACCCAGGAGATGAGCACCCAGCCATCTACCAATGGGAAGTCCTCCCCTTCGGAACGACGTGCAGCCCCTGCTGTGCTACATTTGCACTACAGAAACATGTAGCAGAGGACCCAGCAGCGGACGAAGAGGTCCGACACAGCGTAAAGAACAGCTTCTACGTAGACAACTGTCTACAAAGCCTTTCAACCCAGGAAGAAGCCGAGGCTCTCCTGATTAAACTCCGCGCCTCATTGATCAAAGGCGGCTTTGATCTCAGGCAGTGGGCCAGCAGCGATCCGCAAGTACTGCGCAGCCTCTCCTCCGAGGACAAGGCAGCCAGCAGCGAGACCTGGATGGCTACAATCCCGGGAGAAGCCCAGGAGATGACCCTGGGATTGGTGTGGCGATTCAAAACAGATTCGCTTCACTACAGACACAAGCCCCTGACTACGGAGCAGGGAAGGCCGGCGGCGGCGCCGACCACCAGACGGAGTGTGTACACAACACTCGCCCGACAATATGACCCGCTAGGATGTATTCTACCGTACACCACCAGGGCAAAAATGATTGTACGAGCATTGTGGGACAAGGACCAGGGCTGGGACGACCCCATTCCCGCACACCTTGCATCCACCTGGAGAGAGTGGGAGATGGAGCTCCACTCACTCCCAGGCGTTAATATGCGCCGAAGCTACTTCCCACCCACAGTGAGGCCAGAGACATGTAAAATGGACTTACACGTCTTCAGTGACGCCTCAGAGGTCGCATACGGATCAGTAGCCTACTTGCGGGCCCAAGAAAAGGGGGGAGAGATCTACACAGCATTTGTCCTCGCCCGCTCGAGAATAGCCCCACGCAAGCAACAATCTATCCCACGTCTAGAGCTCTGTGCAGCCCTAGCCGGAGCGCACCTAGCCACGCTCATCCAACGTGAGCTCACCATACCGGTGTCTAGAACAATCCTGTGGTCAGATTCCACGACAGTACTCGCCTGGATCAAATCGGACTCATGCAAGTACAAAGTCTTCGTGGGAGTCAGAGTCACCGAGATTCAAGACTTAACCGAAGAGTTAACCGGAGAAACAGAGTGGCGCTACGTTGATACAAAACAGAACCCAGCTGACGTCATCACCCGGGGGATGCCCCTGGATGACCTCACCCGTCGCAATGTCTACAGTGACGGCCCTGCATTCCTAAGACTCCCGGAAGGACAGTGGCCCAGGCCTATCCCGAGGGAAGCAAGTCCAGAGGAGGTGGAAAATAAGAAGTCTGTGTTCTGTGGATTGAGCACCGTAGCCTCCACCGACCCTAACATAGACGATTGCACGTCCATAGAGAGTGCACAACAAAGAACATTCCTGCGGTACCACCCGGAGTGCAAGTCCCCCGCTGATATGTCAGCAGCTAACTACGAGGAAGCAGAATTGCTTCTACTGCAGCGAGCCCAGAGAGACTCGTTCCCCGATGAATTGGCCTGTCTACAGGGAGGAAAGCCCGTCCCATCCGACAGCAGATTAATTCATCTGGCCCCCGAGAGCGACGCTCATACCCTCATCAGAGTGGGTGGCCGCCTACGCAGAGCCCCCAATCTACCGGATGACATTAAATACCCGATCGTATTGAACAGCCGACACAAGGTCACAGAGCTGATTATAAAGAAATACGATGAGGATGTACATCACGCAGGAGCAGAAAGAGTCTTCGCGGAAATCAGACGTCGTTACTGGATCCTACAAGGAAGAGAGGCGGTACGACGCTTCCAGCGAACATGTCTAGACTGCCGCAAGTGGCGCGCGCAGCCCAGCATACCAAGGATGGCTGACCTTCCTCCATGTCGCCTCCGAATCGGTGACAAGCCATTCCACTCAACGGGTATGGACTGCTTTGGCCCGCTGCACATAAAGAAAGGAAGAGGAACCGAGAAGCGGTGGGGTATTGTATTCAAATGCATGACCACCAGAGCGATACACATCGAGCTTCTCCCGACCATGAGCACAGACTCATTCCTTATGGCCTTCCGTAGATTCACATCACGGAAAGGAAGACCGTCTACCCTATTGTCCGATCATGGGACAAACTTCAAAGGCGGCGAAAGAGAGCTGAGAGAGAGCTTCCAAGCTATGGGCCCAGAACTTAAGACCCACCTCGCTCCAGCACAGGTTGATTTCCAATTCAACCCCCCAAACGCACCCCACTTCGGTGGCACTTGGGAACGAGAAGTGCGCTCCATAAAGACAGCCCTGTACGCAGTACTTGGGGCCCAGACTGTGGCGGAAGAAGTCCTAATGACAGTCCTCACGGAGATTGAGGGAGTACTTAACTCGAAGCCCCTCGGATATGTCTCCAGTGATGTGGCGGATATCGACCCAGTTACCCCCAACACACTCCTGATGGGGCGGCTAGATCCTGCATTACCCCAGACAATGTACCGGCCTGAAGAAGCGAACGGCCGACGAATGTGGAGGTACAGCCAAGTATTAGCCGACAAGTTTTGGAGCAGTTTCCTACTGCACTACCTACCGTCTCTACAGACCCGCCAGAAGTGGGTAAAGGAGAGAGACAATTTGACAGAAGGAACAGTCGTCATGATTATTGATCAATCACTGCCCAGAGCTATGTGGCCGGCCGGCCGCGTAAGCAAAGTGATCACCGGTGCCGACGGCAAGGTCCGAGCAGCTGAAGTGCTCGTCCAGGGTCGCACTTACACCCGTCCCGTGGCGAGGCTCATAGAACTGCCCCGACTCCCAGACACAATCGATGATGACCATGACCCTATAACCATATGACTTTGTGAAGTTGACTGACCCCTACAGCAAACCCTTATGTGTAAATAGACAACGCGATTAATCTGTCTCTGTTTAACTGATTAGGTCTGGGACCAATCAGGGGGTGGCTGTTGTGAAGGGCCAGATTAAACCGAATATATATATTTATTTATATATATATATTTAATTGTATTTGTATATTCTCTAATATTCCCTGATATCCCTTGTATATTCCTTGTACAATATGCATTGAATATCCATTCTAGCCTACTGAACATCCCATAATAGTCTCCATTCTACTATTGGTCGAGACCTTGGTGCCAGGCTGCCATACCCCTCAGACCCAGTTCAAACGTACCGCTCAACATGTACGAACAAGTCCTAGTTCCGCGTAGGAATCTGGCTACCGCACCACTAATGGGACTATTTGTTCATAGTGCGTATATATACTGCGCTACTAAAGTAGGACTTCCTTTTCAGTCCAGTTTCTTACCCTCCAATAGAGTCACAGACGTAAAGCCTCCCCGCGACGCCACGTGTGGGAGTAAGGCCAAGTTCGGCTTACCATCGGTATTGAGACATCGTGTATATTAATATTTGAATATTTGGCACTATATCGTCGAGTTGGACGTAGTCTATTAAGCTAATAATAGTCTGTTAATATATAGTGCTTCGTGCGGTGAGAATACTACCGTAGTCAGTACCCCATCGTTTCGGGCAGAGAACTGGCTGCTTATCCAGGGTGGTTGACCCCACGTGAAGCTGCACCCGAGGAGCCCCAGAGCCGACGAGCGAGTGGACCTGTATACCGGATTATTCTACCGACGACAGCCCGCCTTCCCAGGCACGGATTATGCTTTGTATACGTTGATTATTCCATGGATAAAGACCCCCGACACTGCCGTGTGTTGGAACCCCCCCCCCTGGAGAGGACGCAAGGTGAGGAGACGCTCTGCAAGACGAGGTCGCTTCACGTCTCTCCTCCGTGGACCGGAGGACGCCGGCCCACAAAGAGTCCATCTGCTTTCATCTGTGGTCCAAGGATCGCCGGCGCATTGAACGGCACTACAGTGGGTTCACCTGGGATACCCTTGGCCGGATGAGGCAGCCGGATTCTACCCCCCCCCCCCCTTCCTACTCCTGTCGGCTTACAAGCGACCGGATTAACCCCCCCTAGTGTATCCAGCCTATAATCATTGAAGTATCATTGCTGTTATTCCTTAAACTATTCCAGGTCGTATATGTACCACCTGCGCCTTCAGAGATTGGACATTCTCTATTGATATACCGACGAATACTCTTGCCATAAAAGTGCATACTAATTCCCATTCATAAATGTGATTGATTTGATTAAGTGCTTGCCCTACACACCATCGCTGTGTAGAAATAAAGACCTATTTCTAATTCGTACATTTGTGTTGGATCCGTTTCATCTACGTGACAGTGTTCATCATAATATATTTATGCCGAGTACTGGGTGGCCGAATATTAAGTACAAAGGTAGTGGTAGTAAGTATCATATCTAGTAATACAGTCAGGGAATTGTACCCCTCAGTTACAATGATAATGATAATAATAATAATCCCAGGTTAGGTGCCTGACCCTCTCCTATCTCGATGTCTTTGAAGGCCATGTCTGAGCCAGAGTCGCTGATCAGCATCTCTCCATTCAGGGTGAACATGATGTTCATCTCAATCAGGTCGATCATACAGCCCACCACGTCACCAGACAGCCACTGGCGACCAAACGGCTCATTGCCCACATGCCAACGTTGAGCCTGAAGGGGGAAAAACAGTAATTTGTGAGTGACTGCTCTAGAATCTTCTAGCACACACCTCTAGGCTCACAGCCGCTTGGGCCATTGGAGGTTTGGTGAATACGAAAATAAAAGATGCTATAGAAAACATTCAGCCATTAGATGTTGCACTAGAGCACCAGCATGTCATTTATCTAATCAGGTGCATTCCACGTGGGGAAATGGGAAGTAGGGATCCATGCCTGCATCATGTAAACAACAACATTCATTTTGGACCCACAATATTTATTTATATGATACATTCATGAATCAATACTCTTTTGGGGAAGAAAGCAATATTTTTTATTGTGCACCTTTCTAAAAGCTCTGTGGATGTATTATTTTTTTGAATTTTTTTTATGATTACTCTACATAAAATGTTTTTGTTTCAAACACACTATAGCGATTTACACTATAGAGAGCCACACGTTTATTTTCTAATAGCCTACATTGCGGGGCAAACATAGACCAATGAAAGCAGATCTCCCTGCAGTATTACACTATTACACTAGCAAACTAGTACACCATTACACACTTTTACACTATGACACTATTACACACTATTACATGTTATGTATATATATATATATGATATGTATTATGTATACTATATATCATGAATGACGGTATGGTAAAAATCCATACCTTTGTATGGATCAGTGGTGGTATACCTTCATATCTGGTATACCACCTGGTACTAATTCCCTAACAGAAAATGCTTATTGTGGGTGGCTGATTGGCGCAGTGGGCAAGGCGCTCGCCACTAACGCAGGAGACGCTCGGTTCAAGCCCAGCTCTCGGCGTTGCTACCGGCTGGCCGGTCGTTCATACTAACACAATTGGCAAGTGTTAAAGGGTGGGAAAGCCGGTGGGTGGGGATTGGACGTTGTGGACAGCGCCTCCTACAGGTCGGTTTGGTGACACCGGTGCGGCGGAAACAGGAAGTAGCGGGGGCAGCGTGAGCCTCCCACGCGTTACTCCTCGCCACTGAGAGTTCGAGCTGCTGCGGTGAAAAGATGCGACAGGCTGCCTCCTTGCGTACCGGAGGGGACACGTGATGCAAGGCTTCTGTCCTCACTACAGCCGACCAGTGGGAGGCATAGTCTAGCAACGTTCAAGACAGGGGAGGGAAGAATTGGATAATACGAAATTGGGATGGGAGAAAAAATTGAAAAAATGGGGAGAAAAAGTGGATAAAAAAAAAAGCTTATTGTAATCGATTAATCATAATCTACAAATACTGACAATATATGTGGATAGAAGCCAATTCTGACACAAGCTTGATACAGATACAAGTATCACCTGGTGTTATTGGTGTTCCAGTATCTCGGGGTCCCTACCTTGAAGCCGTTGAAGACGTAGCCCATTTCGTCTCCTCCCAGTTCGGTGTCGGCGCGGACGCTGGGTCTCGCCCAACCCACCCTCATCTCCCCGATGGTCACAGCTTCAAACTCAAAGTACCACTTCCCCTGCATGACGGAATAGGACTTTTCTGCTCTGAACACTCGGATCTTGTCTCCCGGTCCGCCTGCCCCATGCCCACCTGGGTTACACACAGAAACAGCAGAAACTATCAGACAAAAGATCCATAGAAGACCATTCCCATACAACGCCAATTACCATCCAGTGTACTTCCAGTTGTATGGTCAACAGAAATTGTTTCGGAGTCACAGAAATGGACGTAACTGAAACTAGAAGTGGGGGCAAAGAGGAGGCTGGAGAAAAAGCTGGACGCTATACTGGAAAACCACCCCCTATAAGGAGCACATTCAGCCATAGACTTACCCCCCCATCCTTTACAATATGAATTGCCCCACACAGGATCAATAAAGTTGTCTGAATCTGAATCTGAATCTTTGTCCCAGTAGCCATCAGGCTCCACAACCGTGGTCATGGACTGCTGCCAATAATTGACGGCAGGAGAACTTGGGAACTGTTATGACTGTCTGACTCGTATTTACTAAACACTGCACAGACTATGGCGCAGTGATATATACCCTGTATACTATTATTATTATTATTGATAGAATATACTGCCATTCCACTATTATTATTATTATTATTATTATTATTATTATTATTATTATTATTATTATTATTATTATTATTATTATTATTATTATTATTATTATTATTATTATTATTATTATTATTATTATTATTATTATTATTATTATTATTATTATTATTATTATTATTATTATTATTATTATTATTATTATTATTATTATTATGTTCTACACTATTACTACTTTTATTATTATTACCTCCACCCTCTTCCCCCATGCTGCTATGACACCTGCATTTCCCCAAAGGGATCAATAAAGGAACACTTGACATGACTTGACCTCTACTGTCTACACACTGTACTTACAACGTATAGCCCTTAATGACATTTGAAAACATCACTCATCTGAAAGTAATTTTTTTTGATATTTTTCAGCCCAATCCATGCTGTCCCTCATACTAGCTCTGGATAGTTAGCCACAAACCAATGCAAAGTCAATGGGGTCGAGCACCTGTCTGTACAAGCCAACTGAGGCTCACTGAAATGTACTCCGCAGTGCACGCAAGGTATCACGCGACCATGTGTTATAGAAATTAGATCACGCCTATGGGTGGTTGTTAGGCCTGAGGCGCAGCCGAGGGTCGTTAGACCCCCATAGGCGTGATCTAATTTCTATAACACACAACTTCAAGTGGTGTAATACTTTTATACAATGGCCGAATTCATCCAACCTTATTGCTATACAATAAACACACAGTAATTGAAGCATAGTGGAGATTTATTCACAAAACCATCCGCAGAAAAAGTTGGTAAAAAAAAAAAATAATAATTGCCTCCGTGTCTAGAAGCAGATGGGAGGTGCGGTGCTTCAAAGCATGCCATCTAACAAAACCAATTACATAATCCAACATTGTGTAAACAACTAACATATTCTAGTTAACGGTATATTTTTTTAATTATTCGTTACGAATATATCCATACTTCCATTGTGTCTGGGACATCCAGTGAAATCGCTTCGTGCGACAGTGTCCTTTTGCAGAGGCAGGTTGCTACAAAGCATGCCATCTAACAGTGAAGTTACCGGTTGTTATTTGATTGATTGATTGATTGATTGAACATTTTATTACCAGATTGCAGAATGGGTACAATACAGTACGGCTCAATACACACAATTGTTAAGGGGATGCAGACCAGAGAAAGACTTTCGTCTTGTTTACATCAGGGTCCCCCATTTTCAATGCATCATAACATATATGAAATACAGATAGACAGTGCTACATCTATACATAGGTTGCTACAAAGCATGCCATCTAACAGTGAAGTTAGCGTTGTTATTTGATTGATTGATTGAACATTTTATTAACAGATTGCAGAATGGGTACAATACAGTACAGCTCAATACACACAATTGTTAAGGGGATGCAGACCTGAGAAAGACTTTCTTCTTGTTTACATCAGGGTCCCCCATTTTCAATGCATCATAACATTATGACATACAGATACAGTGCTACATCTATACATAGGTTGCTACAAGGCATGCCATCTAACAGTGAGTTAGCGGTTGTTATCTGATTGATTGATTGATTGATTGATTGATTGATTGATTGATTGATTGAACATTTTATTAACAGTGAAATGACAGTGGGTCTCATTCCCGAATATTTTCCAAAGAGTTCTCTTGGAAGACTTATCTTGGAACCGACTGAGACAGAATCAATGACAAGTTCACTCTGAGTCCCCAACGTGCGGGGAATATGTCTTAAGTGTCTCAAACGGTCACAACTGTAATATCTGCGTTGGGGAATGGCACCAGTCTGAAACGCGAACGCGTGTCCCCGCTCAGGTCATTTGCATACAAAACAACGCCTCCATAAGGCAACTAATGATGGACGCGGAAGCGCTTTGCGACCCATCAAAATTAGATTAGATTAATGTATTGTCATCATATATAGTACAGCTCGTGGTACACCTGCCGCAGCACGCGCGTGCGTGCGCACGCGCACACACACACACACACACACGCGCGCTGTATAAGTCTGTACTTATACTGTACGTAGGGCAGAGCATATAGTATCTACTAAATCCTAATGAAACAAGTAACTAGAATAATATAAGCCTACTGTTCATTCATTAGACACGTAGGCCATACTGGCGCACACAAGACTTGTTATGGAATATTAATGCAGTCTATTTCCACGCAATTAGCTTTAGTTCTTAATATTTATTTATTTATCCACTGTCATTTGCAGTGTTGGTGTATGGCTACATAGTGTATTTCAATATCTGTTTTATTGATTAATGATACATTTGAAGGAATGCAAGTTATAGCTATATCAAACAAATGTCTGTCCCATTGTACCAATCATGTTGGCTATAACCTGCATTCTTTCAAATGTATAATTAATCAATAAAACAGATATGTAACAAATAAGAAATACAAATTCCACAGAAGGCATTAAATAATTATTATTTTCAATAATTTCACAATAATTGCATAATTGTGTTTGAATATCTGAGTAATTATACATTTGTCCAAAATAGCTGGTTCAGATATGGTTAATCCAGCTGCCCTGTGATCAGATGAATCCATATTATTTATCTTTCCGACATCAAATGCGTAATTTTTTATCGTACAAATATTGTCATATTTATTTTAAATATGATTAAGTAATTCATTCCAAGGAGGCCTGTAGCGTTGCCATGAAGGAATCACTATGATCCGTCCCAAATAAAGCCATTACGAATGGAGAACACAGTCTGTCAAGTTAATACAATTTTCAATCAGTCAATCAATCATAAGTGTGCTCCTCAGCACTCTTAAATTCTGCTCTCAGCCACGGCCAAATCCGATCTCAGGAACATTTGGGGAATTGCACTACTAGCGCTAAAATGTCTTAAAGGGGTTATGCACTGCTATTCCTAGCACTATTTGGGCAACTTTACACACTTCCTGTGAGTCTATGTAACACATCTGTAATTTTTATTCCAAAAATAATCATTGTTTTATATTTCTAATCTTGTACTCAAAACCAGCATTTTTCAGCCTCATGAAAGCAGGCTATTATTGGCTTGGCTCCACCCAGACTTTGAGTGACAGCCACCCACCAAATAGCTCCGCCCATCTCCCCGTCAGAGATTAGGTTTCAGGTTACATACAAATATGGTATGTCATAAATATAGAGATGTAGCAGTACTGTCTATCTATATATATATAATATGTTACCATGAATTGAAATTGGGGGACCCTGATGTAAACAAGACGAAAGTCTTTCTCTGGTCTCCATCATAGCAGTACTGAGCAGTACTGTAGCAATACAAATATGGTATGTCATAAATATAGAGATGTAGCAGTACTGTCTATCTATATATATGTTACCACTATTTGTAAAAGCCACAACCACGTTACCATATTTGTAATAATGTAAATCATTGTGTCGTTGTACATATTGTGTATACACCGTTAGAAGCTAACATAGCTTAGCTTGGTAGCTATTGTGCTAACAACATATCCCGACGTCCGGCTCGCTGGCCGGCATGCACGCCCGACACAAAATGGTTCTCTCCTCTCTGTACACCCCCGTCCCCACGGGTACCCTGCCGGGGAGCCCATGGACGCGACAACGGCGGCAGCCGTAGGGTGCTCGAGCCCGCCGTAACGCTAGTGGTACACAATAGCTATGAGCTAACTAACGCTACGGCCGCCGCTGTTGTCGCGTCCACAAGCTCCCCGGCAGGACACCCGCGAGAACGGGGGCACACAAGGAGGAGAGAACCACCCCAAATCGAGCACTCATGCCGGCCGACAAGCCGGACACCGCGGTTGTTGTTAGCACAATAGTAGCCCACTGTGATGCACCGAGTGGGCCACCATTGATCAACATGCAGCGATGTGTAGCTTGCATGATGCGTGTGCAGTGCTTTGCCACACAGGTCTGAGAAGAGGACCTGCACATGATAGCAACCGGGAGCGTCGCGGAGCATTCAGCCTGCTGGCTACCTAGATCCACTTCAACCAGCCGAGCGTCGGGAGCTCCAGCAGCTTGTCGATGTGCTAATAGCCTGGAGCCAGCTACCGTTAGCTTGCAGAGGCTCCAGCACACCGACAAGCTGTGTAGCCAGCTAACGTTAGCTTGCAGAGGCTCCAGCACACCGACAAGCTGTGTAGCCAGCTACCGTTAGCTTGCAGAGGCTATTAGCACACCGACAAGCTGTGTAGCCAGCAGGCTGAATGCTCCGCGACGCTGGTTGAAGTGGATCTAGGTAGCCAGCAGGCTGAATGCTCAACGACGCTCCCGGTTGCTAACGCCGGCCCCGGCTGGTGCTAAGTAGCTAGCGATCGCTCCCGAGTCCCGAGAGCTAACGCCGGTCTGTCTGTCGAAGACCGAGGGAACCGCATCAGGCTTCAGCTGATTAGTGATCTTCTGGACAAACCTTCCACCCTGCAGGTAGCAAGAATGGAGGCGGGCATTACTAAAACCACAGAGCCAATCACATCACCGTGCGCTATAAACAGCGCCCTGTGACGTGCACCAGGTCGTCAAATCAACATGACCTGATTTACTAGAGGCAAAGAGGGGATGGGCTGTAGCTGAGGAATTCGCCAATATAGTATTTAGGCCCAAAAACACATTGATACGAACTCCTATTACTATAATACAATGCTAGAGACTGAAAAATGACATTTATAATGCATAGCACCTTTAAATTGGCAGAAACCTGTCTGAGAGGAAATTTTTTGTTGTAAATCCGTTCGGGAATGAGACCCACTGTCCTTTTGAAGGAGAGGGAGATTCTACAACGAATGCCATCTAACAACACACTTCCCCCGATTTATATTTTGTTTCACAATGAGTCATGACCAACCAATTACATAATCCAAGATTGTGTAAGCAACTAACACATTCCACGTGACTTTATCGTTTTTGAATGAGTCGTTATGACGATATCAATACATCCATTCATAAAGATTATTTTCCGCCATCTTGGTTTCATTCATAAAAACACGAACGGCGGAGTGATTTGGAAAAAAAGTTATTCGGTTGTGGGCGGGTTCTGGGATCACGTGGAGTGTGTTATGAGAAATAACAATGCCTGAAAGAAGTGTTTCAGCCAATCAGAATCAAGAAATTTGCATGCCATTGTATAATGAGCTTCAGTTAGCTTGTACAGAGAGAAGCTTGACCCCATTGACTTTGCATTGGTTTGTAGCTAACTATCCAGAGCTAGTATGAGGAACAGCATGGATGGACTATCAGAACTATCCCTTTAACAAAGAAAAGTAAAGAATGTGTAAACAAACGTACTGCTCTCCTGGTCAGGTGGCTCTATGTTGTAACCATAGCCAATGAGAGTACGAACAGCTGCACAGACCGTGTCCCTGTTGGTCTTCTTGGTCTTCTCATCCAGCAAGTTGTAAGGCACGAGACGAGGATTACGCTTGTTCATGATGTCCTGCATGGGAAGAGCAGACACTTTTCTTAAAGAACTCCTCTTGGAACTCCTCCTCTGTGTCTTTGACTACACAGATTGTTATTTGTGCACCTTGTCACTAGAGCGCCTTTTTCAACATTATTTTCCTGGAGATCCCTGAAATCTAAATTGCGTGTGTGATGTCACTAATAGGTTGAATCTATCATCGTCCAATATGTGGTAACTTGACACCTTTAGCTTCAGTATGCTGAGTAAGTATTGACATAAGTATATGTCTTGAAAGAATATAAGCTGCCAACTTGGAATTTCTGGTAAATATAAATGGGTGCTTGTTGTCAATTTGCATATTCATTCATCCTTGTGTTCTCAATGAGGGTAAAGGTGTAGAGATGATACTAAGCCGTTTTCAGTAGTTTATTGAATAATTTGGTGTGAAAACCATATTTATAGAAATTGTTATTCAATATAGAACATAATTGAAGGGTATAAAATACATCTGGGAGGGATCTTAAAAAACGATTAAAAAAAATTGCTTTTAAAATGGCTACTGTAACACCCATAACAACCTATCAATTTGGCGATCAAAATCGTCTAGCATATCTGCTTGAGCAGAGTGTCCAGTTGAAGATTATGATTAACCTCAATAAGGAATATTCTTTCTCCCTGAAAACACCTGGGATTATTTTCAAATAGCTGGGTAAATTGTCACCATTCATCTTTGACTACATCTAAACTGTCTGCTGTAATGGTAGGAAGAACTCCTGCAACCAACATGATATTAAACATGATAAAACAAAACAAAACACAATTCATTGTTTCTTTAAAACCAGTTTCACAGCAGTAGCAGAGGTAGATGAAGAGCTACCTGAACGATACTGTAGGTCCAGCCTTGGCGAACCCGGTCCCTCGCCCACACATTGTGTCCGTTCTCTGCCAGCCTCTCCACCAGCGTGTTCTGATTGGGAGTCAGCTTGACGTGGTTGAGGTCCAGTGGAGCAGGTTTATATCCATTGCTTTGCATATAACTAGGGACCCGATTAGATTAGATTAGAAATGTTCAATGTCTTCCATTTAGCCAAACATTCACACTATGACACACCCGGTGACAGAAGTATCTGCGTGCGCTAGGGCTGCACGATTCTTGCTCAAATGTGAATCATGATTTTTCTCCCTAAGAATTGAGATCACGATTCTCTCACGGTTCTTATTTTTGTGTGATTGATATCGCAACTGGGATTGTTCCGAAGCAAATAAGTCAGCATGTGAATGCAGTGTGACGTGAATGCATAGGGGAATAGGAGCGAGTGTTTTAATGCAACTGATCTCCATTTTGACGCAAATGCAAATACATCAGAATCGTCGTAATTTAGAAATAAAATTTTGTTTACGATTAATCGTGCAGCCCTAGCACGCACACACACACATACACAGCCTACAACTGTACCAGTCTTGGGAAACCACTGGGAGGAAACAACAACAACAACAACAACAACAACAACAACAACAACAACAACAACACAACAACATGGTAAAATTGCAATGGAAAATACAGTTAGCCGTCTCATTTCCAGCAGACCTTAACACAATGGCGCCCGACCACGGAGATCTCCGTGTTTCGATTCCACCCGTTGTGGACAGAAGCACGGATATATCCGTGGCAAGTTGTTATTGCTTTTATTCCATTTTAATAACCTATTCAAGGTCGGCGAGCGGCACTGCAGATTTACCCTACTCTTTGAATTTGCCAACGTGCATTACCGGCCAGATCCTCTTAGGGGCGCTGTCGCGATAATGGAGTGTGCCCTGTGGTTGAACGGTAGACAATTTGTTTTGACTTTCAATGGAGTTTTCAGTGAGCAGGATTCTGGATGTGCAGCATGTAGCTTGGATTACGTTTTGGAATGCGGATTTCACTATGCAATAAGGGGATTTATCTTCAGCCAATGGACATATCGATCTACCAGATGGCGATCGATAACGGGGAAATGCTCGGGGGGATCCAACCGGCTCATGGTAAGATCTTTTTCACGTAAATTACAGCCCGATCGAGCCTTGTTATGATACGATACGATCGGCCTATGTGGCTACTTAGACGAACACGGTTATTGGTAATCAATAATAAGAAACGACGTCCCCCCCCCCCCCCCTTTCATGCATACATGCTTGAGGATCGTGCCGATCATATGCAGTTTGAGTTATTTCTGTAGCATATGTATAACGGAAATGCCATTGGATATAACGGTAGTAGCTATTAGCCCTGTATCTCGCCTTCCAGGAAATATACTAGACCAAATCCTGTATAACGCTTATATTCACGGCGCTATAAAATGAGAACGTATTGATGACATTTTTTTTTCTTTAAGCCATTTTTAAGGGACGGTTTATGGTCTCAATTGACAATGAGAATGGACAGATAGCAATACTATAAAGTATAGATTTAGCTCTACAAACAGCCCCACGTCTGTTTACATTTCCCGGAACTCTAGAGATTTATTAGACTCATCCCAGTGGCCGCGATTGTGTTAAAAGGACCAGACCAGTCTTTTTGACATGTGGGTTCCAAGTAATTCTTCTTAGGATAGGATATCTTTTTATTAATCCCTCACAGGGAAATTCAAGTGACATACACATACAGCTCATCATCTCATTAAGGACCAGACCAGTCTTTTTGACATGTGGGTTCCAACAAGTCATTCTTCTTAAGGATCAGACCAGTCTTTTTGACATGTGGGTTCCAAATCATTCCTGCCTTGACACAACGATCGAGACTTTCTCTCTCATCTTTTACTGTTACTGAAACATTTGAATTTAGTTTCTGCTGATTCACCACTGCCATAGATTTAAATAGATTAATACATTTCTTTTTCAAATGTAGCCAATAGTAAAGACCCTAACCCTTTCACAGCAGTCAAAGTGTATTTTCAGCACTACGTTTGTTTACCAATGATTTTAAGTGTTATTAGCGAATATGAGTTTATAGAAATCTCAGTGCATTGGATCGGAAACCGGATGAATTAGATGCAAATAAAGGAAGCTGACATGAAACCGTTGTAGTTGTAAGAGAGAGGAGACCCGGGCTTTCGATGGACATTGACATTTTATAAAACTACACTACCCAGCTCACACCAGCCCCTATCTAAGCTGGAGGGGCTGTCGTGAAATATTTTTTGGAATGTTATTTTCATGATTATATATCACAGGTTGAAAAAGACCTACCATAAACGTTATTGCCATAAAAATATAAAATACAACGGATATTGTTTCTATACCTTTCTGTGAATGTATACAAAAAAACGCGTTGCAATCTGGTGAAAACTGGCGGAGCTATGGATACTATACAAAAGTAGATTTAATTCATAGTCTGCTGCCCTGTAATGGGCACCTGATGGTACTAAATCCAGATTTAACTCTGCCATTGGAAGGAGGAGATTTGGCCCGATCCATAGATGTATGACTTGGCCATAATAAGGTAATTTATAGGCCTGCTATTCTATATTCTATATTCATATTTCAAATGGCATGTGTCCGGATGGCAAAATTCAGTACCAGAAACGGAGGTCTAGGGCCTCCACAGATGTGCTTGATAGAGCTGGCGGACACTATGGGGTTGTGACTCCGATTAAAGAATCACAGGGCGATGCTTCAGTTTAGGGCTGGGGTCAGCAACCTTTACTATCAAAAGAGCCACTTTTCCCCCCTCCCACAAAATAAAATGCTCAGGGAGCCGCACAACCTATTTACCCTTAAAATGAAGATAACACAGTGTTTAGCATAAAACGCCTGACAATTGCATACCCAAAGTAATTTGCGATTTATTATACTTTATACTTATAGCACACAGTTTGTTGCATTAATGGAATTATAAAGCAACAAAAAGATTTTTTTTTTACTTTTTATTGCTGTTTTTACCTGTTATAACAAAGGAAAACCTCAAACTCTTATGAAGAGGAGAAAAAATACTGGCTGTGTAGACCTACTTTGAAATAAAACACAGAAAAGGAGAAAAAACACTGGCATCTGTAGACCTACTTTGAAATAAAACCCTGAACTATGCAGCTATTTTTTAGTCCTTCCCTTATTTGTGGAAAATCTATAAAATAAAAAGTTATTTTTTCGTTGCTCGCAAATTTCGCACCACATACAGTATCAGGCATACAGGTAAGCCTGCATCGTTAGTCGTGAGAGCAAATTAATCTGTCCACGCTGAATTAAACCCTCTATTTTCCTCAGACTTTCCTTTTTTTTTTTTTATCCATGGTGAGCTTACTGGGGGGTCGGAAACTCAAGATTAGCCACTTGCAGACGGCAGGGAGAGGCTCGGGGTGTGACGTACTGTATATTTTAGTTGATGAAATATTTTTGTTGAGTAAATATTTTAGTTGATGAAATATTTTTTCATTTCAGTGTCACAGTATAACATCGATCTCCAAAATAAGAAAAAAAAAAAAAAAAAAAAAAAAAAAAACTTTTTGGTCAGGGAGCCGCAGCTGATTGGCCGCAGGTTGCCGACCCCTGGTTTAGGGGTTTATATTCAGGGAATATTCGTGTTATGTGCGGTTTTCTACAAAGAAATACAATATAATATACATTAGTACACAGTAATGACATATATAAACATAATGTCATAAACATGTGGTCTATAGCTACAATAATATTCATTAATAATATAATACAAATAGTAATTAAAATCAGATAAATATAACCTACCATTTCACATAGACTGTATGCAGGGAAATTGCTCATGCAATACAGGCAAAACAATACAACCAGGCACAAACTGTAAACCAAATGTAAAGATAAATACAATGCACTAACAGTAACTTAATGACAAGTCCTATTTATATAGCCTAGCTAACACACAACTAAGCTAACCAGCAAGGCATGGCTAACAGCATATCACTAGGAGAGAGAAACAACATAAACAGAAATGGATCAATATGAACATAATTCCAAAGTAAGATGCAGTAAATTAATTAGGCAAAAACTAAATATAAATACTGTACTTGTCATTGACTCACAATTTCCCAAAAAGAAGAGAGGCAACTGTAGCATACCATCAAACAGCTGGACTGAGACAAACTGGCCAAAGTTAGGGGAAAAAACTCTTAAAGGGCCAGTAACCTTACCAGCAAACCAGAATGTGACACTAGCTGGAGCACATCACACACTGAACAATTACATTGGCATAAAATCAATCACCCTCTCCTGTCGATGAACAATGACAACATATTAAAGGGCAATTACAAATCTTATTAACAAGGGCTTTCCTACAGTACTGTATCTACAAAAAAACCTGTACATCATCTGCCCTTTATTAATTTGCTTAGATTTTTGTACACTTGATCTCAAGAAGGTGCTGAATGAGCTCAGTGGCAATCCTTCATGTCTGGTTAAAGTTTAGCATGGTGTTATTCACCGTAAGAAAAATACAAAATTAAAATTAAAATAATTATAATAATTGATATTCTCCTTTGGTTCATTACAATTTACTCAAGCATAGTAACAGACACAAAATTTCTGACACTGGGAATACATTCATTCATAACGGCAACAGTTTTCAGAAAACAAATGACACATAAGATGTCAGCATGGCAATTCTAGTCTGATGTAGTGACTTTCATGGATTTATGTGGCATTTAAGACACATTTTCAGATACACTGGAAGCCAATGGCAATGGTGAATCAGCAAAAAATAACTACCACATTTTTCTGTGGGGTATGGAGAGAAATGGTAAGTCATCAACCATGTACTGTAACAGTATGTGATGAAAAGATAAAAGACAATAATGATGAGAGACATGTTGGTGCAGAACTCCACGACTCACGTTTTGGGAAGTTTGATCCTTTTCAGGTTCTCTTCTGCTTTCTCATCTCCCATCCCCACATGGCAGCCCAGCGCCAGCAGGGTCCTGAGGCACATAGGACAATGAATGACATGTACAAAGAGAACTGTGTGTGTGTGTGTGTGTGTGTGTGTGTGTGTGTGTGTGTGTGTGTGTGTGTGTGTGTGTGTGTGTGTGTGTGTGTGTGTGTGTGTGTGTGTGTGTGTGTTGGCCAGGAGAGATTCCTGAAACCTAGTAAGCCTAATATCTCTCTTGGTCCAGGAAGACTGTAACTGAGGGGTACAATTCCCTGACTGTATTACTAGATATGATACTTACTACCACTACCTTTGTACTTAATATTCGGCCACCCAGTACACGGCATAAATATATTATGATGAACACTGTCACGTAGATGAAACGGATCCAACACAAATGTACGAATTAGAAATAGGTCTTTATTTCTACACAGCGATGGTGTGTAGAGCAAGCACTTAATCAAATCAATCACATTTATGAATGGAATTAGTATGCACTTTTATGGCAAGAGTATTCGTCGGTATATCAATAGAGAATGTCCAATCTCTGAAGGCGCAGGTGGTACATATACGACCTGGAATAGTTTAAGGAATAACAGCAATGATACTTTAATGATTATATACTGGATACACTAGAGGGGGTTAATCCGGTCGCTTGTAAGCCGACAGGAGTAGGAAGGGGGGGGGGTAGAATCCGACTGCCTCATCCGGCCAAGGGTATCCCAGGTGAACCCACTGTAGTGCCGTTCAATGCGCCGGCGATCCTTGGACCACAGATGAAAGCAGGTGGACTCTTTGTGGGCCGGCGTCATCCGGTCCACGGAGGAGAGACGTGAAGCGACCTCGTCTTGCAGAGCGTCTCCTCACCTTGCGTCCTCTCCAGGGGGGGGGGGTTCCAACACACGGCAGTGTCGGGGGTCTTTATCCATGGAATAATCAATGTATACAAAGCATAATCCGTGCCTGGGAAGGCGGGCTGTCGTCGGTAGAATAATCCGGTATACAGGTCCACTCGCTCGTCGGCTCTGGGGCTCCTCGGGTGCAGCTTCACGTGGGGTCAACCACCCTGGGTAAGCAGCCAGTTCTCTGCCCGAAACGATGGGGTACTGACTACGGTAGTATTCTCACCGCACGAAGCACTATATATTAACAGACTATTATTAGCTTAATAGACTACGTCCAACTCGACGATATAGTGCCAAATATGACTATTCAAATATTAATATACACGATGTCTCAATACCGATGGTAGGCGAACTTGGCCTTACTCCCACATGTGGCGTCGCGGGGAGGCTTTACGTCTGTGACTCTATTGGAGGGTAAGAAACTGGACTGAAAAGGAAGTCCTACTTTAGTAGCGCAGTATATATACGCACTATGAACAAATAGTCCCATTAGTGGTGCGGTAGTCAGATTCCTACGCGGAACTAGGACTTGTTCGTACATGTGGAGCGGTACGTTTGAACTGGGTCTGAGGGGTATGGCAGCCTGGCACCAAGGTCTCGACCAATAGTAGAATGGAGACTATTATGGGATGTTCAGTAGGCTAGAATGGATATTCAATGCATATTGTACAAGGAATATACAAGGGATATCAGGGAATATTAGAGAATATACAAATACAATTAAATATATATATATAAATAAATATATATATTCGGTTTAATCTGGCCCTTCACAACAGCCACCCCCTGATTGGTCCCAGACCTAATCAGTTAAACAGAGACAGATTAATCGCGTTGTCTATTTACACATAAGGGTTTGCTGTAGGGGTCAGTCAACTTCACAAAGTCATAGGGTTATAGGGTCATGGTCATCATCGATTGTGTCTGGGAGTCGGGGCAGTTCTATGAGCCTCGCCACGGGACGGGTGTAAGTGCGACCCTGGACGAGCACTTCAGCTGCCCGGACCTTGCCGTCGGCACCGGTGATCACTTTGCTTACGCGGCCGGCCGGCCACATAGCTCTGGGCAGTGATTGATCAATAATCATGACGACTGTTCCTTCTGTCAAATTGTCTCTCTCCTTTACCCACTTCTGGCGGGTCTGTAGAGACGGTAGGTAGTGCAGTAGGAAACTGTTCCAAAACTTGTCGGCTAATACTTGGCTGTACCTCCACATTCGTCGGCCGTTCGCTTCTTCAGGCCGGTACATTGTCTGGGCTCGCTGCAGTAGAAGCAATTCTGCTTCCTCGTAGTTAGCTGCTGACATATCAGCGGGGGACTTGCACTCCGGGTGGTACCGCAGGAATGTTCTTTGTTGTGCACTCTCTATGGACGTGCAATCGTCTATGTTAGGGTCGGTGGAGGCTACGGTGCTCAATCCACAGAACACAGACTTCTTATTTTCCACCTCCTCTGGACTTGCTTCCCTCGGGATAGGCATGGGCCACTGTCCTTCCGGGAGTCTTAGGAATGCGGGGCCGTCACTGTAGACATTGCGACGGGTGAGGTCATCCAGGGGCATCCCCCGGGTGATGACGTCAGCTGGGTTCTGTTTTGTATCAACGTAGCGCCACTCTGTTTCTCCGGTTAACTCTTCGGTTAAGTCTTGAATCTCGGTGACTCTGACTCCCACGAAGACTTTGTACTTGCATGAGTCCGATTTGATCCAGGCGAGTACCGTCGTGGAATCTGACCACAGGATTGTTCTAGACACCGGTATGGTGAGCTCACGTTGGATGAGCGTGGCTAGGTGCGCTCCGGCTAGGGCTGCGCAGAGCTCTAGACGTGGGATAGATTGTTGCTTGCGTGGGGCTATTCTCGAGCGGGCGAGGACAAATGCTGTGTAGATCTCTCCCCCCTTCTCTTGGGCCCGCAAGTAGGCTACTGATCCGTATGCGACCTCTGAGGCGTCACTGAAGACGTGTAAGTCCATTTTACATGTCTCTGGCCTCACCGTGGGTGGGAAGTAGCTTCGGCGCATATTAACGCCTGGGAGTGAGTGGAGCTCCATCTCCCACTCTCTCCAGGTGGATGCAAGGTGTGCGGGAATGGGGTCGTCCCAGCCCTGGTCCTTGTCCCACAATGCTCGTACAATCATTTTTGCCCTGGTGGTGTACGGTAGAATACATCCTAGCGGGTCATATTGTCGGGCGAGTGTTGTGTACACACTCCGTCTGGTGGTCGGCGCCACCGCCGGCCTTCCCTGCTCCGTAGTCAGGGGCTTGTGTCTGTAGTGAAGCGAATCTGTTTTGAATCGCCACACCAATCCCAGGGTCATCTCCTGGGCTTCTCCCGGGATTGTAGCCATCCAGGTCTCGCTGCTGGCTGCCTTGTCCTCGGAGGAGAGGCTGCGCAGTACTTGCGGATCGCTGCTGGCCCACTGCCTGAGATCAAAGCCGCCTTTGATCAATGAGGCGCGGAGTTTAATCAGGAGAGCCTCGGCTTCTTCCTGGGTTGAAAGGCTTTGTAGACAGTTGTCTACGTAGAAGCTGTTCTTTACGCTGTGTCGGACCTCTTCGTCCGCTGCTGGGTCCTCTGCTACATGTTTCTGTAGTGCAAATGTAGCACAGCAGGGGCTGCACGTCGTTCCGAAGGGGAGGACTTCCCATTGGTAGATGGCTGGGTGCTCATCTCCTGGCTTCTCTCTCCATAGGAACCGTAACAGGGGCTTGTCCGCCTCTACTAATCTCACCTGCAGGAACATTCCTTTAATGTCCCCGCTGATGGCCACCTTTTCCTGGCGGAAGCGGAGTAGAACGCCGAGTAGGGAGGGGCCGAGTGTGGGACCGGGCAGTAACTCTTTATTCAGATTTTGGGATCCGATCTGGTAGCTGCAGTTAAATACTATGCGGTCTTTACCGTTGTGATGGACCTTGTGGTGAGGCACGTACCACGATTCAGTGGTCTGGTCAGCCTCTTTAATGTCCATCTTTGTGACGTGTCCCGCTGTGATGAGCTTCTCAATCTCAGCGCGGTATACACTCTCTTGGGCGGGGTTCTTGGCTAAGCGCCGCTCCGTGTTCAGCAGGTACCGTTCTGTGGCGTCTGTCTTGGCGTGGAAAGTAGGCATTCCTTCTCGCCGCAGGAGTGGCATGGCGTATCTCAACACGCCGTTGACCGGGACTCTCTTGGTCCCTGTCTCGAGGAGGTGAATGGCGTAAATGTCATCTTTAGAGCGAATGTCTTTCTTTCCGTTCTTAAAGGGCATTTGTTCCAAGGTCCATAGCCGCTCTACGTGTTGCAGGAGTGCGGTTTCTCCCTCTGTGACTCGGGAGTGGAGACATCTAGTGGCTGTACTTCGGTTGAGAGATTTGGCGAGCGGGCCTTGGAGAGTCCATCCCAAACGGGTCTCGACTGCTGCAGGACAGCCTCGGGGTCCGGTATGAACCCGGTCTATCGGGACAATGAGGTCTGCATGGTCGGAGCCTATCAACAGGGTCGGCATAGCATTGTCTATGAGCGGGATCGGTAACTTGCGCAGATGTACATATTTCTCCATCAGCTTGGCGACGGGGTATGTGTACCGCGACAGTCCTATTTCTTGGCTGGTGAAAGCGTCTGTAATCTGGTACCGTCGCTCAGGCTGGCCGCTTGCTGCGATAGAGAATGAGACATTCTCGCCCTTTATCGTCTTCAAATCTCGTCTTATTGTCCGAATTGTAATTTGGGTTTCGCTCCCCCGCAGCCCTAGCTGGGCCGCAGCGGAGGCGAGCAGCAGGGTCTTCTCTGACCCGTCATCGAGGACGGCGTAAGTGTCCAGGACTTTATTCTGGTAGCTTAGTGTCACACGCACTACTTTTAGGAGTACTCGGGCTCCACTGCTGCTGGCGGGATCGATGTACATGACGCTCGCTTTGCGGCTGGATGGTGCGGGTGAAGGGCGCCGTCTGTTACTGTCGTGAAGTATGTCCAGATGGGCTCCATCGCACTTGGTGCACCTTTTCTTTAAGCGGCATTCGGCTGCCATGTGTGAGCGCGCACAGCGAAAGCAGCGCTTGTTGGACTTTATCCATTGACTGGCTTCCTCCGCGTTCAGCTTGGGGAAGGAGTCACATTGCGCTAGCCAGTGTTCTTTCTCACAGTAGGGGCACACTATCTTCCACTTCTCCGTTCTGGAGGGGGTACTGTGGCTCCTGCTGCTCGGTACTGACTCCGATTGGTGCATCACGGTCACCGATCTTCTTCCATCATTTAGTCGTCTGGTTCCTTCTCTGGAGCCAGGGGTGCTCCGTCCGAATGTATCTAGCCGTAGGCTGCTGACTTCTCTCGCCAGGAAGTCTGCTAGATCGAGGAGGTTCGGTTCGGGGCCATTCGGGTCTCTGTGGTCCCTCTGCCGCCTAAAGCGCTCCTGACGAGCGGGCGGCAGCTTCTCCAGAATCCTTTTCACATTTGAGTTGGCGTAAAGTTCATGCCTCCCCTTCTCTCTTTGCGCTCCCAACATCCCTACCAGGGACTGCACTCTGATGGACAGGTCGTCCAGTGCTCGATTGTCTATTGCTGGGGGTAAGCGGTCGATGTGTCGGATCTCCTGGATCACGTAATCCCATATGCGCCCATACCTCTGGTCCAATGCTACCAGCGCTGCTGTGTATGGGGTGGTGGAAGTCGCGTAGGCGAGCGCTATATTATGTGCGCGGGGCACCTTTAAGTGCTTCAGTAGGATGGCGTATTTGTGGCGTTCATCCAATACATCCACCAACATGGTCTCCAGACACATGCGGAGTTCTGTATACTGGGCCCGGTTCTCTTGGGTGAAGTCGGGTACCATAGGCGTGCCAATGTATGACGCTGACTGTGGATACATCGGCGAGCGTTGGGGGAGAGGCCTCCTAGGCGAGTCTCCTCCCGCTCCTTGGTATGGGCTGGTACCGGCAGTGTACCATGGCCCGCTTGTCCAGGTGCTGTTCCTCGGTGCGGGTCGTGCGTCGTGCTCACCCGTGTATAGAGTCGGGGGTCTGTAGCGCAGCTCCGCGGGAGTATAGCCTGGGCTGTACCGGACCTCCTGGTCCGGTAGAGTACTGTGCTGTCTTCGGGCGTGGTTCTCCTCCTCTTCCTCTTCGTCTTCAGTTAGGTCATCCAGTGCTTGTAGTCTCTGGTTTAGCCTCTCCACAGGATATGCTGCTCCTTCCCGGTTGCTAGGTCTCGCTTGGACCGGTGGGGGGAGGTGGTCTGTGGGGGGTATAGACCTCGTCTGTTGGTCAAGTTCAGGGTTGTTTACTCGGCTGGGGGATGCCGCCCTGGAGGTGTGTCTAGACGAGTTCCTGGAGCCTCTGGCGGAGGGAGAGGGTGTTGTCCGTCTGATCAGCTGTTCTATTAGTTGCGACTGCTGTCTGTCGCGCGCTGCGTCCCGTTGAGCACCGGCTCGTTCTCGGGCCACATTCTCTTCCATCTGAATGCGTCTTATTTCTAGACGTATCTGCTCGTGTTCGCTTCGCTGCTGGATCTGCAGTCGGTCGCGTTCAGCAGCGGCGTTCAGGCTGATGAGGAAGGCCTGCTGTAGGGTCCTCTCTGCCTCGCTGGGAGAAGGCGGTTGTATAGGGGAGCCTTCCCTCGGGGTACTCCTTGCGGAGCCTTGGAGCTCTATCTCCACGGTGCTCTCCCCGTCTTCTTCCGTGCCGAGTTCTCTCTCGGTAGCGTTGTATTCCTCCCGGGACTCATCGGGGACTACTTCTTCAGTACTGGCGGGGTGTGAAGTCATGTCTGGTTCCCACTGGTCCCCACCGTGAACTTGGTCAGTTACATTAGAGCCCGTAGGGGCCTCTATGGTCGGGGTAGTCTGGGCGTTGGGGTTAGACATACTTTTACTTTCTAGTTTTACCGCGTTTACTGTTAGTAGAAGACTAGGTTGTTGACTGACAGTGTAGGCCTCTAAGTACTGAGGGAGCCGTCGTTCGCGCTGCGGGCGTTGGTTAGGAGGATCGTTTCGTGGAGTGTTCATCATAGGCCATTTCAATATTAATAACACTATATTAATATTACACTAATTACCCTCCGGCTCGAAGGACCAATTGTAACTGAGGGGTACAATTCCCTGACTGTATTACTAGATATGATACTTACTACCACTACCTTTGTACTTAATATTCGGCCACCCAGTACACGGCATAAATATATTATGATGAACACTGTCACGTAGATGAAACGGATCCAACACAAATGTACGAATTAGAAATAGGTCTTTATTTCTACACAGCGATGGTGTGTAGAGCAAGCACTTAATCAAATCAATCACATTTATGAATGGAATTAGTATGCACTTTTATGGCAAGAGTATTCGTCGGTATATCAATAGAGAATGTCCAATCTCTGAAGGCGCAGGTGGTACATATACGACCTGGAATAGTTTAAGGAATAACAGCAATGATACTTTAATGATTATATACTGGATACACTAGAGGGGGTTAATCCGGTCGCTTGTAAGCCGACAGGAGTAGGAAGGGGGGGGGGGTAGAATCCGACTGCCTCATCCGGCCAAGGGTATCCCAGGTGAACCCACTGTAGTGCCGTTCAATGCGCCGGCGATCCTTGGACCACAGATGAAAGCAGGTGGACTCTTTGTGGGCCGGCGTCATCCGGTCCACGGAGGAGAGACGTGAAGCGACCTCGTCTTGCAGAGCGTCTCCTCACCTTGCGTCCTCTCCAGGGGGGGGGGTTCCAACACACGGCAGTGTCGGGGGTCTTTATCCATGGAATAATCAATGTATACAAAGCATAATCCGTGCCTGGGAAGGCGGGCTGTCGTTGGTAGAATAATCCGGTATACAGGTCCACTCGCTCGTCGGCTCTGGGGCTCCTCGGGTGCAGCTTCACGTGGGGTCAACCACCCTGGGTAAGCAGCCAGTTCTCTGCCCGAAACGATGGGGTACTGACTACGGTAGTATTCTCACCGCACGAAGCACTATATATTAACAGACTATTATTAGCTTAATAGACTACGTCCAACTCGACGATATAGTGCCAAATATGACTATTCAAATATTAATATACACGATGTCTCAATACCGATGGTAGGCGAACTTGGCCTTACTCCCACACGTGGCGTCGCGGGGAGGCTTTACGTCTGTGACTCTATTGGAGGGTAAGAAACTGGACTGAAAAGGAAGTCCTACTTTAGTAGCGCAGTATATATACGCACTATGAACAAATAGTCCCATTAGTGGTGCGGTAGTCAGATTCCTACGCGGAACTAGGACTTGTTCGTACATGTGGAGCGGTACGTTTGAACTGGGTCTGAGGGGTATGGCAGCCTGGCACCAAGGTCTCGACCAATAGTAGAATGGAGACTATTATGGGATCAGTAGGCTAGAATGGATATTCAATGCATATTGTACAAGGAATATACAAGGGATATCAGGGAATATTAGAGAATATACAAATACAATTAAATATATATATATAAATAAATATATATATTCGGTTTAATCTGGCCCTTCACAACAAAGACCCTGAAACCTAGTAAGTCTAATATCCCTCTTGGCCAGGGAGACCATGTTACTAACTAACAATCTCTGCCTTCACAGTACCATACATGTTACTAAATAACAATATCTGCTTTCACAGTACCATACATGTTACTATTAAATAACAATCTCTGCCTTCACAGTACCATACATGTTACTAAATAACAATATCTGCTTTCACAGTACCATACATGTTACTATTAAATAACAATCTCTGCCTTCACAGTATAATACATGTTACTAAATAACAATATCTGCTTTCACAGTACCATACATGTTACTATTAAATAACAATCTCTGCCTTCACAGTATAATACATGTTACTAAATAACAATATCTGCCTTCACAGTACCATACATGTTACTAAATAACAATATCTGCCTTCACAGTACCATACATGTTACTAAATAACAATATCTGCCTTCACAGTACCATACATGTTACTAAATAACAATATCTGCCTTCACAGTACCATACATGTTACTAAATAACAATATATGCCTTCACAGTACCATACTGTACATACTAAAATCTTGATTATTGGTGGTTCTATAGGATTTCTGTTTGTGTGCTTGAGTGCTATTTGTTTGTTTGTTTTACTGTACTTATTTTCTGAGGTATGACAGAGAATTAACAATATCTCTAATCTCTTCTCTCTGCTGAGTGACTAAAGGCTGTGACTCACTTGAGCATTTCTCCAGACATGGCCAGTTGTAGTTATATTTCGTATGGCTTTACGCTCTGCTCTATTGGAACGTTCCCCTATATCAATATGATTTTGAAAAGCTTTCAGCAGCCATGCACCACATCCGTCCGGCCACGCCCACATCCGCCCATGAATATAAGCGAAGGGCATGGCCGTACTCCTGCTCCTTCCCTTCTTTCAACACACAGAAGTCCGTGACGTGCACCTTCTTCAGCTGTTGAAATTAGTTAGTTAGTTAGTTAGTCATTTATGTTGCTGTCTTTTTCTTTTTGCCTTTAAAGAAAAAGTTAAGACGACATCACCACGACCTCCTCTGTGGGCCGCGGAGGTTCCCTGACTCCACTTTGTGGTAAGAGGGTAGGCTTCGGCGGCGCTCAGAGCTGGGTGCGCGCCAGAGCCGTTGAGCGCCCCTCTTCAGTGAGAGGTTCTCCGACTCCAGGTGTCCCCTCCGGGGTTGACTTATGGCGCAAGCCCCCCGTCGTTGCTTGCTCCCGTCATTCGGTGAGCAGCTGTGACTGGTGGTCGAGTGGTTTTCACCAGCATTTCCTTGTGGTACTGCTCAGAAGCCGCCGGCTCCGGCGTCAACATCAAACGGACCCCCGGCGAGTGAGGTGGTCGGCAGTAGGAGGAAGGGTACGCGCAAACCACGGGGTTCAGGTCCCCCGGTCTCTGCAGGAAATGCTGAGGCCCTGCATCTCTTACCAGCACATCACAGATGTTGCATGAAGTGAAGCGGGTGTAATCATGGGGAGAGACACTGCTGGACTTTTCTTCAGAGTTCGTGACGGTAGACCGGTGACACGGCACACACGGCACTCAGTAGTCGAACTGGGCCGTGTTCAGGTAAGGGCTGGCGACGGCGCCTTGTAGTGTTTTACTGTGGTGGTACTGTCACTGCAGCAGCGGGTTTTTTCCATCTCTCTCTCCCTCTGTTCTGCCCTCGAAATACTATACGTTAAAATGAGAAAGGTCCCTCTAAAGGAGACTCTGAATTCGCAATTGACATTGCTATTTATGTTAGCTTGCATTGCCCCTCTCTTTTTCATTCAGTCTGTGTATTTTTTCACGTGTTAATGTGAAAAGGCATGACTCGACAAGTCTTTCGCTGGTTACACAGAGAATGTGGGGCTTCGGGAAACACGCCTTTTGAACAGGTGCAATTTTCTGTGCTCACGGTTGCTGGCTGCTGTGTTCGTTCGTGATGTCTTTTCATTGTAAAACGCAACTCACGGCTATTAAGCGCCACTTCGTGCTTCCAAAAAAGAGGCCTCATACATTTGTTTTTTACGCGAGGCTCCGGCTGTATATTAACACTGTTATTTCTCCCCTCCTGACCCCCCCCCCCCTCCCCCCCCCCCCCAATACATTTGTTGGACTGAGGGTCCCTCCTTTGAGGCAACGTTTGTTTGTTATAACAAAAAGTGTGATTGTTCACTGTATTTTGGGGTGGGGGTGCGAATTAAGCAATAGGCCCGCAGCTGAAGTACTGACGGGCGACGTGTTCCTTGTATAAAGAGTGTTGTGCGTTTCATGTGGTGAAACACGTTTTTTGAATAAACGTAGCCTCTGAAATCCGCGACTGGTGTTGCTATTTGTTGGCTTGCAGAGCTTGTACATGTGGCATGTAAATCCCTCTATTTATTCCACCGGTGTTTTTTACTTTACGTGGTTGATTCAGAGCCGTGAATAGAACCGTCTCTTACACAGACTGGGTTAACGGCTGTACTTGCCGTACGAATGTGAAGCGGATACGCTTAGTATGTGCTTTCATTTATTATTATTCATTTATTGTTTCGTATCAAATGTGGGGTAGTTAATGAGGGGTGGATAATAATCCCCCCATGAGTATGATTATCCTTTACAAAACTGACTTTGGACCGGGGGGTTGTGGTTCGAAAGTCGAACGCCCCTCTCTCTTGCTGGAAGCAGGGCTTGTCCTGTCAGTCTCCTCGACGTGTGTATATCGTCGCTCGTCGCAGGGGGGGGGGATTCCCCATTCAGCCCACACCGAATTGGTGGGTGGGACTGGGGGATCCCTGGCCATTGAAGACGTCACAGGTTTCGCGTTTTCTTATTGGCAGTGAGATGTATCCGTGAGTTATAGGACTTGCACTGCAGGCCACTGACATTGTAAATGAGAGGTAACGCAATGCAGTCGAGGCTGTGGTCCTTCTGCTCTGCTTTCTTTTAACGGTTGTGTATATTGGGCTGTTATGCCCATTTTCCACTCTGTTAAATAACCCTTTTTCGATTGTGTCACTCACGTTGAGGTCTCTCTGGGGTAAGGCCGACGTCTTCCCCTCTCACATAAAGAGCGGAATTGACACGGTTTATTTCCAGGCTCGTTATGTAGAAACCCATGATATCGTGAATATTCTGTGGCATATAAATGCCACTACGAGTTGTATACTCCATTCTTTTCACCCCTCCCTCCCTGCTCGACCGGGGGATGGGAGGGGGCTGTCGAGGGGCTGCTCATTATCAGTCAGCTCCTCTATGCATCTCTGTGTAGTTCCGGTCCTCCAGGCCCAGGTCGGGCTTTGACCTCGTTACCTGTTGACCTGGGTTAACCCTTTTTTGAGCCTGTAACACCTTGAACTGCATTGTATAGCCTGTGTATACGCGCAGTTGTGTTTTAGGGTTTTTTAATGGGTTAGGGGAGCAACCTTTTCTGTTGGGATGGTTGTCTCCCTGGTGTGCCGGTAGCGGAGTCAACTCTCTGGTAGAGCCCGGGTTTGACCCCGGCTCCCCGCGAGTATGCCCCTGCATGTTTATGACATCTGCCAATTGTGTCAAACTCTTTCTCTGTAACCCCAACCCTGCAGGATTAATAAATTGGCAGGGTCAGGGTTCGTGGTGAGGTTGGTTCACTGACTCCGCGAGGTTCGTGGCCCCACGAGATTGTGACATTGTGCACGGCATACCAAACACGCTTCTCGCCGGGATACTGTTCTTGCAGTCAGCCCCTTTAGGCGTGCCTGTGTAGTTCGCAGTCCTCCGGGCGCAGGTTCTGCTCTTGTTACCTGTCGGCCTGGATTATGAGATCAACCACCTTGGAGTGTTGTCTCCCCGGTACGTCAGCTGACCCCACGAGATTGTGGGGGGAAGCCTCATCGGAAAGCTTTGGAGCCTCCTCCTCAGGGAGTGTCAGAGCCGCTTGAGTAAACCTCGGGGGGGGGAACCTCGTACTCCAAGACTCCGAGACGGACTCCGAGATGAGAAGCCCTTCTTTATAGAAAAACTGCTTCAGGCGTTGGCTCCCGCCTACCAAGTGGTCTGAGCTACCCGAACGCGAGGGATGCGTTTACAGAGCCTTCTCCTCTGGGAGTTTTTCAGAGCCTCTTCCTCAGGGGGTCTTCGCGGCGTGCCAGGCGGAGAAGGGCCTTCACCTGTGAGGTATAGGCCCTGTCCGATACACTGGCGATGTGGAGGGTGGTGTCACCAGTAGACACCTGGAGAGGTCTCGATGCCGCGGCCTCGTTGGCCTTGCCAGGGCCCTTTTCCGCCTTGTGTGGCCTGGGGCTGGGACCTTCTCCACGCCCCGCTGCTACGGCTTCACCCGCAGGGTCGTTTTTTTTTTAATCCCGACCGCTCGGAATACCTCACGGGTAGCGTCGGGGTCTAACGACCCCGACCCCACGAGGTGTGGGAGCTGTGACGCTGGCTTTTTGTTTTCACGTACGTTCCCTGGTAGCGCGCAGGGCGCGGGACCGGGTAGTCGCGGGCCCTTCTGTCCCACGGTCTGCTCACCCTGTGCGTTTGTTGGGTGCTGTTCCCTCTTCGCACAGTCAGTGTCCTGTCCGCGTCAACATTTTAGGCAACCAACTTGCGTTCAGCGTTTCTCTGATTGGCCATGTGACCGCGGCAGCGCGAGAGAGCGGCAGTGCGGAAATAGGCTGCATTCTATTGCCATGCTCTGCGACAAACTCTAACCTTAACCAACTCCGAAAGAATGCCTAAACTTAACCCTAACCTTAACCAACTCCGAAAGAATGCCTAAACTTAACCCTAACCTTAACCAACTCTGAAAGAATGCCTAAACTTAACCCTAACCTTAACCAACTCCGAAAGAATGCCTAAACTTAACCGGCGAAAGAAATATTGCCATGCTCTAAGACAAACTCTAACCTTAACCAACTCCGAAAGAATGACTAAACTTAACCCTAACCTTAACCAACTCCAAAAGAATGCCTAAACTTAACCCTAACCTTAACCAACTCCAAAAGAATGCCTAAACTTAACCCTAACCTTAACCAACTCCGAAAGAATGCCTAAACTTAACCAGCGAAAGAATGCACGTTAAAAAAGAAATAAAAAAAAGAAATTGAAGTGATTCGAACTTGTCACCAACGCACCGCAGACTCCACAGCAAGGCGGCGAACGAGTTGAGCTAACCGTCGATGTTAAAAGAGGGGGGATTACGGCTGCATAATGCCGCGGAAGAGCGGAGCTGCCGCTCCGCTCAGCCGCTGCTGCGACGCCGCGGCTAGGCGCAAGTTGGTTGCCTAAAGTAATGAAGCGTCCTGTCCCCCTCCCGCCCCTCACTAGGGGGAGTGCGAGGGCCAAGACCCTCCCCGGTATTCTGATGGTTGTAGGGGACCTCAGCGGGTACATTTGTCGGGCTCTCCGCTCTGCTCCGCTCTTGTGGTTCAATAGAGCAGAGCATAAAGCCATACGAAATATAACGAAGGTTATCCTATAACCCTAGTTATATGAGTATGGCGAGCGCTCTGCTCTGACTCACTGAGGACCCCTATTGGTCTTCCGTTTTTTGCGTTGAAAGACTGGGGAAGGAGCAGGAGTACGGCCATGCCCCTCGCTTATATTCATGGGCGGATGTGGGTGTGGCCGGACGGATGTGGTGCATGGCTGCTGAAAGCTTTTCAAAATCATATTGATATAGGGGAACATTCCAATAGAGCAGAGCGCTCGCCATACTCATATAACTAGGGTTATAGGATAACTTTCGTTCTAAAAGCTGTGACTCACTTGAGCGTTTCTCCAGACATGGCCAGGTTGTAGTTCTAAAAGCTGTGACTCACTTGAGCGTTTCTCCAGACATGGCCAGGTTGTAGTTCTTCTCAGGATCAGGTAAACCCTGGAAGTCTACCAGGCAGGGGTGCAGCTTCTTGTTGTCATCCCGGACCTAAAAAGATAACATACCCAACTAAAATGTAATTAATTAATTAACATACATTTTGGACCAGACAAATATTTTACATTTATTAATTCACAAACCATTGGGGGGAAAGACTGTCCTTATATTCCACACCTTTCTAATAGCTCTGTAGATGTATTATTTTTTGTGTACCGTAAATATTAGTCTACAGGCTGTGTAATCTTTTTTATACTATTAGAGTTTTGTAATACTGTTGTAAATATCTTTTCCATTTCTGATTGTTCAATGTCCCCACTTAAAGGGGGGGTTAAATTTCAGACAGTTCATAAAACTTAGTTTAGTTAAAAATAAGAATAACGTACAGATGACAACTACAGTATGAGGAGGTAGAAATATATATTCATAATGAATTATATGCCAATATTAAATCAATTTGATGCTTTGAAGGCACAACAATTGCATTGTCAATGAATATGAGGTTAGAAAATACATTTGCCGGATTTAACGTGACTTCCTTTAATCTAATGTTAATTTGTTAATTTGATGACATCTGTTCACATCTTGTATTGTACAAAAATACATACATATTTTTGTTGGTTGAACAGAAAATAGATAATGACATTGTTGACATAATGACTCCTAATAGTTAGTGGTAGTACAAAGTAAAAGTACTCTGTTACAGCACATAAGTAGGTTTTAGAAGTATCTTTACTTTGTTTGTATTTATTGCGACTTTCACTTTTACTACACTAAAAAGAAAAATATTATACTTTTACCCCACTACATTTAGTAAAAAGCATAATTGTTGTATGTTTTAATGATTAACATTAGACACCTTGTTACAAAATATAATCGGAATATAATTGTCTCACCATGATATTGGATTATCCGGACTGTATGAATCAAAGCCTCTAGGTGGCTCTAGGTGGCGGTATACACATGATTTCACAACACTGTTGAACCACATGTGTAAAACGTCATTTGAGTCTCAGTCGATTACTACTAGTACATTTTTTGTTGTTATTAAATTGTTCATGCTGAGTGAGTTAATTCCTGTAAAATGTACATCACAATAACATACATGCTTCTAGCACTAGATTGAAAACACGCACAAATATTTTTGTTTGCAGGACAATTTGGGAAATACAATTACAGAATTGTCTGTAAAATTTTAATGAATTTAGTCAACTAAATCCAGGGACTTGTTGCAAAATGTATACTCGAATGTCAAATTGACGGCGATGCTTGGCTTAGGGTAGCGCCGCTAGCGCCCAAAGCCAAGAAGCCTACCTGTCATGGTCCCAGCCAGGGACCCTACCTGAACAATATGAACAGTGGTTTTCTGCCGCCCTCTGGTGGCCAAACGCAGCAACTCCAGATACTGAACCTCCTAGGTTTGCTGGATACTATTAATACTATGATTAATACTTTTAATGCTGTGCTGCCTCTATTCACTGACTCCTGATGAAGTTTCTGTCTTAAGTAAAGGATTGACATTTGTTTCTAAACACACAGATAATGTATTTGATGCAAAATGTGATTTTTTCAGATTCTCTAGGAATGTAAGACTCAAAGAATTTTTTGCACCTAAAGAAACATCTATTGAATCTGAGCATGTGGAATCTGAACTGATACTGCTGTTGATACTGCAGATGGATCTAGGGGTAAGAACTTTCCTTTTAAAGGACAAAGTAAATTTGTTCCCCCAAATAAACGAAATTCCTCTATTGACACCTACTGCCGTTTAGTGAATGATGATATTGAGAGAATATATAAGAGAAGAAAATATACCTCATGTGAAAATCTATCTAAGGGTGAACACGAGGCTTTAAGGACATTACAAAGAGACAAGACAATAATAATCAAAAGTGCAGACAAGGGAGGAGCCGTTGTAGTTCAGAACATTAGTGACTACAGAGCTGAAATTGAGAGACAAATGTCAAATGAAAACTATTACAGAAAACTGAAAGGTGATCCAACCAAAATATTTCAAAAGGAAGTAAAATAATTTTTGGAGATAGCCTGTGACGTACCTTGGGTACGTGGGTTGGTCATTACCATTATTGCTGTATTTATGACACCTTCTGAACATCAGGTTAGTATATTTAATGTGTTGTTTTGTATATGATGTGTGTGTGTGTGTAAACATGAGAGCTAATGCTGTCTCTTCTCTCCCTGTCAGGTGCTGCCCATCCCTACTGAAGAGTGCTGATTGCTAATGAATGACAGCTGATTGGCAATCAGCTCAAGAGGGATGGGTAGTCAAATACCTGACGGCACACACACATCTCGGCGCCTCATTGTGTCACTTGCTGGTGATCACGGTGTCGGAGGTTGCCAGTGGTTACCACTGCGGTGGACCTGTGTTTCATTTGCCCTTGTTGTAATGTATTTGGCCTTGTCTCCACAACTGTATGAGACTGTGTGTTCGTCCTATTCACACTGGTAGGTATCTGGGCTAGCGTTGCTACCAGGTAACATATAGAGACATATATAGATTGGCCTCTGTGTTAATTGACACATTCATGGGGGAGCATATCTATATTATTGGCCTTATCATTTAATCCCTAGTGTTGTCTGTTTGTCCATTTATCTCTGCCTTGTTTGTTCTCCCCTTACCTTTTTCCCTCTGTGTGATCTAGGGTTGAAATCCCCTAATAACATCCCCTTTTCCCCCTTGGGGAACAGGCCGTGGGTTGGAAGCCCCGCACCTAATAAATACCATTTACCATCTGAAAACGTCTTTGTTACTATCTGCCTACCCGGGACTGTTTTGAGAAGCATTTTTCTACTGAGGGGGTTGTTTTTTGCTCATGTAACACCTGCCCAGATTACTATCTTGTATGGTCAATAGACCTCTGTACATGACATGGGGGCTCGTTAAGTTGCGCAATTGTATGGTTCCTTGTTGGTAAAATAACGGGGTGTCTTGTCGATTGAAGCATATCAGGTGTAATAAGATAGTGTTTTCTAAATTGGTATTGGTAGGGGTCCATTGTCCGTGCACAGTTGATTGATGTAACCATTATTGTTGTGATGCTCTTAACCATTCTATTTTTCTGCCACATAGGTAACGGGGGGGTCACCTGCTTGGCTAGAGGGTGGGGGGCACGAGTCGTGATTCCGGTGGAGTGCGCAATGAAATCGGTAAGCGACTGAAGATATTTGTAGCCTTTCATCCATCTAGTGGAGTAGTTTATCTGGGATAGGCTAGAGTGACACAGGTGACTCCTAGTTGAGTGGTTAGGACCATTTGTTATTATTTTCATTTAGTAGATGTGGTCAGTTGGATTGTTTTGGTTAAGAGGTATGAAAGCAGAATGTGTCTATTATTATTGTGCACGGTCATGGTTAATTAAGTGAGGACGTATATTTTATTTTGTTTTCTCACGCACACATAAAAACATAATATGGCTGTGTCGGCATTTGTTTTGGAAGCCTTTATAGCGGATCCGACAGAGGGTCAAGTGGAAGTTTGCACTAAGGCGGAATTAGGCCTTATTGCTAGGCATTATGCTATTGCTGTACAAAATTCCCAATCCAAGGCGGATATGAAGGCAGCTGTTATAGCGGGGTTGGTGGAGCAACAGGTATTTAGCCCGGCTCAGGGAGTAGTGAGTGGTCAGGAGGTTGCACACACTGGCGAATGGGTTAACTCTCCCTTACGTGATCTTGACATGGATGGTGGTGCTATTAGGAAGGATGGTAGTACGGCCGGAGCTGAGAGTGAGGCCGCGGGCGATTCGGATAAAGACTCCACGTCTTCTGGCCATGCGCACTCTAGTCTGCGTTTGGCCCGTCTCCAGATGGCTGTTGCGCAGAGAGGACAGAGACAGGGAGGACAGAGCAGCTGACAGAGAGGACAGAGCAGCTGAGAGAGCAGCTGACAGGCAAGATGTACGAGATAGAGAGGACAGAGACAGGGAGGACAGAGCAGCTGTGAGAGACAAGGAAGCTGTACGAGAAGCTGAAGAGAAGGAGAGAGATAGAGAGCTCCAGATTACACTGAAGAGGATGGAGCTGGGGAGTGTTGGCTCTTCTTCACCCTCATCTGAAGGTGGCCATGGCAGTTTTAATGTTGGGCAACATATCGCTATGGTTCCTGTGTTTCGGGAATCTGAGGTGGAGAATTTTTTATTTTTATTTTGAGCGGGTAGCGGGGGCTGCGAATTGGCCGGAGGATCAGTGGGCACTATTAGTGCAATATAGGCTCACGGGTAGGGCTCAAGACGCATGCCAGTTTTTATCAAAGGAGGACAGCATGGTATATGCGAAAGTGAAGGGTGCTGTCTTGCGCGTGTATGAACTGGTGCCGGAGGCTTATAGGCAGCGGTTTAGGGGACTAAGTAAAGCTCCCTCGCAAACACATGTCGCATTTTCCCATGAACAACGGATGGTGTTCACTCGTTGGTGTGAAGCGTGTAAAGTGGATGGGGTCGAGGCTTTGAGCGAGTTAATCCTCATGGAACAATTAAAAAAATTTGTGCCCGACCATATGATAATACAGTTAGAGGAGCGAAAGGTTTCTACCCTCCAGGAAGCTGCGGTGTTGTGTGACGAGTTGGCAATGATTCACAAAAATGTTTCTGCATCACATGGTTCTGTGCGAAATGATGTGTATGTAGGTGGCGACGAGCGATCATTTCGACCACGCTCGCCTCCGTCAGAAAAGAGACATTGTGATTATTGTAGCAAGCAAGGTCATTTGGCGAAGGACTGTTATGCATTTGTGCGCGATCGGCAAAATACTGACAGGCCAGCTCAGGAGCCAAAGGTGGTGGGGTTGGTGAGCACTGTCTCACGCCCTGGGCGGAGGAAACCGGACAGTTGTTTTGATCCTTTTGTATCTTCTGGTTTTGTGTCACTGTCGGGTAAGGTCTGTGACCAGCGCAAGGTGAGGATCCTTCGTGATACAGGTGGTTCACAGTCCTTTATGCTGGCGGATGTATTGCCGTTAAGTGTGGAGTCGTCTTGTAATACAAGTGCTATTGTGTGCGGAATAGAGATGGGCTACACGCCCGCTCCGTTACATATGATACATGTGAGGTCAAAACTAGTCACAGGTTGTTTTCCCGTCGCGGTTCGTTCCTCTTTTCCGGTTGCCGGAATTGATTTTATCATGGGAAATGATATAGCTGGGGGGAAAGTTCTGTGCGATGCGTTGATTGAGTCGGCAATCCGGCCACGCTCGCCGCCGTCTAGGAGACCGGTGGTGTGCAATTATTGTAAAGAGACAGGCCATGTGGTGAAAGGATGTCGTACGCTGAGGAAGCGACAGGACAAAATCACAAAGTCAGCCCAGAAACCAAAAGGTGTGAGTGTTGATTTTGTCGTGGCGAGCAAGTTTGCTGGGGAGAGTGTGATTCCTGTAGTGGGTGTTGAAAAGGCTCCATTGGCTGACTTGTGTTGTGATAATGTTGATAATAATCACCCCACTGTGTTTTCTGCTTGTGTTGTCAACAAGGCACAGGAAGGAATGCGAACTCAAGTTTTGTCGTTGAGTGACTCTGTCGGTGGCGAGGCGGCTCTCGCCGAGGTCAGGGGGCCATCTGGTGGAGAGATGGAAGAGGTTGCTGTATGTAGCGTTCAGGGGGAGCTGGTAGTTCCCGAACCCTTTATTGGAGAGTGGATGATGGAAGACATACCACTACCACCTGAAGTTGCATTCGTCAAGCAGGGTCGCCCGAGCAGAAAAACTCTAAAGCGAGCTCTAAAGCGGTGGAGGCTGGGTGTGTAGCTGACCATGTGCATTTGACATGGTTTTTTTTTTGTGAGTTAGATCTCACCGCATTTTTGAGACCGGTTTGCATTCGGTAGTCGGTGTGTGCTACATGCAGTTTTCAATGACGTCACTGCGCGTCTATTTTTGCATACGTGCATTGATTGTGAGAGGAGAATTTTGTTTTTGTTGTTTCTGTTTTTCCTGGTGGATGGTACTAATCTGATGTTGGGTAATAAGTAATAATGTTTTGCTAACCCTACAGGTTCGCTCTTATGGGGGGAGGTGTGACGTACCTTGGGTACGTGGGTTGGTCATTACCATTATTGCTGTATTTATGACACCTTCTGAACATTAGGTTAGTATATTTAATGTGTTGTTTTGTATATGATGTGTGTGTGTGTGTAAACATGAGAGCTAATGCTGTCTCTTCTCTCCCTGTCAGGTGCTGCCCATCCCTACTGAAGAGTGCTGATTGCTAATGAATGACAGCTGATTGGCAATCAGCTCAAGAGGGATGGGTAGTCAAATACCTGACGGCACACACACATCTCGGCGCCTCATTGTGTCACTTGCTGGTGATCACGGTGTCGGAGGTTGCCAGTGGTTACCACTGCGGTGGACCTGTGTTTCATTTGCCCTTGTTGTAATGTATTTGGCCTTGTCTCCACAACTGTATGAGACTGTGTGTTCGTCCTATTCACACTGGTAGGTATCTGGGCTAGCGTTGCTACCAGGTAACATATAGAGACATATATATATAGATTGGCCTCTGTGTTAATTGACACATTCATGGGGGAGCATATCTATATTATTGGCCTTATCATTTAATCCCTAGTGTTGTCTGTTTGTCCATTTATCTCTGCCTTGTTTGTTCTCCCCTTACCTTTTTCCCTCTGTGTGATCTAGGGTTGAAATCCCCTAATAACATCCCCTTTTCCCCCTTGGGGAACAGGCCGTGGGTTGGAAGCCCCGCACCTAATAAATACCATTTACCATCTGAAAACGTCTTTGTTACTATCTGCCTACCCGGGACTGTTTTGAGAAGCATTTTTCTACTGGGGGGGTTGTTTTTTGCTCATGTAACACCTGCCCAGATTACTATCTTGTATGGTCAATAGACCTCTGTACATGACATAGCCTTAGACAACAAAGTTATCACAAAGAAGAATCTTGATTTCTTGTATGCAAAGTCACCAACTATACCAGTATTATACACGCTACCAAAAATCCATAAGTCCATTGAACATCCACCTGGAAGACCGGTTGTGGCTGGAATAGGTTCGATTACAGCACCACTTTCAGTTTTTGTTGATCACTACATAAAGCCATTTGTTTTCAAACTGCCAACCTTTGTCAAAGACACAAATGATGTACTTAAGTCATTGAGAAACATTGAACATGTCCCTGAATCTACTATACTGTGTACACTAGATGTCGAAAGTCTCTATTCCAATATACCCCACCAAGGGGGGTTAGAGGCCCTAAAGATCTTTCTGAACAGCAAAGAAGACAGTAATGCACAATTTAATAGATTTTTACTTGAGGCAGCTGAACTGGTACTAATTAAGAACTATTTCAGTGTTGATAGAGATTTTTACCTGCAGATCAAAGGAACTGCCATGGGAACCACAATGGCTCCTAACTATGCAAACTTGTACGTTGGACTGTATAAACGATATATAGATGATGTTCTATTTTTGTGGACGGGATCAACAGAACTACTTATAGAATTCACAGACTGGTTAAACAGCAAAAGTGAATCTCTTACTTTTAACCTGGAATATAACAACCACACTGTCAACTTCTTAGATATATGTATCACAAAAGAAAATGGCAAATTAGTGACAGATCTCTTTAGAAAACCTACAGATAGGAACAACCTTTTACACATGGAGAGCTACCATCCACAATATGTGAAAGAAGCTATTCCAATAGGACAGTTCCATAGATTGCAAAGAATCTGTGACACAAAAGAACGATTTGACAACCAAGTTGAGGTAATGAAATCACGTTTTAAACAAAGAGGATATGAAGATGAATGCATAGACAGGGCCCTTCAGAAAGTAAAAACAAAAACACAAGGGGGTAGAAAGACAAAAAGAAAGCCATCAGCTGTCTGTGTTCTTAATTATACTGATAGATCACATGAAATAAAACATTCTATCAAGAAATACTGGCATATCCTCTCAAGTGATCCTAATGTAGGCCACTTATTTGATTCTCCACCAATAATTACTTACCGTAGAGGAAAGAATTTGAAAGACAAACTTGTACATGCAGACCGTTTATTTGAAAGATCAAGCAGCATGCCATCTCTGCCTGATGGCAACCACAAGTGTGGACGATGTGCACAATGTAATTGTATTACTAGAAGTAAGACTTTCTCACACCCTCTTACAGGGAAAATCTATAAAATTCGTGGAGTTATAACATGCTCAACAACTGGGGTCATTTATCTAATAAAATGCAGCTGCTCCAAAGCCTATGTTGGAATGACAACAAGAGCACTAAAAACACGAATATCTGAACACCGTTCAGCTATTCGTAATAATAATCCAGATAGCCCTATAGCCATCCACTTTAAAGATGCCAACCATCGAATCACAGCTTTCAGTTACTGTGGTATTGAAAAAGTGGTCCTTTCTAGACGTGGGGGGGATCTGAAACAGATGCTTCTCAAGAGAGAAGCCTATTGGATAACGGAACTTCAAACATTTGGGACCACCTTTGGACTCAATGATGAACTGGATTTAAGTGTGTGTTTGTAAACTGTTCCACTGAATCCCATTGATGATGGTTTAATGTTTCACAATGATTCGGTCATATTGCTGTATATTAAATATGCTAAACTATATTGTGTTGTAAATATGACTGTTCGATGTTTCAAAAATGTTTTGTTCTGAGGTTGAATTATTGCATTTCTAACTCTGTCTCTCTTTTTGCTGCAGTACCCAGTGGGGCTGCAAGCTCAACCAATTGGTTTATTGACAGGAAGGCACAGGTGCTCCCTGTTATGCAATCAACCAAAACAGACCTTGGAATTGTATAAAATGAATGTGAGACCTCATTGTTTCATGCCACTGTCCTGATGAAGGCTGAATAGCCGAAACGTTGACGACAATAAAAGCAGAGAAAAAGTGAGTGCGGGAATTGTAAATTTTTTCATCTGTGTTTCCCCGGTCTAGCTTGTGTTTAAAAGGTTACAAAAGTCTTACATATGTTTCCTTTAAGGGTTTGCTCTTTACATATGTTTCTGTTAAGGGTTAACCTCATTGCATATGTTTCCATTAGGAGTTTGTCTCTCTACATATGTTTCCAGTGGGGCTATCCCTTTACATATGTTTCCATTAAGGGTTGTTCCTTTACATATGTTTTCCAGTAAGATAATCCCTTTACACATGCTTTTATTTTTAGTGTGAGATTTCTTTTTACTAATATTTTGTGTTTACCAGTCTTGGCCATGCCTGGCCCTAAACCAGCTGGCACTCATTAGTAATCACGGGCAGTATTTGTACCTGCCCGTTTCTCACATTCCTTGTCGTGTCAGTGTTTTGTTTTGTAACCTTGTGTACGGTCACTCACTCTGCTCACTCCTGTATTTTCCCGTGAGTCCGTTCCTTATCCCTTGTCCACATTTTTCCAGCTCTGCTGAGTTTTATTTCTGGGTTTTACAGTTCGCGTTTGTAACCGTTTCAACGTGTATCCTTGTTTGAAACTGTTATAGTAAAAGCCTGTTCACTTTCATCCCGTCGTCTCTGCCTCTACTCTCTCTGCTCGTGTTCTGCATTTGGGGTCTCCTCACCTATTCCCACACGAACCCTTACACTACCAGCGAGACCTACGTGCAGCTCGACAACGATGTAACGGTGCACCAGGCAATGCCAAGAACGTGTAGGTAGGATGGTCGGAGAAAGGAGCCGACACGAGATAAGAGGTAAATATGAGTCTTTAGTTGCATTTGCTGTATTTTGTTTACATTGGTAATGTTTGTAAACATTGGGAGTAAAATACACCTATATTCTGATTAATGAGAAAAGCTTATTTTCATACAGTATGTACATAGAAGAGTAAATACACCAGTAATAAATCAACTCACTTGTCCGAAGGTCCATCCTTGTTCAATCCGAGTAACAGCCCAGAGCTCATGGCTGTTTTCAGCAAGTTTCTCCCGAACCCGTTCCAGATGAGGAGGAAGTACAATCTGGAGGACAATGTGAGAAAAGGGATGGATTTGAACGATTTCAAAAAGTTCAAAAAGCTAATTTTTTTTTTTATAGTCAAGTCCTCTTGGAGGCATGACTGATTATACAGGCTGTTATTTGTGTAGAATATTTTTCACATTATTCCTCTGGAGAGGGAGAGCTTCACTGTACTTCTCTGAAATCTGAGTTGTATGTGTGATGTCACTAATAGGTAGAAACTATCATGGTCCAAGATGTGGTAACTTGACACCTTTAGCTTCAGGTACACAGAAAGCTGAGTAGGTATTGACATGTCTTGAAAGAAGCTGCCAATGTGGAATTATTGGTAAATATCGGGTGCTTGTTGCCAATCTGGATATTCATATAGCCTTGGATTCTCAATAAGGGTAAAGGTGTAGAGATGCTGCTAAGCCTTTTTCAGTAGTTCATTGAACAATTTGGTGCAAAAACATATTTATACAAATTGTCAATATAGAATATTATTTAAAGATTTTAAATACAACTGGAAGAGTCAGTGGTCAGTTAAAAACACAAATAGAATACTGCATATACAATTCACTTGCCAATATATTTGCAAATAATTTCTTTGCAGAATGGATAATGAGTAAGTTTTAGGAAATATATCATTTTAAAGATGCTTTTCTCAAAATGTGAGGGAGGATATCTTGTTTATTTAATGAAAATCCACTTGCTGAATTGATTACTTAAAAGTGCCATCCCAGCATGCATTGTGATAGCAATAGAGCTTGCCTCGGTTCTTGAGTTCATGAGAGAGTAGCTCATGTTCACAGATATTGACTGAACTTCCCTAGGCCATGGAGATAACATATTGGAATTATTAATGTGGGTGTTAAGCTTTTACATGCTTGTAAAAGGGTTTTACCTGTACTGTGTCCACAGGGCAAGGTGTGAAGTCGGTGTGTGAGAGGGACTGTGTCGGCCCCAACAAGTTCCGGACGCCCTCAAAATCATGTTTATACTCTTTAATGGGCTCGATACGCAGCCTGTCCCTGGGGAGCACAGCCTCGTAGCACGGAGCGTAGCCTGGGGGAGGGAGGAACTTAAAGTCCCCGTGGCGTCCTCCCAGCAGGAAACGGACCCTGAGAAAGCAAACTACTTCATAATGGGGAAGTACACCAAGATGGACTTTCACATTATTTTACACAAATATAAACGTTCCTAAACGTTTGACTGTTGTTTTATTATTTATGAGCACTCAAGATGAAGGAAAATGTAAAAATGTGACATCATCAAATTGCCAAACATAAAATATTATAAACACAACATAAGCCATTTCATGGAGGTTTTTAATCCAAAGCGCTTTACAGCACCACAAATGCATAACTCCCTTGCAACACTTTACTCCTATAAGGCAGAATCATTTTAAACATCTATTTATTTTTGCACATTGCTAACACTAAATGATCAGATGTTGCCATTTCGTTACACCCTCACTGTGAGAATGCACTGGAGCTGGTGATGTCAGGAGACCTGTGCTGCACCAGACCTGTGGCTATTTTTAAAACTGCCTCTTCGAAATTCAAAATCATCTGCCTTATCAGAGAGAAAGAAATACATTAGATATTAGAAGATGTCATTCAAGGTAAAGAGCAGATCAGAGAGGTGAAAGATATAACTTCCGGTTTGAAATGTCTGAGTGAACAGCTATTGCAAAAAGCTCCCGGTCGCAAATCAAAACAAAAGTGAAATAACATGATCTGAAAACGAAAAAAGTAAGCATTCAATGACAAAAGGGAGGAAGAATAAGTGGGCAAATGAGAAAAGAAAGGAAATAACTGAGGAAAACGGACCATGTGAAGAAATGGCGAAGCTACAAGCTAGTATTCAGGACATACAGGCAAGCATGCAAACTAGCGTGAAGGTAAATGAAGCGAACACGCAAAGCATACAGAAAAGTATAGACAGACTCAGAGAAGAAGTAAAGAAAGGACAAGACGAACTCAAAGAAGAAATAAATAAGAGACTTGAGTCAATTGACGAAAAGTTGCTGAAACAGGAGAAAGACGCGGTGGCGTTGGAAGAGAGAACGGCCGAGACTGAAGAATGGAGTACAGAAGTACAAAAGATTCTAATGGAGACTCTCGAGGAACAAGGGAAGATGAGAGAGAAGTTAACTGACTTGGAGGGGAGATCAAGAAGAAACAATATAAGAGTGTGGGGTCTGAAAGAAGGGCTAGAAGGAGCCTCGATGTCCAAATATATGGAAAGCCTAATCCGGGAAAAACTGGACATGTCACTCTCAGAACACACCGATATGGGAATACAGAGGGCACATAGGATACAAGCACTGAGACCTCAGACGAATGGACCACCGAGAGCAGTTATAATTAACTTCCTGAAATTTGAAGTCAAGGAGAACATTCTTAAGAGAGCCTGGCAGACGAAGATCGACGTGGAAGGACAGAGAATTTCCTTTGACCACGACTATGCTGCGGAGGTGGCTGCAAAGCGCAGAAGTTACGCAGAAATAAAAAAGATTCTGAAAGAAAAAGGGATTCGGTTCCAATCACTGATGACCGCTCTGAAAGTGTACTGGCAGGAAGGCATCAAAACCTACAGCAGCGCACAAGAGGCAGCGAGGGACATAAATCGGGATGGAGAGAGGACGCCGGGACGAAGAGAGGGGGAAAAACCCACATATACACACACCCCGATGGAGAGACTGGAGAAGACGCGCAGGTGGAACAGAGTCGAGAAGAGGAGGACGGAAGAGAGATGGGGATTGAAGATGATTCGAGACAGAGCAGCTGAGGAGAGTGACAGAGGGACATCGGAGAGAAGCACAGGAAGAGCGCGAGGGACCACGATGCTTCAAAAGGAAAGATTAAAAAGTACAAAACAAAACAAAAAAATTTGACTTCTAAGACCATGACTAAATGTGAAAGATACATAGGAATACACACAACATAGAATATGAGTAATTGTAAACATAAAAAAAAGAAATACTTAAACAGAGAGAAGGCATGTGATACACAGTACAAATGCATGTGAACATGAAAATGACTGATTCTATGTCTCTGAAAATGACTGACAGAGAGAGAAACACACGTTGGACAGATTAAAAAAAGGGCAGGGCAGCACACAGACAATGCTGGACTTACATGGTGAGCTTTTTTTTTAGCCACTAGGGGGAGCCCTCTCACTAGGAGAGCCTTTTCTCCCCACCCCCCAGCAGGGGATAGAGGAAAGAAAATAATTACCTCTGACACCATGGAATTGTCAAACTTTGTGAATGTTGTAAATGTTTATTATAGTTCTTTGAATGTAAGTCGAGTAGAGTTAGCAGTGGCTACAACTACAACTATTATTTTATGTGACATGGGTAGAACGGGAGATCATTTCGAATGGAAAGATGACACAAATTAAGGGTATTGAGATGATGTCGCTGAATGTTAATGGAATGAATAATCCAATCAAAAGGAGTAAGGTGATGACGAAACTTAAGAAAGAAGAGGCACAGGTTATTTTTCTACAAGAAACCCATCTAATACCACAAGAACATGAAAAACTGAAGAGATTCGGATACGAGAATATGTTTTATAGTTCTTTTAAACAGAACCTTAGGAGAGGAGTAGCTATATTGATTAAGAATGCAGTGAAGTTTGAATTGATTAAAGAAGTGATAGATAAAGAGGGGAGATATGTAATGGCCAAGGGGAAAATGGAAGGTCAAATGGTAACATTAATGAATGTATATGCACCCCCAGACAGTGAGAAATATCTATTTGAAACAATCTTTGATATTATAGCAATGGAAGGGGAAGGGGTTTTAATCTGTACAGGAGACTTCAATGTAGTATTGAACTATGACATGGACACGACAAGCACAAAGAGATGGAGAACACACATTAGCAAATATATGAATATACAAATGACAGAATTAGGAATCACGGATATATGGAGAGAAACACACACACTAGACAGGGAATACACACATTATTCACACCCACACACAACATATTCAAGGATAGATTACTTCCTCATGACAACAGGGGACAGATACAGAGTAGAAGAATGTAGAATAGGGGTAACAGACATATCAGATCACAGCGCAACATATCTGACAGTGAATCTGAAAAGTAGACGGAGAAACACAGTCTGGAGACTGAACGTAGGTCTATTGAATAACAATGGCTTAGTAGACGAAGTAAAAGAAGACATAATAAGATACAGAGAGGAAAATTATAACGGAGAGGTAGATCCAAACATTCTATGGGATGCAATGAAGGTGGTAATACGAGGAAAATTGATAGCAAAGGCCGCACTACTCAAGAGGGCCAGAATAGAGACATACCAGAACTTAGTAAAGAAACTGAAAGAATTAGAGAAAAAACACCAAAACTCAAAGAACCAAGAGACACTTAGGGAAGTAAAAGACGTTAGAGAAAAGATAAACAAAGAATTACTGACAGAAATTGAGAAAAAGGTTAGATATGTGAAACAGACATACTATGAAGGAGGAACGAGAGCGACCAGACTCTTAGCTAGACGAATCAGAATACAACAGAAACAAAATACAATACACACAATAAAAGACACAAACACAAACAGGTTACTAAGGGAACCAGCTGAAATAGAGAAGACATTTGTAGAATACTATATACACAACCAAAAGCGGCAGGAGAAGAAGAGATAGAGACATTCTTAGAAAATTTTTATTTACCATCGATAGGAAAGGAACAGAACGAAATATTAAATGCAGAGATAACAGAACAGGAAGTGGGAAATGCGATCAGTAAAGCAAAGAACAATAAGTCACCAGGTAGCGACGGATTCCCTTCGGAATTTTACAAAACATTTAGACAGGAACTGAGGCCCATATTAGAGGCAGCATTTAGACACACAATGAAAAAAGGAACAATGCCACCCTCATGGAAAGAAGCCATAATTACTACGATTCCAAAGGAATGGAAGGATAAGGAACTATGTAGTAGTTTCAGACCAGTGTCCATACTTAATGTAGATTACAAGATGTATACATCGATAATATCCAAAATATTTGAGACATTTATGCCAGATATTATAGACGAAGACCAGACCGGATTCATTTTTTTTTTTTTTTTTAATCTTTATTTCGAACATGAATGAATACAAACAAACAATAACAAAAAAGCAAAACAACTCAATCTGCATGTTCGAAAAGGAGTAGGAAGAAGTATACACTTATTTAATCCTACCCCTTTTCCACTACTCAAATGAGTGTACTATTTTAAACATAAAAAAGAAAAGAAAGAAAAGAAAAAAGAATATATATATATATATATGCAAAACAAAAAACAAAAACTATATATGTATAAAAGAAATAAAATAGAAAACAAAATAAAAATGTAAACCCCTGTGAATATCAAGTCCCTTCCTCATCCCTGTACCTTGTGAACATAATTTCCTTATACATCAGTTTGAATTGTCTCATGTTTGGACATTGCTTTAGCACCACATTTAGACTGTTCCACAGTTTCACTCCACATATCGAGATGCAGTGTTTTCTCATGGTAGTGCGTACGTTTAGCACCTTTAAATTGTGTTCTCCCCTCAGATTATAACCCCCCTCCCTATCAAAGAACAATTCTTGAATGTTTCTTGGAAGTGCATGACTTTTTGCTTTATACATTAATTGTGCCGTTTTAAATTCCACAAGATCATTTAACTTCAATGTCTTTGACTCCAAAAACAATATGTTAGTGTGATCACGATAACCTGCAATGTGAACTATCCTTATGGCCCTTTTTGGAGTATAAAAAGTGGTTGTAGTGTAAACTTATAATTGTTTCCCCAGACTTCAGCACAGTAATTTAAATATGGTAAAACTAGTGAACAGTAGAGAATGTAGAGTGATTTTCTATCCAGAATGTGCTTTACTTTACTCATGACTGAAATGCTTCGTGAGAGTTTAGATTGGACATGTTTTATGTGAGGTTTCCAACAGATTTTATGGTCTATTATTACACCTAGGAATTTATTTTCATAAACTCTTTCAATAATCACATAATTTATTTTAACTTGTACCTGAGTATCCAATCTACAGTTTCCAAACAACATAATTTTAGTTTTGCTCAAGTTCAATGATAATTTGTTTCTATCAAACCATTCCTTCAATTTCTTCATTTCAGATGTGATGACCTCTAAAAGCTGCTGGACATTCTCACCAGAAAAAAAAAGATTAGTGTCATCTGCAAATAAAATACATTTAAATATATCGGATACTTTACATATCTCGTTAATGTACAAGATGAACAGTTTTGGACCCAACACTGACCCCTGGTGGACACCACAAGCAATGTCCAAACATTCAGATTTATAATCTCTCATTGTCACAAATTGTTGTCTTTTATTTAGATAGCTTCTCACCCAGTCCAATACTACCCCCCTGATCCCATATCTCTTCAATTTCCTGATTAATATATCATGATTAATAGTATCAAATGCTTTTTTTAGGTCAATGAATACTCCAGCTACATGTTTTTTTGATCTATGGAATTTGTGATTTTTTCAATGAGTTCTATTAACGCTAGTGATGTTGACCGGTGTGTTCTGAATCCATACTGGCTATCGGTGAGTAAATTATGTTTATCAATGAATTTATCTAATCTGTAGAGAAACAGGCCTATAATTTGTGAAGTGGTGTTTATCTCCAGTCTTGAACAGAGGTATGACTTTTGCTATTTTCATTTTATTCGGAAATCGACCAGTTTTGAATGATAAATTGCAGATGTGCGTGAGCGGTTTTGAAATCCCACTAATGAAATTTTTTACTATTTTCATATCTATTTCATTACTGTCTGTAGATGTCTTGTTTTTACATTTATTAGTAGTTTCTATAATTTCATTTTCATCTACCGCTTCCAGAAACATTGAACTAGGATTTCTTTCAATATAATTGTCTTTTATGTCTTCAGGAGTCACTGGATCTGGGATTTTTCCCGCTAATTCTGGTCCAATATTTACAAAAAATGTATTAAAGTTGTTAACCACATCATCCATATTGCTAATAGTTTTATCCTTTTCCATAAAATACTGAGGATAGTTTATTTGTCTTGATCCATTCCTGATAATACCATTTAATATCTTCCAAACACCTTTAATATTATATTTGTTGTTATCTAATATTCTAGATATGTTAAAATCCCCACAGATGAAAATAGCCTTTTGATTATTGTTTATATACATTTCTTCCATCCAGTCCTGAAATATATTGAAAACTTCAATATTCGAACCTGGTGCTCTATATATACAGCTCACAATTATATTTTTCTTTTTTTCTACACATATTTCTATTGTTATACATTCTAATAAATTATCAATCACATTTGTAATTTTTTCTACAATCTTATAATTCAAGTTATTATCCACATACACAGCCACTCCTCCTCCACTCTTATTTTTTCTGTTCATATACAGTAGTTGAGTTCATATCCGACCATTTCAAAATCCATTCCCTTTTCCTCGTTCATCCAAGTTTCTGAAATGGCAATTATGTTAAATGGTTGTGTAAACTGGTTTAAATATTCCTTAATGCTGTTAAAGTTTGCGTACAGACTTCTTGAATTGAAGTGAATTATTGATAGAAAGAAAGAAAGAAAAACACAGGACAACATAAGGAAGACAGTGCAGATAGTAGAGGAGATACAAAAATAATGAGGAAGTGCAGTACTAGTTAGCCTGGATGCAGAAAAAGCATTCGACAGTGTAAGCTGGATATTCCTATATAAAGTATTAGAGAAATTTGGACTAGACAAAAACGTGATGAAAACAATTAGGGCATTATATCAAGAACCAACGGCAAGGATTAAAGTAAATGGCAACCTGACGGACCGGATCAAACTAGAGAGGGCTACAAGACAGGGTTGTTGTCTTTCGCCGACGCTCTTCGATATATTCATCGAACCACTGGCTCAACTAATTAGACAGACCGAAGACATAAAAGGGGTGGAGATAAGGGGAACAGAACATAAATTAGGACTGTTTGCAGATGATGTGATAGTATAGACAACCAGACACAAGCTTCCCGACACTGATGGATTTACTGACAGAATATGGATATTACTCAGGGTATAGACTTAACGTAACGAAGACACAGACCTTAACATTGAACTACACCCCAACGACAGAGATCAAAGAAAAATACAAGATTAAATGGGATATGGACAGGATCAGATACCTAGGAGTGAATATTACAAGAGGGGTGGAGGGACTATATGATGCAAACTATACACAGATTAATCAGAAAATCAAAAGAGACCTAGAAAGATGGACAGTAATGCCTCTACTTTAGCTCAAGGATCGAAATCATAAAGATGAATATATTACCAAGGTTACTATACCTATTTCAGGCTCTACCTATATTAATACCACAAAGCCAGTTCAGGGAATGGAATAAACAGATATCAAGATTCATATGGGGGGGGGGAGGCCAAGGATCAGATATGTGACTCTACAATTACCAAAGGAGAAAGGAGGAATGGCAATACCCAGTTTAGAAGATTACTACTATGCAGCACAGCTGATAATAGTAGCATGTTGGTGCAACGAGAATTATGAAGCCAAATGGAAAGACATAGAAACAAAAAAAGAGGGACTCAAAGTGCAGGCACTAATAGGAGACAGGGAGCTATACAGAAGAAAGGAACAACTAATAGACCCAATTACCAAATTCACTATAAATATATGGAACAAGATAGTAAAGAAATACAAGCTAGAAAAAGAATCCAAGATACTGAGATGGATAACGCACGACAACTAATTTAAACCAGGGATAGAAGATTATGGGTTCAAAAGATGGGAGAGGGGGGGCATAACAGCAATATGTACAATGATAGAAGGAGGGGAGATCCAGACTCTACAAAAATTGAAAGAAAGATTCGGACTAGAGAATAGAGACCACTTTAGATATTTACAGATTAGAGACTACTACAACAAGGAAATAAAACTAGACAAAGACAAAGATCAGAATGGGATAATTAGGATAATGGTAAAAGCATACGAAGGAAGGAAGGGGAGGGGGATATCAGCACTATATCAGGCAATAATGGACAGCAAGGACATCACAACAATATATATAAAGGAAAAGTGGGAGAAGGAATTAGAAACGGAGATAACAGAAGAAGAATGGTATAACATATGTAAGATACAACACACAACCACAGGGTCAAGGATATGGAGGGAGTTTGGGTGGAAAACGTAATTAGATTCTTTATAACACCAGAAATACAGGGCAACTATACACCAACACAGAAACCTTGCTGGAGAAAATGTGGACAGGAAATAGCAAACCACACACACATATTCTGGGGATGTCAGATAATAAAGAACTATTGGGAGGAGATGGGAGAGATAATACATGAAATAGTAGGATATGAAATACCCCAGACAGGCCAAGTATTGTATTTAGGGAACTTAACACAGGAAGGAATTCAGGGGGAAGACAAATACTTGATTAAGATATTACTAGTAGCAGCCAAGAAAGCATTGACGAAAATGTGGTATAGAGTAGAAGCACAGACGAAAGAACAATGGACAGAGATAGTAGGGGGGATACAGGAAATGGAGAGAATCACACATAGGCTTAGGCTACAAGACGAGAAGTTTGAGTCAAAATGGGAGAAGTGGGAAGAGTATAGGAAGAAAATAAACGACATCACAAAAAAAAAGATATAAAGAAAAAAAAGAAAAAGATATAACTGGTTTTCATTATGGTTATAACTAGGGGTGTAACGGTACACAGCACGGTTCGGTACGTAACTCGGTATTGGGGTCATGGTTCAGTACGAGTTCGGTAAACAGGAAAAAAATATTTATAATTATTATTATATATTTATAATAATTATTATTATTAAATAGAATAATATTCTATAGGCTTTCTGTGGTAGTCAGTGATACTGGGGTCATTCTGTGCCTGTGAGAGAAAGTCTGCGGAAGAAAGAAGCGCGCGCGTGTGTGTGTGTGTCTTTCCATTAACATTATTGGGCAAACAAGAAAACTAAAGAAAACGGATCGGGCCATTACTACCATTATTATTGTTCTACATTTGGATTACGGATAGGGCCTTTAAATCGTAGGGCTATCCAGTTCTATGGACCATTTGTTCATCTTTATTCAACAATAGGTGTGATTTTTGTACCTGATGCCTGCAGAGAAGCTAACGACAGGGAAGAACAGGCCATCCACGTTGAAGTTCTCAAACATGCCCTGGACAGGGTGTCCGTTGATGCGGAAGGAGATGCTGGGCACGCTCAGGTCCAAACAGCAGCTGACCACATCCTCCTCAGCCAGGATGTGCTGATTGGGCGTGGTGATGTGACGCGGAACACGCCCTGTGGACACACAACCACAAAAACAACAACATTGTTACAGACTGTTGTTGCATTGTTAGTATCATAGAGAATGTGTGATGCAAAGTGATTGTGAATTGATTCTTTTGACCTTCTCCTCAACCGGCCTATATTTTTGGACAGGCCTTTTATAATCCTTTTGCACAAAACTCTCACTCACCAAATAATGGGAAATACTATCATATTGTTTATGGTGTATGAATATTAGTTGTATAAAAATGAGGCTATCAAATAACATATACATTACAAATCATTAATTTGATCTCACTCCGAGATGGCGCTCGTGAATGTAGAATGTTTTTATTTTTCAGTTGCCTCTCACTCCGTCCAGTTCAGCAGCACAGACAGCGCCCAGACAGCGCCCAGACACCCACACCCACACAGCAGCTTGCTCGCTGTGCTGGCACATGCACACTGTCTGAGACGACAGGCTCAGCCACCTTGGCCAGTTTGGGCCACTTGGGAATTATTTTCACCAGACATTATGATGTTGCAATGTACCGTAACATTTCAATTATAAGCAGAGACAAATACAGGTCGGTGTCAATTAGAAGCCGGCTCTATATTCATTGTTTATCTGGTAGCCATTGATGCTGCAAAACAGTTTATTTTTGTTACTTGCATTCAAATCTCTGACTCTGCACAGCAGAGCTGCTGAGTGTGTGTGGGCTGAGCACGTTGTCCAGTGCTAAAGGTCCTGACTCTCTGCACAGCAGAGCTGCTGAGTGTGTGTGGGCTGGGCACACTGTCCAGTGCTGAACTGGACAGGCAACTGAAAACAGTCTAATTTCTCACTAACGTTACATTCACTAGCGTTGTCTCTCTGAGCGATATCAAATGAATGATTAATCATTTATATATTATTCAGTAATATATAAATTCATAATGGTTTAAATAAACAATGTGATAGTATTTCCCATGTTTTATGAGCAAGAGTTTTGTGCGAAAGGAATTAAAGGACTGTCCCATATAGACGCCTGTCCCAAATATACTGTAGGCCGGTTGAGTTCAGTTCATCTGTAGCAGTTGATACAGTCAGACTTGAAATAGTTTATGTAAAATGAATAGCATTCTGATTGTCTATGTAGGCATGATTAGTTTCACATAATTAAGGCAGCATACAGTACCAACCAAGACGTGAAGTCACAAGCTTTGTAGCCAATGGAAGATTAACATATTGAGCCAACAGAGAGATGGTTTGACATGTGGTTAGTTTGTACTCAGGGTTCGAAATTAACAGGGGCTTGGGGCAAAATGCCCTCGAAAATGGACCAAATGCCCTCGAAAGTCTATTAAAGGGGGGCAAAAAAAGCCCCAGACAGTTTACTAATTATATATATATATAATCATAGCCATAGCAGACCTTTAGTGCATATATGTAACCTCTCATTGAAACTGGGTGCCTTCCCCACCAAAATGAAAACTGCAAAAGTGATACCGATCTTCAAAGCAGGTGAGAAAAATGTATTCACCAATTACAGGCCGGTTTCTCTCCTTTCCCAGTTCTCAAAGATAATGGAAAAATTAGTTGCTGCACGATTGGACAGTTTCATTGATAAACACGCATTACTTATAGACAGTCAATATGGATTTAGATCGAATCATTCAACGTCATTGGCACTAATGGACCTAGTAGAAGAACTGACAAGCATAATTGATAATAATAAGTTTGCAATAGGGGTCTTCATAGATCTGAAGAAGGCGTTTGACACTATAAATCATGATATGCTGCTACTAAAATTGGAAAGGTATGGAATCAGAGGAGTAGGGCTCAAATGGTTAAAAAGTTACTTAGAATAAAGACAACAGTTTGTGCAGTTGGGGGAGTACAGGTCCACTCAGTCAAACATAATCTGTGGTGTGCCACAAGGGTCAATTCTGGGCCCGAAACTATTCATACTGTATATAAATGATATAGGTAATGAGTCTAAAATATTGAAAAATTTAATTTTAGCTGACAATACAAATGTCTTCTGTGAGGGAGAGAACCTCCAAATGCTGTTAAAGAATGTTGCAGCTGAGCTATCCAAGCTGAAAGTGTGGTTTGATGCAAATAAATTATTATAAAACAAATCAAATAAAAAAATATGTGATATACAAGAAAACACACCGGTTGAACTAATGATTGATAGTATTAAACTGGAAAGGGTATTTGAGAATACATTTCTGGGTGTAATAATAGACCACAAACTCAACTGGAAACCTCAAGTCAAATATGTCAGGACTAAATTGGCACGGAGTGTTGGTGTTTTATGTAAGATAAGACACATTCTAAACCAAAACACACTGTATATACACTGTACTGTACACTCTTCCTACCATATATGAACTACTGTGCGGAGGTGTGGGGTAATACCTACAAAAGCACTCTACAGCCAATATGCACCATGCAAAAAAAAAGCAATAAGAATAATCAACAATGTAGGATATTATGAACACACCAATAACTTATTTATAAAGCTACAAACATTGAAATTTATGGACCTAGTTGATTTCAAAACTGCCCTCATTGTATACAAAGACAGATACAAACTAATCCCAGGCAACATTAAAAAATGGTTCAGAGACAGGGAAGGAGAATATAACTTAAGAGGGAGAGGGAATCTTAAACAACCAATGGTACACACTACGCTGAAAAGCATGTGCATATCTGTTTGTGGAGTGAAGTTGTGGAATAATTTACCTGAATACATCAAACTGAGTAAACATATGGCACAATTTAAAAAGCAGCTTAAAAAATACACATTAGAGAAATACAGAAATGAGTAATGAGGATAAACAAAGTTATGTTATATTGTGTTATGTAGTGCTGTACTGTATTCACTGCTGTCAAGTGAATCAAGTTTTTTTCTTTTCGTACTATAATTAAAAGTATATTCTATATTGTATTATACTAAATTATGTTATATCTAGTCAAATTAATGGAAGAACAAATGTAAGGGGGTAGGGACCAATACGCTTAGCTTCCCTCTACTCCTTTTTTGAACATGTCTGCTAACTAAATACATTGCTCTTGACTTTTTGTTTATAATTCCTTTTTTTATGTTTTTTTTGTTTTTAAATTAAATGTTTTACATTTGTTGTTGTTATGATTGTTCTGTTTGACGGAGCTAAATACCGTGAATTGTTTGGAGGAATATGGAGAATACATGTTAAAAAATAAACGTTTTCATTCATTCATATATAATTATATATATGCTCTACAGTGCTCGCATTTCACTCGCATTTGCCCCTAAAACTATGTGTGTGCCAACCGGAAAAATTATTTACTCGCTTAGTGTGCGAGTGAAGATTACAAACTCAGTTGTGCCTTTTTCACTCCGCTGCTAATCGTTCAGAAACTACAAGTCTCACATTCCACAAGCCGCATAAACGTTCCAATCACAGTAGAGTTTCCTGTGGTGATGCGACTGGTTTCATGAGAGAAATGAAACGATAACACAGTACACACTGGAAAAGAAAGTCACGGTACCGGCATAGGCAAGTTATACATTCAGACAACGCTATAAATTCAGCCAGCCATGAAGCTCATTCATTTTTATTTTGATCGAAAGAGGAATCCGGCGAGGCAGCTAATGTTACTGAGGCGGATAACGTTATATTGACGGATGATAACGCTAGCAAACACATGCAAACAGATGTGTGTCCCGTTCCCGTTTGCACACACACACGCACAAGTAAGCCATCACTGGGAACAGAGGCATAGTGAGGGAAGTGGGGGCTGAGAATATCTGTGTGTGTGTGTCTCGCTCTCTCTCCCTCTCTACATCTCTCTCTCCTGAACCGATTTCATTCAAAAGGAAGATATTGATGCACAGTAGCTATAGTATAACTTATAGCTCAGTAGCTGTAACAGAATAATTGCATTAACTATTATTCAATAGTGTTTCAATTATAATGAATTAAATAATTGTATAAATCATTTTCCATGTTCTGTCATCTAATAATATATTCCATTACCTTTCCTATCTGTATCAAAGTCAAGATGTTGGTATCGTGACAACACTACAACATACAAAAGCAGCTTGACAACTGATATCCTTTGCGTCTAGTAGGCATGGGCCAATGTGTGATTTTGGTGGTATATTTGCACAGATGTTTGGCCCTTAGTATGCACACGCACAGTATAATATGCATGTAATAAATAGTTTGTTAATAAACTCTGTGTTACTTAAAGAAATTTAGGAGAACAGTGAAAATTGTTCGTGTGCTCCTAAACTTTTATTTTGATTTTATTTATTTAAATTTTATTTAGGAGCACATGTGCTCCTTGGGAAAAAGGTTAGCGTGGAGCCCTATATATGGAGACATTAACTATACGTTTTCAAACATAGGGACGAAGACTGTAAAAAAAATAATACAGCGCTTTGCGCCACCAAGACAGCCGCAGCCACAAAATGGCATATGGTAAGTTTCGACAATGTTTTATAATTCTTATGTTAATTTCCCCCCGAAAATCAATTAAGGGGGGCAAAAAAGCCCTGATTTTTTTTTTTTACATTTCTAACCCTACATGTGTGGAATCCATTAAACCTATCCTTTGTGTCTGTTGTCATTGTGTGCATTGAACTCGTGAAACGTCATGTTCATGCTGAGACTATACTCTACCTGACCAGAGGTGGAGTCCGTCGAAGCCGTAGGAGTAGAGGTCATCCCCCACCCCGTTGCCCCCCCAGCCCTCGCCTCCCCCAGGGTAGGGGCTGTAGCCCTCGGTCAGGGCCCAGCCCACTCGCAGGTGGAAGGGTTGAGTTGTTAGGAAGGCCTCCACACGGTCCACCATCACCTCAAAATACCACTTCTTATACTGGGTGGAGCCTTCACACGTTCCCAGGAAGATATTGGGTCTAGTGCTGGGGAAATAGAAATATGAAGGTAAGAATAGCTTACATGCCATGCAGAACAACTCCAATGTGCTTGTGCACAGTCAGACTCAAAGTAGATGAGCTACATGATGATGTTTCCCTCCAAGAAGCACAGTAAAGACATTTAGCAGCATAGTTGGCTGCAGCTCTCTCCACTCCAATTCAATCAAATACATGAAAATGTAATGTAATGAAAATGTAAAACAAATGAATAAAATCAAAAGGCCTCCGAAACAACCTAGTTTGTCCTAGTACATCTTAACCAGGTGAGAAACAGCCTAGTACGTCTTAGTCAGGTAAGAAACAGCCTAGTATGTCTTAGTCAGATGAGAAACAGCCTAGTACTGTACGTCTTAGTCAGATGAGAAACAGCCTAGTACGTCTTAGTCAGGTGAGAAACAGCCTAGTACATCTTAGCCAGGTGAGAAACAGCCTAGTACATCTTAGTCAGGTGAGAAACAGCCTAGTACGTCGTGTGATCAGTGTAAACAAGGCCAGAGGAGCAGACAACACCAACCCCAGGGTGCTCAAGGCATGCGCAGCTGACAGAGGCTGGAGAGGGTGCCCCAGCTCTGGACGACCTTATACATTGTCCCGGTGCCCAAGAAGGGACGCCCTAGCACCCTCAACAACTACAGGCCAGTTGCTCTGATGTCACATGTCATGCAGACCTTTGAGAGGCTGGTCCTGCAACACCTCAAGCCCCTGGTGCGTGACTCCCCTGACCAGTTTGCATACCAGGCAAACATTGAGGTTGAGGATGCCATCATCTCCATGCTCCACAGAGCCTACATGCACCTGGAGAAGCTGCTCAGCTCAGTGAGAATCATGTTCTTTGACTTCTCCAGCGCCTTCAACATCATCTAGCCTTTGTGGCTAGCGGAGAAGCTCACGGTGATGCAGCTGGAGCATGGCCTGGTGGCCTGGATCACGGACTCACCAACAGACACTCAGGGCAGTCAGTCAGATTTGCTGATGAGCAACACCGGCACCCCCCAAGGAACTGTGCTTTCACCCTTCCTGTTCACCCTCTACACCTCAGACTTCTGCCATAACTCAGTGGGTGCCACCTACAGAAGTTCTCAAGTTTCTTTAATAGTTGTCATACAGAAGTACAGAATACTTTTATACAAAATGCTTCTTACTGTTACGCTCCAGAGACTGTGCTAGACAAGATAAGTATGAAATAAAATAAGTAGCATGTAAAAAGAAGTAAAAATAGAGGTCACAGTGTTCAGTATAGACATATGTACAATGTTCGATGCAGACTAGAAGTAACTGAGTTACCATACAATACAATATAATATGCAGTGTACTAATATACAATACTATATAGTGCAAAGCAGAAATGGGATGAGGTACAATTTAGGTACAATTTACAGTAAGGTGTACGAGTTGTAGTGCAAATCCTTTACAAATAAATATAAAGTGTGTTTAGGTGATCTAAAGTGTGGAGAGTGGGTGCTGCAGTGTGTTGTTTGTTTAAAGTGAGTGTGTGCGTGTGGATGTGTGTGCTGTGTGCATTTGATGGTTGTTGCATAGTGTTTATTGTTCGTTGAGCAGCCTGATGGCCTGGAGATAGAAGCTTCTTCTGAGTCTTTCTGTGCTCGCCTTGAGACTCCGGTATCGCTTGCCTGACCGCAGCAGTTCAAAGAGGCAGTTGTTCGGGTGGCTGGAGTCCTTAATGATTCTCTTAGCCTTACCCCTGCACCACTTGTTGTAAATGTTCTGGAGGGTGGGAAGCCCCCCTCCAATTGTGCGTTCCGCTGAACGTGTCACTCTTTGTAGTCTGCTTCGGTCTTGTGCAGTGCTATTCCCAAACCAGGAGGTGATGTTGCCAGTCAGGATGCTCTCTATTGTACATGAGTAGAAGTTCTTAAGGATCTTCTGACTGACTTGGAACTTCCTTAGGCGCCTGAGGAAGTAGAGGCGTTGTCGTGCCTTCTTCACAACACTGTCAATGTGTGTGGTCCATGTCAAGTCCTCGGATATGTGGGCTCCGAGGTACTTAAAACTGTTCACTCTCTCAACCGGTGCCCCATCGATGCTGAGGGGGCTGTAGTCCTTGACCCCCGACCTCCTAAAGTCCACAATCATCTCCTTTGTTTTGCTGACGTTCAGGGAGAGTCTGTTCTCCTGGCACCATCCCGCCAGGACCTTGACCTCTTCCAGGTAGGCCCTCTCGTCGTTTGCAGAGATCAGGCCCACCACTACTGTGTCGTCAGCAAATTTGATCTCAGATGACTCCTCCATTGTAAGTTATATCACAGATGACAATGAGGACGAGTACAGAGCTGGCGGAGAGCTGTGTAGGGTGGAGTGACAGCAACAACCTCCAACTCAACATCAGCAAGACCAAGGAGCTGGTGGTGGACTTGTTTGTTTGTTTGTTTATTTACACATTACAAAACAATTACATATATAATACAATATAATCCACAATGGATGTGTAGGAGAATTGCCTAAAAACCCTCAAGGGGCTTGCATGTGGCATTCACCAGGAAGCAAAATTACATTATATCAAGATAAAATATAAATCCCCCCCCCCCCCCCCCCCCCAACAAACAAACAAACACACACAAGCAGGCCTACATAGAGACCGAAGCAGGCACCCATGCCATACGATTTCTGGTATAGAGAAAACAATTAATGACTGGAAGAATATATAATAAAACGAAAATACAATAACAAAATACAATAAGCCATCAGACCACAGTTTGTAAAGGAAGTCCATATGGGAAATATTGGTGATCTAGGAGATGAGATTTCAGTGCTCTTTTGAATTTCAGAAAAGAAAATCCCAAAATATGTGGAGGCAAAGAGTTCCACAACTTTGACCCTCGGTAGAGCAAACAAAACTGAGATTGGGAAGTGCGGGAAAAGGGTGGTCTAAGCAAACAGGAACTACGTGTGGGGTAATTATGAATTTGGTGATTGTGGGCAAACATGTCATGAAAAAAAGGGGGAAGGGCTCTGTTTAAAGAACTATGCACAAATAAACCAGTCTGAAGATGATTCACTTGATAAACACCGAGTATACCTAACTTATGGAATAGAGGCTGAGAAGAATGACTTCGTTGAACACAGCTGATTATTTTTAGAGCTCGTTTCTGCAGACGGTATATGGGCTCAAGTTTGGTCTGATGAGTACTACCCCAAACTAAATTACAGTAATTGATATATGGGTAAACCATAGAGTAATATAACATTGTGGCAACCTCGGTGCTCAGCAAGTGACGTGTTTTTCCAAGAATACCAATACTCTTGGCCATTTTTGTAGTTATGGCTGTGATATGAGGTTTCCATGATAGGGATTCATCAAGCAGAACACCAAGGAATCGTGTAGAACACACCCTAGCTATGGGGATGTCATTGATCACTACTTTAGATGAGGAGTTAAAAATCACAGATTTGAGACCAAAAAAATTTTAATTCGTTTTTTTAATGTTTAGTGATAATTTGTTGCATTTAAACCAAATTGATAGTTTGTTAAGTTCTTCATTTATGACCCTAATGATGGTATCAGGATCTTTATGTGAATAGAATACACTCGTGTCATCTGCAAATAACATTTTCGACAGCCTGTCTGAGACGTTAGGGAGGTCATTGATATATAACAAAAATAACAAAGGCCCAATAATTGAACCTTGGGGCAGACCGCAAAGTAAAGGAAGAAAAGGAGAATTTATCCCATTATAGGATACAGACTGATGTCTATCTTTAAGGTAACTGGTGAACCATAGCAGTGCATTGTTTTTTATTCCAAGATGTGAGAGCTTCTGCAGGAGGATATTGTGATTGACTGTATCAAATGCCTTTGATAAGTATAAAAAAATACCTATAGTGTTTTCCTTTCTGTCTTTAGCTTTGTATATTTCATTAATTAGATGTGTTATTGCCATATATGTTGCATGTTTCTTTCTGAACCCGTACTGGTGAGTGTAAATAATATTGTGCTTATTAAGATGTTCAATTCATCTTTTATAGACAAGCTTTTCAAGTATTTTTGACAAGGTAGGAAGGATGGATATAGGTCTGTAATGGTTGAAGACGGCTGGGTCATCATCTTTATAAATAGGGATGATCTTAGCTATTTTAAGTTCCTGTGGGACGATTCCCTTCTCCAGTGATGTATTAAAAATATGACATAATGGCTTCACTGGCCGCTATGAAAACCAGAGACAAAAAATGCTCTGAACTTCATAAAAGTCAGACAAAGCTTTCCAAAAGCTCAAACAGTGAACTCCAAGCCCACGTGGTTGAACTAAAAATCCAAAGAAACAGACTAAGAAATGACGTAAACACCATGATCAGAACCGCAAAAAGAAATTTCATCAACGACAAAACTGAGGAAAACAAAAACATACCCCGCGAACTTTGGAAATTACTCAATAATCAACTAGGCTGCAGTAAAAAACTTAAAACCAGATTCTCAAACATAAACATAAAGACGGACAACACGCTCATCACAGACAAGCTGGATGTAGCCAATTACTTAAACATCTTCTTCACAAACATAGCCACAACACTGGTAAACAAACTACCCTCCCACTCAGGGCATTATGGGGTAGAACACATAGTAGCATACTACAAAAACCTAGGGGTCCACAAAGACGACTTCAAACTTGAAATGGTAACAACCGATGAGGTACTCAAAAAATTGAGCGCCCTCCAACCTAACAAGGCCACTGGCCATGACAACATCCCCTCCAAATTCCTCAGAGACGCAGCAGCCGCCATCACCCCAGTCATCACACACATAATAAACCTCTCTATAAAACAGGGGCACGTCCCCAAGGACTTCAAAATTGCGAGAGTGACCCCTCTACACAAAAAGGGCAGCAAATTAGACCCAGGCAACTACCGCCCTGTTTCTATTCTTACCTCCATCTCGAAAGTCATGGAGAAAATAGTCTACGAACAGGTCGAAAAGTACCTGGCGGAAGAAAACCTAATCTACGAATTCCAATCTGGCTTCAGAACGTCCCACTCCACTGACACATGCCTCCTCTATTTGAACGACCACATCAAACAAGAGGTGGACGCTGGCAAATACTGCGGCATGGTCATGCTGGACCTACAAAAGGCCTTCGACACTGTCAATCACTCCATTCTAATGGACAAGCTAAAAGCAATTGGTTTTGATAGCCTATCAGTGAGCTGGATGCAATCCTACCTGGAGGGGAGAGAACAGATGGTAGAGGTAAACGGTACTCTATCCCCCCCCCTCACAGTGAGCTGTGGTGTTCCACAAGGAAGCATACTAGGACCGCTACTCTTCCTAATTTATGCAAATGACATGTCGTCAGCCTGTGACTGCAACTTGTTCCTGTTTGCGGACGACTCAGCCCTGCTGGTCTCTGACAAGAACAAATTGCAGGTTGAAAAAACCCTCAGCACGGAACTAGGCAAAATCTGCATATGGCTCGCTGATAACAAACTATCATTACACATGGGCAAAACAGAGTCCATTCTCTTCGGTTCAAATAACAAACTCAGCAAGACCGACGGCTTCTCAGTTACAGTGGGTGACAATATTGTCACAAGGAAAGACGAAATTACCTACCTGGGTTCCATCCTAGAGGCAAATCTTTCCTGTGACAAAATGGCATCCAATGTAATAAAAAAAGTCAACCAACGAACTAGATTCTTGTACCGGATCTCCTCTCTGGTAAACAAGAATACCCTGAGGACTCTGGCAGGAGCACTCATTCAAGGGTACTATGACTATGCGTGCACCTCATGGTACCAAAGCACCTCAAAGGCGCTTAAAACAAAATTACAAACATCACAAAACAAACTGGTCAGACTACTACTTGACCTGAACCCCAGAACCCACCTCACCCCTGCCCACTTTGCCAACCTAGGATGGCTTAGAGTAGACGACAGAGTACAGCAACTTGCAATGGGCCTGGTCTACAAGATACACTATACGACCGGGGTGCCCATGTACATGTCAAAATACTTCCCAAAGGTCAGTGAATACCACAACCACTACACCAGAGGAAGCTCAACAAATCATGTTAAACCCAGATTCGGCTCAAACAAGGGACTAAACACGTTTCGCAATTATGCCACAACAATGTGGAACGCCCTACCCAAAGCTGTAAAGGAATGTGAATCCCTGCCCACATTCAAAACCGCCCTTAAAGAGCACCTACGGGAGGCTGCAATTCGAAACTGGCCACCGTAAATGCCCAAAACCCCCACCACCTCCTAATAGACAGTCTCCTCCCCACCGCATGTATATATTCCCTCCCCGCCGTATGTATATTCCCCTCCCACCCACCCACCCCCTCCTAATGTACAGTCCCCTCCCCATCATATGTATATACTCTGTCAGGATCTAGGGGTAACAGTACTGTATATTTGAATACCGCCTATGTCACAAATGTATCAGTACTAAATACCTATATGTCCCTATGCCATAAATGTCATGTATGTTATGTATGTCATAAATGTCTATATGAATTGAAAATGGGGGACCCTGATGGAAACAAGACAAACGTCTTTCTCAGGTCTGCATCCCCTTAACAATTGTATGTATTGAGCCGTACTGTATTGTACCCATTCTGCAATCTGTTAAATAAAGTTTTCATTCATTCATTCATTCACAATGGATTCTTGAATGGATATCAGTAATCTGCCTCCAATACCATCATAACCCGGAGAAGAGTCCCCCAGGTTGATCAAGATCTCCCGAACCTCATCCTCTGTAACCGGCAAGAAATTAAAACTGTCATTAATTGGAGGATTCATAAACTGAAGGGGACTATGGTTACTAAATGGAATCTTTGCAGCCAGTGTTGGACCAACTTCTGAGAAAAAGTTATTAAAGTTATTGGCAATTAATTGCGGGTCAGTGATAATATCCCCATCAACCTTAAATTCATTAGGCAACTGATTACGTTTATTTTTTTTGTTGAGGATAGAGTAAATTGTTCTCCATAAGAGAGTCGTGTTATTTTTGTTTTTAGATAATTCCATATTGTAGTAATGCTTTTTAGCTCCTCTGATAATGTGGTTTAATTTATTTCTATAGTTCCTAAATTGAGCAAGATAAAATGGAGTGGGATTGAGAAGATATTTTTTATACAATCTACGTTTAGTACTATTTAGGGATCTGATAATAGCTGGGGTTATCCATGGTTTGATCAGTTTATGATGAGGCTTGGGAGATGCCTGTACAAGGGGAAAACATAGGTCATAGGCCTGGGAGATACGTTCAGAAAACAAAGTAAAAGACTTTTTTGCATCAACAGAGTGGAGGATACTCGCCGACCACTAGTCCAAACCTGGTCAAACTAGCTTCATTAAAGCTTCTCTTATATTTAGGATATAGCATAGATGGAGACTTATCATGTTCCCTATATAATATGAGAAAGATTGGACAATGATCAGCAATATCCATGCACAGAACTCCTGATTTCATGCTCTTATCCAACACATTAGTAAAGATATTGTCAATCAGAGTGGCAGATGTCTCCGTCACTCTGGTTGGTACTGCAATCATAGGATGAAAGTAGTGGGAATACATTGTGTCAATAAACTCCTTAGTTGAGTTATCATTCTTATGGTTTATAAAATTGATATTTAGGTCACCCATTAAATAGCATTTTTTCCCTTCTTTGGAAATGACATCCAGAACATTTGTTAGATCAGCATTGAATGCAGACAAGCTAAAGCTGGGAGGTCTATAAATACATGCAATAATGGCCTGGTGGGTTTCAACAAACACAGCCTCAGCAGAAAGGGTTAAATACTTTTCGATGTCATGCCTTTCTTTATACACCATGTTCGGATTGAGATATAGAGAAACACCCCCACCCTTTTGGCCTTCTCTGCATCTATGAATATGCTTATAGTTATTGAATTCATACAAATCAGCATTGTCTTTAGACAGCCATGTTTCAGTAAGCCCTATTACACTAAAAGAGAAGTCAAGGTTAGTCAAACAAAGGCATAAAGTATCATAGTTTTTTGGCAGGCTGCGGACATTGATATGAATGAGGGAAAAGTCACTCCTAGTATTTTGAGGGTCAACAGTGGAATTGAATTCGTTCACACTGAAGTAATCAGATATTCCAGAGACTTGTTTCATTTGAGCAAAACAATGTGTGTCAGGGTCATTATTGAATAAAAGGTTTGATGTTGATGAGTCCCGAGATTCACTTTCTGACTGAAGCAACGTAGTGGGCGGGTCCTTCAAAAGTTAATTTACTTGATCATATGGGTTGGAGTTGGAGTTTACATGTAATGAACCAGAGACAGATGTAGGGAAGGTTTGGAGATGAGCGCCAAGTTGGTTGTGTGAGGAAGATGACATGATAGATAGGTGGAGAAAAGATCATTAAAAGGGGTCATCATAGCATGGTAGGTTCCCACTGACTTTCACTCGTGTTGTGTGGTTGGAATCACCCCCTGAGGCTTTCGTGGTTTGATCACCAGTCTGTCATAGTTAATGACGGCATACTTTCCTTCATCCCTTGCCTGTTTCATTGCTGGAATGAGGTCAGCTCTCTTCTTCCTTAACAAGTCAGAGAAGTCCTCATTTACATAAATGAAGGTGTTCTTGAGGTGAGCTCTCGCCTTGGCAAGTATGAGGTCTTTATCCTTGAACCTCAGGAGTTTCACAACAATTGGTCTTGCTTTATCAGTGTTCTGTTTCACACTCCCAGTGCGGTGGGCTCTTTCGATTTCGATGGACTTTGGATCAATTTTCAGTTTGTTTTTTAGGAATTCTCTGACCATCTGCTCAGTATCTGACCAGGACTCATACACATTTTCCTGAGTCAGACCATCAATAATTACATTGTTTCTTCGACTCTGATTTTCCAGATAGTCCATTTTGGATATGATGTCTTTGCTTTCCGGGGTCATACCCTGAGTGGGCAGGGACTGGAATGACTGGAGCTGTGATTCAAATAAGCCAAGTTTCTTCTCCATCACTCTCAAGTCATCAATTTGAGCTTGAGAGAACTGAAGGCTGGACCTGACCTCATGTACCTATTTCATAATGCCATCAATTCTAGTGGTTGTAGATTCCATGATCAGCTTGGTGAAGGACATGAAGTTTGACTCTTGCCTGTTAAGCATTTCCACATAGAATAATTTCTGTTGATCCATCATTTCTTTCACATTTTCCATAGAGACATAGTCCTCATCTTGAATAGAGATGTTTTGTCTTGTTTTGATCTTGCGAGGGGACATGCTTACCCTCTGTAGAAGTTGGTATGTGGATTTTGACAATGGATAGAAGACAGTCAGGTAGGTTGGATGGTGGTAGAACAGTAGGCCCGGATTATTAATCCATCAAAAATCTCTTTCGGTGTTAGTCATCCACACCTCAGCAACTCTTCTCTATATATTACTTTAAAATATGATAAAAATAGCATTGTATGCTTTGAAAAAAGTATTTAAAAGAGTCCAGAATCACAATAAAACATTTGGATGGCTTGTAGCCTAAAATTGCATGCTGCTGCTAGACAGGAGATTGATTGATTGATTGATTGAAATTTGTATTAACAGATGGGTACAATACAGTACGGCTCAAAACACAATTGTTAAGGGGATACAGACCATCAGGGTCCCACATTTTTTATTCATCATAACATTTATGACATACAAGATATACAAATATACAGTACTGTTTATTTACAGAGTTTCTATACATTTGAGGGGGAAGAAACTGTACATTGGAGGGGGTTGGGTGGGAGGGGTTTGGACATTTACCGGGGCCAGTTTCGAATTGCAGCCTCCCGTAGGTTCTCTTTGAGAGCGGTTTTGAAGGTGGGTAGGGATTCACATTCTTTTAAGGCTGTGGGTAGGGCGTTCCACATTGTTGTGGCATAATTGCGAAGTTTGTTTAGTCCCTTGTTTGAGCCAAATCTGGGTTGAACATGATTTGTGGTGTTGTGGTCGTGGTATTCACTGACCTTTGGGAAGTATTTCGACAGGTACATGGGTATATTAGTGGTGTAGTGTATCTTGTAGACCAGGCCCATTGCAAGTTGCTGTACTCTGTCGTCTACTCTAAGCCATCCTAGGTTGTCAAAATGGGCAGGGGTGAGGTGGGTTTTAGGAGTAAGGTCAGGCAGTAGTCTGACCAGTTTGTTTTGTGATGTTTATAATCTTGTTTTTACCAATCCGAGGGGATGAGGTGGAGATGGTGGAGACATACCAGCAGCCTAGTACATCTTAACCAGGTGAGCTGCAGCCTAGTACATCTTAACCAGGTGAGCTGCAGCCTAGTACATCTTAACCAGGTGAGCTGCAGCCTAGTACATCTTAACCAGGTGAGCTGCAGCCTAGTACATCTTAACCAGGTGAGCTGCAGCCTAGTACATCTTAACCAGGTGAGCTGCAGCCTAGTACATTTTAACCAGGTGAGCTGCAGCCAATTTGAGTGTCCAGAAAAGCACATTTCACTCATGCTTGGTCCAATTGATGGCAATTTGACACACGCCTACCCTACACTCAGCACTATCGACTTTGTACAGAACATCTTTGCTGCAAATTATTCATCCTGTGGATGACGTGTTATTAAATAACATTAACATTAAATAACGTCAACAAAATGTTGCACATCTTCATACTTCATCACTATTTGCACTAGATTTTTTAGTCTTTGTACGGATCTGTAAATGGTAAATGGCTGCATTTATATAGCGTTTTTATCCAAATCGCTTTACAATTTGTTCCTCACATTTGACCCATTCACACACACATTCTCACACAGACGGCGGAGGCAGCCATGCAAGGTGCCAAGCTGCTCATCGGGAGCAATTAGGGGTTAAGTGTCTTGCTCAAGGACACTTCGACACAGTGCCCGGGAGGAGCGGGAATCGAACCGGGACCCTCCGGATTACCAGACGACTGCTCTACCTCCCGATCCCCATCTTAACTTTACATTTAAATTCGTAGTAAATTTTTTGTATTTTGTTTGTACCCTAGTATTTGTAAACCCTTGTTGTTTTGTTTTAGTACTTGAACTCAATCAGCGCCAGAGGTCGCTGTTTACTGTGTGGTAAGAAGGCCAAAGAATAGGAATAGGAATACATGGCGGTGTTTGCAGGGGTCAAACTATATTAAATATCATAGCTATGGATATAATACTATTGCCCATTTGACATCGAGTATATATCGTTCAATTTGTGAAAAAAATATAAAAAATCATCCATACATTCCCGTTTTATACCGTGGTGAATATGAGTATAGTTTTTAAATCCTGTCTAATCCCAGAAAACGACGCTATGCAGCGTTTAGTGCATTTCACTAGAAACCGTGGCATTCCTCGCCTGTATCAACAATCAATCTGAAGTCAACGCTATATTATCGGTATTATGTTTCATCATGAATGCATGAAAGGGTGGGGGGGGGTAGTTTTTCTATGCTTCGATCATCACCAACGGAATACGTTACACACACACATTACACACATACATTCGGATCGCGGGGAAGGGATTCTTGGATCAACGCAAGATTGATACCATATAGCCTGTTGACAGAGTCAGCTATGGAGCGACAATAATATGTTCATGACGACAAGGTTTCTCTTTAGCCTTTGGCGTGGTTTATTTCACATTGCACCCAACAGTACACATGAGACCTTCTCTTGTGAGAGCGACGGAGGAAGAGAGTGAGGGGGGAGGTAACATCTCCTTTTATACCTCTCACCTGGCGTCAGCTTCAGTAGCTACGCCTATAGCGCCCTCTTGTGGAAACAGTTAGACAGTTACATGCAATCATACATAACATCTAACTTCAACACGCCCACTTATGGTTGTCTTGTATACTGTACAACTCTTTCAAAAACAATTTTCAAAGAAAATAATACAGTTCAGAATATCAAAAAGAATATGGCAGTCAATATTACATAACAGGCAATATTTACACACCAAACATGACCTCTGCAAATCTTCTCAATTTCAGTTTGGAGACAGGCTTTGTCATAGCGTCTGCTACCATGTCGTCTGTAGGACAATAAACAAGTGTCATCCTTTCTTCCCTGACAGATCTGATGAAATTATATTTTATATCCACATGTTTACACCTCTGTCGGCACACAGGGTTCCCTGGTTGTCTTCATAAACAACAGTTTTCTTATATACATAGGTATCCATTCCTTTGAGCAGTTCTAGATAAATACATTCCTGTATTGTCATAGCTAGAGCCATGTATTCGGCTTCACAAGTTGACAGTGCCACTGTGGGCTGTTTCTTTGTTTTCCACGAAACCAGTGAGCTGTCTTTGTTCAAACTCACACAATACCCTGTGGTACTTCTTCTGTCTGTGGCGTCTGCCGCCCAATATGCATCACTGTAGGCTTTAAGCCCTAAGCCCTCACTGCTCTTTCTGAAACAAAGCTGTTTATCTGCTGTACCTTTGAGATAACGAAAAACATGTTTTGCTGTAATCCAGTGCTCCTCTGTGAGGTCAGCAAAATGCTGTGACAATTTACTCACTACAAAACATAGGTCAGGGCGAGTACATGTTGTCAAATATATGAGGCTACATACAGCTTCTCTGTACATTTTTACATCTGTCAATTTCTGAGCATCCTCTTGGTAGTCTAGTTTTTGATCACATGGTGTTTCCCTTGTTCTACATTCTTGCATGTCAAAACGTTTCAGCATCTTTTCCACATATCTCTTCTGGGATATTTTTACACAACTGGTAGACTGTTCGAAGTCCATGCCTAGAAAATGTTTTAACCTGCCTAGGTCTTTCATTTTGAATCTGGTGGAGAGCATACTTTTCACCTGCTCTAGGTTTCTAGTGTTGTCCGCTGCGATGATCAAATCATCCACTTCTGTATTTAAACATTGATCCTCTTCTGTATTTAAACATTGATCCACTTCTGTATTTAAACATGGAATCCACTTCTGTAATTTGGGTTTTTCTAGCTTACACACTAGCTTCTCTCCTTTCTCCTCGTAGCCTTTAGCTACAAACCTGGCTTTGTACTTGTTGTGGCCTTCAATACCCTCCTTGATTGTGTACACCCATTTTCCTCCCACTGTCTGTCTGCCCTCTGGTAACTTGGTTAGAGTAAAGGTGTGGTTGTCCTCTAGGGACCTCATCTCCTCATCCATTGCTCTCTCCCATTTTCTTGATTCAGGGGACGCCATCGCCTCTTTAAAGGTCTGAGGTACTCCACTCACTACTCTGTAGCAGTAATCAATGCTGGTAAGTGTACTGTCATCCTCATCACTTCCTCTCTGGGCATAGTCTTTCAGATACTTTGGGGGTTTGTGTTCCCGTGAGGGATACCTCCCACTGCATGAGGCACGTGACGTCACCCTCGGGTGCTCCTCGTCATCATCCTCTGGGGGTTGCTGACTGTCTGTCTGCATGACTGTGCTCAGTACACTAGGCTGAGGTGTCTCTGTTTCTTCACACCTTACTCTGGAGTCCAGCTCTGGCTCCTCTGTCTGTGTCTCGTTCTCACATGTTGTCTTTGTGACAAATTTTACTAGCCTGTGTTTTTGCACTTTCCCTTTACCGGGATAATAGACTAGAAAAGCGGGGCTTCCTTTGTCGTGCCCTACAAAGAGTCCTTTTTCACATCTGGACTCAAGCTTTCCTCTGTCCTGCTGGTAAGCATAACACACTGATCCAAATTTGTGCATTCTAGCTAGATTACACTTCTTTCCTGTCAGTGCTGTATACGGGGTGGTGCCTGTGTGCTTAGTAAAACATCTGTTTCTGGTGTAAGCGGCTTCTTGTACCGCATAATGCCATAGACTCTTAGGTAAGTTACCATCTATTAGCTTACACCTAGCCATTTCGAAAAGAGTACGTCCTTCCCTCTCTGCCACCCCGTTCTGGTGAGGGGAATAAGGACATGACGTCTTGTGTCTTATCTTGTTCCTTCTCAACAGTGATTGGAACTCTCTATTTGTGAACTCGGTTCCGTTGTCGGACCTCAAGCATCTTATGTTGCCATAAGGGGCTACATCTGCAAGGAATTTCTCCGTGGCCTGGAGTGTGTCACTCTTTGCTTTGAGAAAGTAAACAAACACTGCCCCTGTACACACATCTGTAAAATACTGTACATATTTAAAGCCACCTATGGACTCGTTGCTTACTGGACCGGCTAGATCTGTGTTGACTAGCTCAAGTGGTACCTTTACTTTTTCTGTGGGACTTCTGTTTCTCGATTGAGTGAACGTCCCCTTCATGCACACTTCACATTCTTTGCAGGTCTACGCTTTTCACCTTTAATGTGCATGCCTTCTGTCACTGCTTGCAGTTTCAGTAAATCCTCGTAATTACAATGACCCATGATCTCATGCCATGTCTGAATATCGTGACTGACAGTCACATTACACATATCATTATTATTACACTTATCGTCATCATTACACTCTGTTTGTAGATAATACATTCTCTTGTACACCTCTACTGTATGTTAAATCGCGTACCGTCAGGCTCTACAAGAACATCTTTACCTTCATTGAAGAACACTTTGGCACCGTTGTCAGTAGCAGATTTTACAGAGAATAGTTCTTGTGGGAACGAGGGTATGTAGAGAGCATTCTTTAACGTCACTGTACACCGGCGCCCCTCACTGTCTATGAGGCATACCTGTGTGTCTCCTCTCCCTTGCGCCAACCCGTAAGTGCGCTTCCCGTCTGTCAGCTCCATGCTGTGTCTCTCCGGCTCGAAGGTGTTGTCAAAGTTCTTGAATCGATTCCCGTCGTTGATGACGTGGGACGACGCACCTGTGTCCACGATCAGTCCCTTCCTTTGGGCCTGCTGCTGCTGCGTTGGCTGGGTGACGTACGCTGTCTGAGCCCTGAAGATGAAGTCCTCTCGTCCCGTTACTCTCCGGGCGTCGTCTCGACTCGTCTCATGTCCACCGTTGTCGCCATCTTGTCCACAGCCGCCATCTTGTCCACAGCCGCCATCTTGTCCGAGCGCTCTGGTCACGTTTCTTTCTGCACACTTTGTCTGTGTGCCCCGTGGATTTGCCGAAGCTACACCAAACAGCCCCTTTTCTCCGCATCGCCAACACGCCAGCTCCATCGTGGGTCTGGTCTTCTCTCTCGGTGCCGCCTGGGCCTTCAGCACCCTCGATCCTGCCTCTGCGGGGACTGGGTGTGTGTCTTCTGAGGCCTCAAAGTTTCGTAACTTGACCTTGAACTCTCCCAGCGACATGTCCGCTGAACCATGTGTCACCAGTAGTGTGAACGGTTTGTACAGCTCCGGTAGTCCTCTCATAACCATCGCCATCATTAGTCCATCGCTCGGTGCTTCTCCTGCACTCTTAAGCGCTGTAATGATCTGCTCAGCTCTGATGACGTACTCGGTCACAGTCTCTGTGTGCGCCTTCTTCAGCGCGGTTAGTGTTATGTAGAGGGATACGATTCGGGGTCTTCCCCGTCCGATATAGTGTTCTCTCAACACTTTCAGGCTTTCTCGGCCTTTGTCCTTAGTGTCGCGGAATATCAGCCCCAAGCTTGTGTCGTCTAGCAGTGGTGCTAACTCGCAGTATGCGTCGGCATTTTGCTTGGTGTCCAGGGCGCGTGAACACTTAAGGTAACTAACTTGCGTTCAGCGTTTCGTGGAGCAGAGGGTCTCCTTTCTGAAACTGGGACATATGTATAAAATGTTAAATGGATCTGCTCCCAGATATTTATGCTCTCGTATTGTCCTGCGTGGCCAGGTCCACGGATGACAGTTACGGTCTGGACAGCTCTCAGTTTATGAGCCTAGAAAGGGGTCCTATTCACAGAATGGCTTTCTGTCTACAGCCTGCCGGCTGTGGAACTCTCTGCCCAGGGCCATCCAAAACTCCCCCACTATTGCTGTCTTCAAGAGGGGTGTGAAGCGACATCTGCAACAATAGGTTGCAGAGGGTGCTTGGCCACCACTCTTGAAGAACAGGAACATGACATGCTGTAATGAGGTTCTTTCAGAAAATTGTGTTGTCTATTTTATCTACTTGTTGTATCTATTTTATCTTCTTAACTCTTTCTTTGTGATTTATTGTATTCTTCTTGGGACCATGTTGGAAACAAGTCGACAGACTTTCACATGTTATCCTTGTACCCCTTGTTTTTATACTATTGTATAAATTGTATGTACTAAATAAAAATCAAATCAAATCAATCATTCTCTGATTGGCCACGACGCCCACGTGACCACGCGCTAGCACGCCCCCTTATCCACGCCTGCCGCTCTGTGTGTTGCAGCGCGCGGCAGAGGTCCCTGTGTGTTCTCGCCTTCCTCAATTTATACGCATGGAAGTATTGACTACGCCGTAACGAATAATTTTAAAAATATACCGTTAACTGGAATATGTTGTGCCTTTACACATATGTTGGATTATGTAATTGGTTTGTCATGACAAACAAATAAAAAAAATTATTTACCCGGTGGCTACAACAACACACAGTGACTGCATGTAGTCACTGTGTGTTGTTGTAGCCACCTCCTCAGAGGCAGGAATACTAAGCTCCCCCTTAAGCTCCAGGAGAGAGGAGAGAGGAGAGAGGCTGAAAACCCGCAGTTCTTGCCCGATTGATGGGAGCCGAATCTTGGATCCGATTTGTCTGATGAATACCCCCAAAACATGGAGGTCCCGAATGCATGGAAGTATTGATTGCGCCGTAACGAATCATTAAAAAAAGATACCGTTAACTGGAATATGTTGTGCCTTTACACATATGTTGGATTATGTAATTGGTTTGTCATGACAAACAAATAAAAAAAATCGCGATTTACCCGGTGGCTACAACAACACACAGTGACTACATGCAGTCACTGTGTGTTGTTGTAGCCACCGGGTAAATCGCGATTTTTTTATTTGTTTGTCATGACAAACCAATTACATAATCCAACATATGTGTAAAGGCACAACATATTCCAGTTAACGGTATCTTTTTTTAATGATTCGTTACGGCGTAGTCAATACTTCCATGCGTATAAATTGAGGAAGGCGAGAACACACAGGGACCTCTGCCGTGCGCTGCAACACACAGAGCGGCAGGCGTGGATAAGGGGCCGTGCTAGCGCGCGGTCACGTGGGCGTCGTGGCCAATCAGAGAAACGCTGAACGCAAGTTAGTTACCTTAAGTGTTCACGCGTCCAGGGCTTGTGCGGCCGCCGTTACTTCTCCCGTGGGGGCCTTCAAGATCGTTGTCTTCAGTCCCACACCGTGCATGCAGCACAACATTCACTCTTCCCAGAGCTCATAGTCCTCTGCTCTTACGTTGAACGAGGGCCATTTGCTCCTTCCTTTGGTCGCCATCCTCTTTTGATGGTAGGCGTAGCTTTAGCTCCCATTAGCCTAGCCTTAGCCACGCAGTGCTCCCGGTGCTAAACTGGCCTATACTTCAGCTAAACTTACTACCCTTATTATTTCGCCCCTGCGTGATCTGGGCCCATAACCTGTTGACAGAGTCAGCTATGGAGCGACAATAATATGTTCATGACGACAAGGTTTCTCTTTAGCCTTTGGCGTGGTTTATTTCACATTGCACCCAACAGTACACATGAGACCTTCTCTTGTGAGAGCGACGGAGGAAGAGAGTGAGGGGGGAGGTAACATCTCCTTTTATACCTCTCACCTGGCGTCAGCTTCAGTAGCTACGCCTATAGCGCCCTCTTGTGGAAACAGTTAGACAGTTACATGCAATCATACATAACATCTAACTTCAACATAGCCCTTACCTTGACTAGGATGTACTCCAAAAAGAATATTCCAATTATTTGATCGCCATTCCAAGTATTGATGTCGATCGTGTTGCCAAAATAATCCACCAAAGAACATGAACCGGGAGTGCTTGATTCTCCTCAATCCATGTGTTATAAACGCTTGTCCTGCCCGACAAGGAAAACCCGGCCCGGACTTTTTAGATCGACACACAGCCCAAGCCAGAGAGTTTCAAAGGATGTTGGACGTTTGCGATCTCAGACTCATTCCCAATGATAACACAGGCTCCCTCGATGGATTATGAATGGGAATATCGAATAAAAGAAATAACGATAGAAAACCCGACTTTTCTCTGGCTTGGCGCTCAAGCGTCGGCGAGTTAACCCGACTTTGGCGTCCAATGAGTTAATATATGAGGGAAACAGAATAACAATCCTTTAAATGTCCTGTATATACAGCAGGCCTACTGTATGGCAGAATTGACAATAAAGACAGAAAGATAGGGTCTAGATCAGGACGTAGAATAAACATTTACAAAAAAAATGTAAATGGTCCATTTGCATGTTCTTGGTATCTGAATCTAGGGACATATATGGATCAGTGTCAGAAATAGTGTGTCTGTTACTAGGCTTGAGTAAATTGTAATGAACCAAAGGAGAATATCAATTCTATTTAAAAAAAAATGTATCTTTGACTGTAAATAACACCATGCTAAAATTGACCAGACCTGAAAAATCTAAGCAAATGAATAAAGGGAAGATGATTAAACAGAAGGTTTTGTAGATACAGTACTGAATTGTGCCATCTTTTTTATAATGTAAATTTCTCCACCATTTTTCATCATATTGCAACACCGTTTTTTGCAAGACGTTCACAGAAAGGTAGAGAAACTAACTGCGTTCTGTTTTATGGCAATAACGTTCAGGTTTGTGGGAGATAATCCCAAAAAATAAGAGAAATAAAAAAGTAAACCCAGAAGTCAGATGATTGACAGGGGCTGGTGTGAGCTGGGTAGGGTAGTTTTTCGAAATTTGAAAGCCCTGAGTCTCTTCCTTCAAAAGACTACACTCAGTTTTGGCTGCTCCACTTCCTCCTGTCAATATGCGCCGGTTTCCGACTCAATGCCCTGAGATTTCTATAATCTTATATTTCACTAATAACAGTTAAAATAATTGGTAAACAAACGTAATGCTGAAAATATACACTTTTACTGTATATCTCGGGCTTAAGAGGTTAACCATGTGAGGCCCAAATTAAAAAGACATTAGCAACTTCAGAGGCCAGAGGGTGGGACATTTACTATCAAATAGCATTGTGAGGCTGAACAACAGGACCAATTGACTATACATGTGCTTAAAGGGGAACTATCTTATAAATGGCCTTTTTCAGTGTTTACCATTGTTTCTTAGCTATGTGGACTTATATTAATAGGATCTATGTCTCTAATTCTCATATTGGCGCATTCTTCCAATTCTCCTCTCACAATATTCACCCTCACTGAACTGAGTCATCTGAAAATGTGCATATCTGTGATGTCAGAGATTTCTCAGCTGCATAATAATGTGGCAGTTGATGTGGCAGTTGGCACCAGGCCACACAGTGGTTGGAGCCCAGCTTCAAAACGGCTTAAAATTTGGTTTTTGAGTACTTGATTAGAAATACAAAACAATGCATTTTTTTTGAAAAAAAACCTAGGTGTTCCATAGACTCAGGAATTGTGTAAAAGTGCCCAAATAGTGAAAGAAATAGTAAAATAGTTCCCCTTTAACATTTTTTAAATAAACATTCTTTTTTCTAAAAGTGATTTTGTAATTTTGCAACCGTGGGTCTCACAGGGTACTTTTAATCCTGTGAGGCCCAAATAAAAAAGACATTAGCAACTTCAGAGGCCAGAGGGTGAAACCTACAGTATAAACACATGAAGGGTGCCGTGACTGAAAAAAAAGTTGAGAAACGCTGGTATATGGTGTGGCTCTTTGTGGTACCACAGTAATTTTTGTGGCTCTTAGTCTCTGACTGGTTGGCCACCCCTGGTCTAGATTCTAGACTGAAAAATAAGCAAAATGTTCATTTTAACGTTCCCTTGTGACATAGTTGATAATGGTCCTTTAAGCTTAATGTTCCCTTGTGACATAGTTGATAATGATCCTTTAATCTTAACGATCCCTCGTGACATAGTTGATAATCATAGTTCCCTCAGATCGGCTGATAAGGGTCTCCTAACCACCCGTAGGTCTAACTTAAAGTCTAGGGGGGGACGTGCTTTTGCGATCGCAGCCCCTGACCTCTGGAACAGCATCCCCATGTCCATTAAATCTGCCCCCTCCATCGAGTCTTTTAAATCAAAACTCAAAACCCACCTATATTGCCTGGCCTTCCAAGTCAAGTCAAGTCAAGAGTTTTAATTGTCACGGCATACAAGTATACAATGAAATGCGGGTGGTCTTGCCCGCGACGATGTGCAATACAGTGGTACAACATATAATAGAATCCAATAAAAATACAGTGGTACAACATATAATAGAATCCAATAAAAAAACAACATTGTAACAGGTAATATGGTGTGACATCTCGGTATCTGTACATAGTATTTACAGAGCATATAGGACATGCTAGGTAGCTTTAGTAGTGCAATACACTGTTCCTGTTGTTATACTAATTTAAAGTGGCCTTTCCTCTTGGCCATAAGTGTGCGTGTGTGCGGCATGAGTGTGTGCCCGCTCGTGACTCACTTTGAGTCTTGCCGTACTTGTTGACGTGTTGTTCTGTTTTTCCTTTGTCTATCCGTTGATTGTTTTTTTTTCTGTTTATTTTATACTTTTCTTTGTTCTTAGCTTAGCTATGTGAAGCACTTTGGTTGACAGGTGTCATGTTTAAACATGCTATATAAATAAATTTGATTGATTGATTGATTGATTGATAATGATCCTTTAAGCTTAACGTTACCTTGTGACATAGTTGATGATGTTAGTTTGCAGTAGGAGGTCTCGTCCTGGAAGCAGATTCTCTGTGATGAGGTTCTGATTGGACCGCACAGCCACTCCGTTACACAGACACAGAGAGCACAGCACATCCAGCACCTAGCAGACACGGGGAGAGGGGGGGTTAACCTCTATGTGACCTCAACATAGACCTCTCATGCATGAACGTAATTCCGGCTCCACCAGTCTCTCTGTGGTCTCCCATGGTTGAGGGGAAATTAATGGGTTATTGAAAGAAGCTCTGTCTGGGGCGGCTGGGTGGCGTAGCGGAGATTGGAGACTCCGGTCTCGACTCCCCGAGTCAGCATTGCCTGCGGCTTGAGCCAGTCGTTATACTATCTCAATTGGCGGAGGTAGCGGGTGGAATGTCGATGGGTGGGGATTGGACGTTGTGGACAGCGACTCCTACAGGTCGGTTGGGTGACGCCTGTACAGCAGGGACAGAGACATTGGAGGTGGTTGGGGGGGGGGGGTAGGAGGGGTGGGTGGGGGACACTGTACAAGTAAAACTGTACATTGGAATATTGACAAAACCATACTTGGTCATTTACTGTACATTGGAGGGGGTTGGGTCAGGACATTTACAGGAGCCAGTTTCGAATTGCAGTCTCCCGTAAGTGTTCTTTGTGAGTGGTTTTGAAAGTGGGTAGTGATTCACATTCCTTTACAGCTTTGGGTAGGGCGTTCCACATAATTGCGAAATGTGTTTAGTCCCTTGTTTGAGCCGAATCTGGGTTTAACATGATTTGTGGAGCTCCCTCTGGTGTTGTGATCGTGGTATTCACTGACCTTTGGGAAGTATTTTGACATGTACATGGGTACCTTGGTCGTGTAGTGTATCTTGTAGACCAGGCCCATTGCAAGTTGCTGTACTCTGTCGTCTACTCTAAGCCATCCTAGGTTGTCAAAGTGGGCAGGGGTGAGGTGGGTTCTAGGAGTAAGGTCAAGCAGTAGTCTGACCAGTTTGTTTTGAGATGTTTGTAATTTTGTTTTTAGCGCCTTTGAGGTGCTTTGGTACCATGAGGTGTAAGCATAGTCGTAGTACCCTTGAATGAGTGCTCCTGCCAGAGTCTTCAGGGTATTCTTGTTTACCAGAGAGGAGATCCGGTACAAGAATCGAGTTTGTTGGTCGACTTTTTTTATTACATTGGATGCCAGGAAAGATTAGCCTCTAGGATGGAACCCAGGTAGGTAATTTCATCTTTCCTTGTGACAATATTGTCACCCACTGTAACTGAGAAGCCGTCAGTCTTGCTGAGTTTGTTATTTGAACCGAAGAGAATGGACTCTGTTTTGCCCATGTGTAATGATAGTTTGTTATCAGTGAGCCATATGCTGTACCAACGGGAGACTCGGTTGATGAAATATGAATTCAGATCGCTAATAAAAAATAAAAACGACAATTCGCGTTGTCTGCACTCAACGGGGGGCATGAAAAGACGACATAACACGTCGCTGGCACTCAAAGTGTTAATGTGTAGGCCTTTGCATTATATTGTTCTAGTAATTAGCCTACTGAACAATATATATTTATTTTACTGTAATTACTTGAGATGATAAACAAATTAGCCTGCTACAGAAATATAAAACACCTAGTGACTGTAATCCCAGAGAAAGCTTTCCAAGATATCCTACTGTACAGTAGGCTCCTGACCTTGTGGTTCCGTCCATGTTTGTCCAGCAAAGAGATAATGGACTTGATGTGGTTTTCCTGGATGATGTTCAGGACCTCTGGACTCTCTATCAGAACACAGTACAACACCTCCAGGATACCTGCAAGAGGAATCATCATGGTTGTAGAGTCATGGATTAGGCTACATGACTGCCTAAAACAATGCAACATCGCCATCTGGGGCAGGAATGACACAGCATTAGAGTGGTAGAGTAATGGATTGCATACAATATGGATTGTAGTAGTTTGATGACTGTGATTTATACCAGTTACTTCAGATGTCACATTGTGATTGGCTAAGCAAAATTTCAATGATAATGCACTTGTAAACTAGAGTGGCTTGTCTCAGAGGAATATGTCAAGAAATACAATAAACAATAAGAAGAAGAAGGGATGGGGCGGCTACGTGGCGTAGTGGGCAAGGCACTCGCCACGAAATCTGGAGACGCTGGGCTCGCCTGTTCGAGCCCAGCGCTCCACATTTGCTTTCAGTTTAGCTGGTCGTCCGTACTAATACACATTGGCCGTATTAGGAGGTGGGAAACTGATGGGTGGGGATCGGGCGTTGTGGACAGCGACTCCTACAGGTCGGTTGGTGCGCCTGCGCAGTAGAATCAGGAAGTGTCGGGTGCAGCGTGAGTCTCCCACGCGTTACTCCTCGCCACTGAGAGATCGAGCTGCGCAGGTGAAAAGATGCGACTGCTGTTATCTCAAGTACCGGAGGGGACTTGTGCTATGTATGACTTAGTCCACATTGCAGCCGGCTTGTGGGAGGCAAGAAACAGCGTTCGTGACAGGGGAGGGTTGAATTGGATGATACGAAATTGGGATGGGAGAAAATATAGAAAATGGGAGAAAAAGTGGATCAAAAAAAAAGAAGAAGAAGAAGAAGAAGGGATGAATACCTGAAGATGCCTCCAGACGGTCCAGTTTACTGACCAGCCAGTCCAGGTTATCACAGAACAGGGCACAGTTGGCACGGTTACCTCGGATTAAAGAAGCTTCATGTGGGGAACAAACACAAACAAATGTTTAATATTTGTGTCACAAATTACATTACTCGCTCTCTGTCTCATGGTACTGTATATGGAGTTCCACATAGTGGTGAATATTGGTGTAAGAATTACTTGATTTGTAAACCCAGTACAAATGCATTGTATATTACACTATATTGAAATTCATTTCAACATCTTGATTCTGATATGTAGACTGCAGGACTGCATTGACTTTTCCACTAGTGACACTGATGAGACCAAATGTCTCAGTTGCTTGACCAGCACAAACCCCCTTTTTTTTTGTTTATTCAGGATGCTGATTCCTCTGTTGCGTTATACTCAATTTATACCTGCCTACTGCCTTCACTGTCTACAACTGCAGTGATTGTGGACTTCAGGAGGTCGGGGGTCAAGGACTACAGCCCCCTCAGCATCGACGGGGCACCGGTTGAGAGAGTCAACAGCTTCAAGTACCTCGGAGCCTACATATCCGAGGACTTGACATGGACCACACACATTAACAGTGTGGTGAAGAAGGCACGACAACGCCTCTACTTCCTCAGGCGCCTAAGGAAGTTCCAAGTCAGCCAGAAGATCCTTAAGAACTTCTACTCATGTACAATAGAGAGCATCTTGACCGGCAACATCACCTCCTGGTTTGGGAATAGCACTGCAAAAGACCAAAGCAGACTACAAAGAGTGACACGTTCAGCCGAACGCACAATTGGAGGGGGGCTCCCCACCCTCCAGAACATTTACTACAAGCGTTGCAAGGGGAAGGCTAAGAGAATTATTAAGGACTCGAGCCACCCGAACAACTGCCTCTTTGAACTGCTGCCGTCAGGCAAGCGATACAGGAGTCTCAAGGCGAGCACAGAAAGACTCAGAATTAGCTTCTATCCCCAGGCCATCAGGCTGCTAAACGAACAATGAATGAACACTACACAACAACAACCACCAAACACACATAGCACACACATCCACACGCACACACTCACTTTAAACAAACACACTGTAGCACCCACTCCACACACTTTATAGCACACACCCACTTTAAACAAACACACTGTAGCACCCACTCCCCACACTTTATATTTATGGATGAAGGATTGCACTACAACTCGTACACCTTACTGTAAATTGTACCTAAAATTGTACCTCATCCCATTTCTGCTTTGCACTAGATAGTACTGTACATTAGTACACTGCATAGTATTGTGTATTGTATATTATATGGTAACTCAGAACATTGTACATATGTCTATACCGAACACTGTGACCTCATTTTCTTCTTCTAAATTCATGCTATATTATGTTATTATGTTATTTGATACTATCTTGTCTAGCACAGTCTCTGGAGCGTAACAGTAAGAAGCATTTTTGTATGAAAGTATTCTGTACTTCTATATGACAACTATTAAAGAACTTGAACTTGAACTTGAACTTGATAAGTCCATACAGTAATGAACTCACCCAGAAGGTCGTACACTACAGTAATGGACTCACCCAGATGGTCATACAGTAATGGACTCACCCAGATGATCATACAGTAATGGACTCACCCAGAAGGTCGTACACTACAGTAATGGACTCACCCAGATGGTTATATAGTAATGGACTCACCCAGATGGTCATACAGTAATGGACTCACCCAGAATGTCATACAGTAATGGACTCACCCAGAATGTCATACAGTAATGGACTCACCCAGATGGTCATACAGTAATGGACTCACCCAGATGGTCGTACACTACAGTAATGGACTCACCCAGATGGTCATACAGTAATGGACTCACCCAGAATGTCATACAGTAATGGATCACCCAGAATGTCATACAGTAATGGACTCACCCAGATGGTCATACAGTAATGGACTTACCCAGATGGTCATACAGTAATGGACTCACCCAGATGGCCATAATAGTAACAGACTTACCCAGAAGGTCGTACAGTAAGTTGACAATGTCCTTCCAGGACTCTGCAGCTTCCTCCCCTGCAAACTCAGAGAAGTGTGCTGCTGTGTTGTAAACGTTCAGCCGATCAATACAGTCCAGAACCATAGTGATCATGCCCTGTTCAGAACACAACAACAATAATAATACAAATTAGATTTACAGTATATAACCCAAAAACAGGTTTATACTAAGGGGCGGTGGTAGTGAGACAAGCGGCAGACAAGCATACAGGTAGGGTCTCTTCTCTCCTGCCAGCTGTTACAGATAACTTACACACTGAATGTATCAATATAATGTCTACAGATTATAAATCATGAAATCCCAGACATTGTTTTAGTAAAATAGGACAAAAGCCCAAAACACTGTTGACAAATAACATTGTCATTATATTAGAACAGCGGTTCTCAAACTACGGGTCGTGACCCAAAGTGGGGTCGTGGGTAGGTGACAGGCGCATTGGCAAGTACATTTTTTTTTTGGCTAAATATGCCTCGTTTTATAAATGTGTATTGATAACATAGTGCTGTAATAAAAATTTCAAATAAATATGCATGTTCAACAACGTGTGCTTTTATTTTAATATTCCTTAATTCCACATTGAAATTACGCAATACATTAAGTGTGGGGTCACCAAAGATATATCCTAAATAAAATGGGGTCATGGTATGAAAAAGTTTGAGAACCCCTGTATTAGAACTTCTGACTGCCTGAACTCAGACGTGTTACAGCCCGTTCCCTCCCTAACGGTGTTACAGCCCGTTCCCTCCCCAACGGTGTTACAGCCCGTTCCCTCCCTAACGGTGTTAGAGCCCGTTCCCTCCCCAATGGTGTTACAGCCCGTTCCCTCCCTAACGGTGTTACAGCCCCGTTCCCTCCCTAACGGTGTTACAGCCCGTTCCCTCCCTAACGGTGTTACAGCCCGTTCCCTCCCCAACGGTGTTACAGCCCGTTCCCTCCCTAACGGTGTTACAGCCCGTTCCCTCCCTAACAGTGTTACAGCCCGTTCCCTCCCCAACGGTGTTACAGCCTGTTCCCTCCCTAACGGTGTTACAGCCCGTTCCCTCCCCAACGGTGTTACAGCCCGTTCCCTCCCTAACGGTGTTACAGCCCGTTCCCTCCCTAGCGGCTGACCTCCTCTTGGAAGAGGTTCTGCCGGTTCTTGAGGGAGCGGAGCTTGGTCTGCTTCTCCTCGTGCTCCAGCTCCTCCTCGGGGGGTCTGAAATAGAAGATAAGGTCCTGCAGGGACAGCGACACGGCATCCATGGGCAGAGAAGACGTGTTGGAAGACTTGTTTTTCCCACTCAGAGAATCCAGGCATCTGGGGAGACACACACAAAAGATGGTTTATTCACATGTATGTATATGTGCGGTATAATATACTATGCGTATTATGACAGACGTGTGACACAAAATCTTAGTAAGGTGTTGGGCTACAAGCTGCCAGGACAGCTTCAATGTGCTTTGGCATAGATTCTACAAGTCTCTGGAATGGATGGAACACCATTCTTCCAAAAGATATTCCCTCATTTGGTGTTTTGATGGTGGTGGTGGAGAGCACAGTCTAACACGTTGGTCCATGATCTCCCATAGGTGTTCAATTGGGTTGAGAAGGCAATAGCATATGATTCACATCATACTCATCAAACCATTCAGTGACTCCTCGTGCCATGTGGATGGGTCCCTGTTGATGGATTAGGGTTAGGGTTAGTGTCCTGTGGATGGGGGAATTGCCATCCAGGAAGAGACCACTCCCATCAGGAGGATATAAATGTTCTTTGTGACTGAAGCTCCTTGCCATCTTGATCCAAAATCTATTTCTATACATAGTACGATACAAGTTTCAAGTTTCTTTATTAGTTGTCATACAGAATACAGAATACTTTGCATGAAATGTTTCTTTCTGTGTTGCTGTGTACAGTAGGATGTTGCTTAATTGCTTAATGATATCGAACAACATTGTCAGGGATATTATGGATTTACCCTGACTGCTGACCTTTCGCATTAATGTGAGAACTCAAATAGCTTTCATTTGAATCTTTTCAAATGTGCTGTGCACAAATTAGCTGACTTTGAACCCACATGGCAAAAAGACAGGTATGGTCCTTTAAGTGGTTTTCGGTTTAACACAAATGTTTTATACTTTATGAATACATAAAAAGTATACTTTTACAAAATAAGTATATATATTATTTTTTTTAACTTGTGTTACCACATCTTTAGCACATTGCACTGACAGTAACATCAACGTGTGCTGATCTTAACCAGGGAAATTAATGTGTTGGAAAATTATTATTAGTTTGTACTTGTAGCAGTCGTTCCACCCCACGGGGTCGGTACTGTAAGATTCTGATCAAACTGGCCAGTATCACGTCTTCGTCTGTTTGGCCCTCCATCCAATTCCTCTGCGTTGTGTACTTTTAATGGTCCTGACGTCTCCGATACTGGTAGATAAGATCCTTATCTCCCCCCGTTAGTGCAATCCATAAACCATAATACTTCTCCACCTCCGTAAGAATTCGACACTTCGACACCGTGAGATACCTTATGAGGAAAAGCGTTGTTTATTGCTATAAACAGAACCTCATAATCAGATGTTATCAGATGTTATCAAATTGTATCGTCCTTGAAGAGTCTATTCTAATGATCTCTCGGTGTGTTCAGATTGTCCTTTTGTTATTCAGTCCAATAGTGGTCAGGCCTAGTCGTTAGCCTGAACCCTCCTCGTGTTAGCCGAAGCTAATGATGTCGTGGCATTCTTCCTCCCCCCCCCCCCCCCCCCCCCCCCCTCTCTCGTGATAAGAGGAGAGAGAGTCCTCTGTGTGATCTCAGTCCTACTCGCTCTCGGTCAGATTCTAGTCTGAGTCAGATTCTAGTCTGCCTTACACCCGGAAACACCGTTCGACTCATAGATGTTCGTCGTCGCAACGACGGCCCCGCCTTCTGGTTGTCATGCGACGTGTTGTCATGACAACTGCATAACCTTTAACACTAATAAACTCACGTTTCATTAAGATGAACCTCTCTCCCTCCTGCCCTGGGAGACAGTACACTCTAATCTCAGATGTTCTTCCAAGGAATTCATAACAAAACCCTCGCTGACGCGGCCTGTGCCTGTGAAACCACTGGTTCCACCACCGTCACATTCCCCCCTTTGATTCTCAATCAACTTTCAGAATCAACAGACTACTTGGTTTTTCAATTAATTATACCCCAAAAATGGACTCATAACAATTAGGGCCCCGCCGTCTGCTGTGTTGCCTTGTTTTCCATTACCCGCATCACACCCAAACCAGAAAGGATAAACCACGGTCATGGAGGAGAGAGAGAGAGAGAGAGAGACAGAGAAAAACACAGATTGCAATTTTTCAGACGACACACCTAAAACCCTTCGGCCCCCCTCTTAGGTACCCCACGTCCAAATCAGAGCGCTCCCTTCCCTCTCTTACAGTACACCTCCCATCTTGGGCCGGTCCCATCTTCTAGGGCAAGGGCCCCTTTCAGTGATGGCTCCTTTCCTGAGCTGGTCCCCCCTCCAGGGCGCGGTCCCCTAGGCAAAAATGTCTCCCCTGGTCTGCTCCTGCTCAGTGTCTCTGGCTGTCCTCTCCACATCTGCTCCTCCACCGCCGCCGTCTCCTCCCTCTCGTCGTGGATCATCTGTGTACCAGGCTGTGCCTGGCCCCTGCGGCTTCCTCCTCCTCCAGTCTGTCGAAAGCAGAAACACAACACCGGCAGTCGTCTGTCCATTCGACTTCCCTTGTTTTGCTATTAGTCTACCACCTTCTCCACACCCATATCTAATCCTACAGGGCTGTTCCCTGTTTTGTTGTCTTCCGGCGTGACACCAGCAGCTAAACGATACCCACTCGGCGCTCTACGTTTGTCCCACGGGTGACCCCCAGCGCGCGCCAGTTCTTTCTGGTGACGTGTCCCCTCAAGACTCTGCCTATTTATTAGGTGTGAGAAGGCCCCACTGGACTTCCCTCTTTATTCCATAATTAACCCATTCAAATAACTGCACCATCTTTCTGTGCAATTCTTATTTAATCCATTGTATAATTAAACTCTATATCTAATATTATTATTATAATAATAATCCACTCTCTGTGCTCATTAGATTGACTATTGAATCACTCCCCCACTCCGCCACTAGATGGTCGTACAGGCCTATATCTAAATATTCCCCTATGGGTAATGAAAACTCCCCAGCACTACCCCCCCTCCGCCACTAGGTGGCGACCTACTCCTCCTCCATGGTGTTTTAGTTGACGTGTCACTTCCTGGTTCTTTATCTGTTGTTATCTCCTCGTGGTCCCTTTTGCGGCCATCTTGACTCGCTCATAATGGCTACTCTCTCACAAACAAAACGAACGCTGCCCCTCCTTCCAAGGCCTAAAAACACCGCTGTTTTCCTCTCTTTCCTATCAGGGGACGCTTCTCCCGGACTAAACTCTTGCTTATCGGACATAATACACAGTTTAAGGTAAACACCCGATCGACTTTCCTCCCGCTATGACAAATTCCGGCCGTCTTGAGACCACAGCGACCAGTTTAAGGTGGGCCGTCTCAGGTGACAGTCTTGTCATAACAATCCCGCCATAACAGATTTCAGTCTGGTTCAGCACCCCCCCCCCCCCCCTTTCTCCTCCTGCATTTACACTCCCAACACCAGAAACCGTGCAGCCTGCCCCGTTTGTTTTTCATTCTATCCTGTTGATAACACCCTCGATTTTCAAAACACCATGGCTCTCTGTTCATATTATTACAGCTGGCTTCTCTGTCGCTACTTATTTACGGATGCACTATCTGTTCGTTTTTATTTGGCTTAAAAGATCAAAACAACCGTGTGCACAGTGAACTCACATTTTTGATCGGAGCGCTGTTTCCCCTACAGCGCTGGTTCGCCTCCTGACCGCTCGACTCGCCGCTCTCTCCCAGGGCTGGCCGGCCTTGCTTCGATCATGATTCTCCCACACATTGATGACTGTTGTCCACTGTCGCCCCATTATTGAAAAAGTCTTTATCCGTTGTTCTTATCTCTTGCAAATCCGGCTGTCATCAACAACCAACTGTTCCCGTTGTTTTAATCTCTTGCAAATCCGGGTCACGGCACCAACTGTAAGATTCTGATCAAACTGGCCAGTATCACCTCTTCGTCTGTTTGGCCCTCCATCCAATTCCTCTGCGTTGTGTACTTTTAATGGTCCTGACGTCTCCGATACTGGTAGATAAGATCCTTATCTCCCCCCGTTAGTGCAATCCATAAACCATAATACTTCTCCACCTCCGTAAGAATTCGACACTTCGACACCGTGAGATACCTTATGAGGAAAAGCGTTGTTTATTGCTATAAACAGAACCTCATAATCAGATGTTATCAGATGTTATCAAATTGTATCGTCCTTGAAGAGTCTATTCTAATGATCTCTTGGTGTGTTCAGATTGTCCTTTTGTTATTCAGTCCAATAGTGGTCAGGCCTAGTCGTTAGCCTGAACCCTCCTCGTGTTAGCCGAAGCTAATGATGTCGTGGCATTCTTCCCCCCCCCCCCCCCCCCCCCCCCCCCCCCCCTCTCTCGTGATAAGAGGAGAGAGAGTCCTCTGTGTGATCTCAGTCCTACTTGCTCTCGGTCAGATTCTAGTCTGAGTCAGATTCTAGTCTGCCTTACACCCGGAAACACCGTTCGACTCATAGATGTTCGTCGTCGCAACGACGGCCCCGCCTTCTGGTTGTCATGCGACGTGTTGTCATGACAACTGCATAACCTTTAACACTAATAAACTCACGTTTCATTAAGATGAACCTCTCTCCCTCCTGCCCTGGGAGACAGTACACTCTAATCTCAGATGTTCTTCCAAGGAATTCATAACAAAACCCTCGCTGACGCGGCCTGTGCCTGTGAAACCACTGGTTCCACCACCGTCAATATCACCGTCTTCCATGCACATTTCAATCACCGTTTTAGCTGTGGTCACCTCCCCCCAATCTATACATCACATACATTGAAAAAGCACCGTTTTCTCTCACGGTACCGACCCAAAAAATGACATCTGGTCATAAATCAATATTTTTCAGAGTGTTGCATTTAAAGGGGAACTATTTTACTATTTCTTTCACTATTTTGGGCACTTTTACACAATTCCTGTGAGTCTATGGAACACCTCTGTAATTTTTTATTTTTTTGTATTCATTGTTTTGTATTTCTAATCAAGTCCTCAAAAACAGCATTTTTCTACCTTAAGATCTTAAGCCGTTTTGAGCCTGGGCTCCAGCCACTGTGTGCAGCTCATCTTGTACCTCTCCATTATCATGCAGCGGTGTCTTTCTGACATCACAAATCAGCACATTTTCAGATGACTCAGTTCAGTGAGGGTGAATATTGTGAGAGGAGAATTGGACGAATGCGCCAATATGAGAATTAGAGACATAGATCATATTAATATAAGTTCACATAGCTAGGAAACAATGCTAAACACTCAAAAAGGCCATTTATAAGATAGTTCCCCTTTAAGTTGCGATTTTTTTATCAAACGTTTTCAAGTATTAACATCACTAACATGTCACAAAAGCATGTAGAATGTATATTATCATCAATACGTTAGTTTAGCAATAGGTTAAAAGTGCCATTAGATCGTTTTATGTTTTCGATTTTCTGAAGTCTTTTGCAAGACGGAAATAGTAGTCTTTTTGCAGCCATTTTGTAGAGGGGGTGAATAGCTGTCGACCAGCGTTGGCATTTTTTCGAACTACACTTCCTGTCAGATACTGTGGGGTTTCAAAGTTCAGCGTTCTGAATGAATCATATTCACTGTTATGATTCACGATAATAAGCCACAAAAGGTAATGTTTTTGACAAATATTGAAACACAGTTAGTTTCTCCTCCCTATTGTTAGCATGTAGGAACAATTAGATCTGAAATTAGTTTCAAAACGGTTGGACTGTGGGGAAAATGTAAAAGTACAGTAGATTACAGTAGATTTCATTATCTGTTCTTATGCACGCCTGGTGATACTAAATCCAAATTGAACTCGGGCATTTGAAAGATAATATATCTATATATATATATATATATAAATGTGCAAATTGGCTATAATAAGGTAATGTATAAGCATCATATTCTATATTCTATAATAATATTTCAAATTGCATTTGTCCGGATGGGAGAATTCAGTACTGTATCTACAGAACCTTCGGTTTAATCATCTTCCCTTTATTAATTTCCTTAGATTTTTTGTACACATGATCTCAAGAGGGTACTGAACGAGATCAGTTTGGTCATTATTATCATGGTGTTATTCACTGTCAAAGATGCAAAGAAAAATCATAATTCATATTCTCCTTTGTTTCATCACAAGTTAAGCAAGCCTAGTAATAGACACAATATTTCTGACACGGTGAATACATTCCCTGAGGTCCATAGATGTACCTAGATACCAAGAATATGCAAATAGCCCTTGTAGAAGTGGAGCAATATTCCATTTACCTAGGTATATATTTTAGGCAGATTTTCACATCGTGTGGAACAGGTTAAACATTTGATGTAGTAATCATTTTCTTTTATAATACATCCACAGAGCTTTTAGAAAGGTGTAGAATAAACATATTGTTTCCCCCCCCATCAAAATGCGGAATGTGGAATGCACCTGATTAGATCAATGACATACTGGTGCTCTAATGCAGGGGTTCCCAAAGTCGGGGTCGCGACCCACAGGAGGGTCGCGAGCCGCCGCGGGGGGGTCGCCAGATGATTTCAAACAAATATAAATAATAATAATATCCCAAAAAAAAGTTTCTAGTTGCAGCAGCGCAATAGTTAGAGATAACCTAGGTGGGGAACAACCAGGAGATCACTGCAACTCACACAAGTTGGAGAACTATCTCTCTCTCTCTCTCTTGCTCTCACACACACACACAAAAGGAGCCGCATGTGATTGGTGGAGGCGGGACCCTTACAAAAAACTGTTGTTGCTAATCATTGACACATGCTAGCCTGTAATAATCCCCCCCAGAAAAATCTACTTTGCATTTGATATATTGCAAATATATGCCATCACACACACTGGCATTTAAAGGGTTAGAATTATAAAATTAATATGTGGTGTTATGATCAGGGCTGAAGTTGAATAAAAGATTGAATTATTTTCAATCTGACATTACAAAAAAACTGAAAATCCATCAAAATCAGTGTTGTTGCTAATCATACATATGCTAGCCTGTTTTGTAACAATAATTTGTGATGCCATTACAAACACTGGCATTTAAAGGGTACAAATAAAAAAATGCCTGCACCAGAATGCAGGAAATGAAGTATTTGTAACAAGAAATGTCCTGGTGGGGGACCCCCAGACCCCCTGCTTAAAAAGTGGCCTGACTGGGGCTATATTTTGCACTATATTTCCTGGCCTGAATGATTTCCCCAGTCCGGCCCTGGTTAAAAGCCTCCAATGCTTATTAGTGTGTGTGCGTTTGAACGTGTGCATGTTTCAACCATACATTTCCATTTATAAAAAAAATAAAAATTAAATAAAATGTTTACATCCTATAATAGTGGGGGTCGCGGCTCTCTGACCCTGTTATTTTTGGGTCGCGGCCTGAAAAGTTTGGGAACCCCTGCTCTAGTGCGACATCTAATGGCTGAATGTTACCTATAGCACAGTTTGGATGCAAATCCAACGTGTGTTCTTACTTGATAAACTGGTTGAACAGGCCTGCCGTGCTGTAGATCATCCTAGCAGCCTGGAACTCCTCTGTCTGGGAGCGGGCCACGGTCAGGGCATCGTCCATGTGGCCCTCTTTGTGTAGGATGGCCTGAGAGGGAAACAAAGTGAGCTTTTAAAAGGTCCCATATTGTCATCCTTTTGAACAAGTTGATATCGGTCTTTGAGGTCCCGTAAACATGTCTTGGAAATGTTTTGCTGAAAAACACTGGGATTATGCATTCTAGCAGCCTCTGTTTCAGTCCTGTTCTCAACGTGCTGTTTCTGTGCCAGTGACGAGTGAGACACTTGCGCACCACTACTAGATGACTGTACCGTCTAATGAAATTCAGATCAAACTGTCAGACTAGACGTTAAAATACAACTCGAGATTCAGCATTAGCACATCAATCTTTAAAAATGTTGTCAGAAATATATGTTTAGGTTCAACTTTAGGTAGAAAATAGAAGATTTACGAGCGAGCCGCCATCTTGTAAACGCACATTTTATCGAGATATCTTCATGTGCACATACACACGCATACAAGGTTTTACTAACTACCAGGGGTGTAAAAAGTACCCCGAAATTATACTTAAGTGAAAGTATGGGTACCGTCTCAAATTCTTACTTGAGTAAAAGTCAGAGTATCTGGCTAAACACTTGAGTAAAATTTAAAAAGTTTCTACTTTTAAATGTACTTACCGGTAAGTACTAAAAAGTAAAAGTAAAAACCTTTATTCTATTTATGTCTATTCTTCTGATAGCAGGTGTTTAATCAAAGATCCCCGCTTTCTAGTCTTAACTCTCCACTCACAAGTACACATGAGCTTTCTAGTCTGAACTCTCCACTTACAAGTACACATGAGCACACACACATACACACACACTACACTCATGCGGCAACCGCTAAAACAATCACTTTAAACTAAATGTCACTTTAAATAATGGAAAAGCCACTTTAAAGGAAGGAAGCATAAAAATGGCGGAGTTAGCATGCCTTTTTTTTATCATGCACAACTTACGTATAAATTTTTTTTTTCTATGCCTATTTTATTGTATTTTGCACAATCGATGCAGGCATGACCACCCGCATGCCCTGGTATGTATGTGACAAATTAACCTCTTGATTCTTGATTCTTGATTCACAAGGACCAATCAGCATGCGTATGCGTTAATTTTCCATTGATGGGGATTTGATTGGCTGTTTTAAAAAAAAAAAAAGTGCGGCCGCAGGATTAATAACGTTAACGTTAGTTCGGCCAGAGAAACAAATATACTAATTAAAATGGTTGGACCTGTGAGATTTGTACTTTGTAGGTCTGCATTTTAAATGTAAGGAGTCATTTCTATTTTCTTTTTCTCTGAAATGTAATTGAGTAAAAAAGTATACAAACCTAATAATACTCGAGTAAAGTACAAATCCCCAAAAACAGTACTTAATACTCAAATACTTTACACCCCTGCTAACTACAGCGATTGTGTTGTACTTTTTTAGTGCCGCAGCTCAATGCAAGTAGGGGGCAACTCAGTCACGTCTATATGGCTCCTCACCTTCCTCTTCAGGGGCCCTAGTCGGGCAGATTTTGCGTCCACAGCGGCGTATGTCAGCCACAGGCCCGTGGAGGTGTGCTGCACGAAGCACATAGACTCCCCGTACTTGATCTCAGGAATCCCCATACCCTCCACGTCTCTCTTCTGAGCCACCTCGATCTTTTCCTGCGATGTGGAACATTTTGTACAAGAGAGGAAATGGCAAAGACGGTTACTGCTGTTATTGTGAAAGATGATGAAAATGTGAAGGTTTTAATTTCAAAATGCACTTAATGTAATCTTGCCTCCCGCCAAAAAGTTCTAAAGTATTCAATAATATTACACAACACACAAGCGCTATTTTTTGTCGTTAACATACCAGGGTTTTCTGTTAACTTAATACTATTACTATACATGTACTTTACAAGTATAGAGGGGGGCAGTGTTGCAACAGACCTTCAAGGGATGCCCGATCCGATATTGATATCGGCCCGATATGACTAAAATAGCTGGATCGGGTATACATTTTTATATTTTTTTTTATATCGGATTTTTTTTTATATATATATTTTTTTATAATAATATAATATAATAATAAATAAAATAAATAAGAAATAACAATTCAGTACATTTATATCTATGTGTTAATTTGTTACATTTTGTTTCACTAAGTTAGGAAAGTAATGTTTTAAGTCAAGCCTGCTGTTGCCTTGACCAAAAGAATGATCCCAGTCTCTTGGGTATCGGATCGGTACTCCGTATCGGCCGATACCCAAAGCCCAGGTATCGGTGTCGGTATCGGTATCAGGACTGAAAAAGTCGGGTCTGTGCATCCCTACCTTCAACATCAACTAACCTTTGAAATTCTGAAGCAGAAGGCAGACATTTTGGAATTGGCTTTCTCTGGGTCGACCACCAGCAGGCCCTTCTCTTCATCCAGATAGAGGTACCTGCCCGTCGTTAAGTGACGCACCCGGAAAGACTGGCCCCACTTAATGTGAGCACCGCTCCACCTAGAACCAGAGGAAGAGAGAGAGTCATCTACTTAATGTGAGCACTGCTCCACCTAGAACCAGAGGAAGAGAGAGTCATCTACTTAATGTGAGCACTGCTCCACCTAGAACCAGAGGAAGAGAGTCATCTACTTAATGTGAGCACCGCTCCACCTAGAACCAGAGGAAGAGAGAGAGTCATCTACTTAATGTGAGCACTGCTCCACCTAGAACCAGAGGAAGAGAGAGTCATCTACTTAATGTGAGCACCGCTCCACCTAGAACCAGAGGAAGAGAGAGAGGCATCTACTTAATGTGAGCACCGCTCCACCTAGAACCAGAGGAAGAGAGAGAGTCATCTACTTAATGTGAGCACCACTCCACCTAGAACCAGAGGAAGAGAGAGAGGCATCTACTTAATGTGAGCACCACTCCACCTAGAACCAGAGGAAGAGAGAGAGGCATCTACTTAATGTGAGCACCACTCCACCTAGAACCAGAGGAAGAGAGAGAGGCATCTACTTAATGTGAGCACTGCTCCACCTAGAACCAGAGGAAGAGAGAGGCATCTACTTAATGTGAGCACCGCTCCACCTAGAACCACAGGAAGAGAGTCATACTGCAGTCAAAAAAAGGGACTTGATGCCTCTAGTCAGTCAAAATAGATGGATGCTTAAAGATTTTGCATGTGTGTTGTTTTTTGGATGGATGCTTATATCAACTTTGCAACAGAATACCGATCAACCATACAGTCACCCGGTGCACAGACAATAACCTCCTCCTCAACTCATCTAGAACCCAATAACTCATCATCGACTTCAGACGCCAGCCAAACCCCAAAACCCCGTATTCATCTCCGGCAAACCCATAATCACCATAGACTCCTTCAAATTTCTTGGCACCCACATGAGCAACAACCTCAAATAGAAAACCAACATAGACCACATCCACAAAAAAGCAAATCAAAGACTCTTCTTCCTCCGCCAGCTCAAAAAAAGACAGAATCAGAAAACATCTCCTGCTCCGTTTTTACCAGGCCATCATACAAAGCATCCTCACCTTCTCCATAACAGTTTGCTACAGCAGTCTGGACATTCACTCCAAAAACAAACTGCAAAGAATAATCAATAAATCCTCCAAAATAATCCGCACCCCCCTCCCATCACTCGAATCACTCCACAGCTAAAGTACCACAAGAAGAGCAAGAAAAATTATCTCTGACCCCACTCACCCAGCACACCATATCTTCCAGCTGCTGCCCTCCGGGAGGCGCTACAGTTCCCTGACCACCAAAACATCCCGCTTTAAAAACAGCTTCTTCCCAACTGCCATACGGACACTGAACTCCCTGTAGCAACCCCCCTACCTCTGCTGTTATAGACATAAACTGTGATATTGTGGTCTTTGTAATTATGTATCTATGTATTTAACTGCATGTAGTATGTATGTATTGCAAGTGATGTTATATGTTCTATGTTGGAACAATGCAATGTAATGCACTGAAAACAAATTCCACCAGCCTGGCTGGGTGGTCATTAAAGAATCTAATCTAATCTATATAAGATATATCCATTATAAGAATATAAGATGACCCTGATTATAAAAAAAGTTCAAAAGTTCAACAAATCAATCTTGTTTTTTATAAAGAAAATAAGTATAGCTGACCAGAATGTACCAGTAATACTAACATAGACCAATGTAGGTATATTGTATTGTAGGTATATATAATGTATTCCAAAATTGTGTTACATTTGATCAAAATGCAACTTTTTAAATATATTTTAGTTAAATACAATTTAAAAATAAATAAACTGTAGCCTCATTTTGTAGGCATATTTCTAGCATAATATATATCTCAAAGTGAACAAGCACTAGCTTACCAAGAAAGGGGCTAAATATCACTTCCAGATCTGTGCACAGGGTTCAGTAGTTAAGAGCATAGGCGCCAAGTCAAGTTGATCCACTCACTCAAAACCCCACACACACATAAATAAGCCCTTGACCTCAGTGACCTCACGCTCTACTAGCTAGAGTCAAATGTAAATGAGCAGCTAAGGGGTCCCCTGAGGCCTTGGGCCCGGGGCCTGTGTCTGGTTGGCCCGTTCCATCCCTGAACATGCAGATGTGGAGAAGTTAATCAGATTGGGACATAAACCATCAAGTGTTCACAAACAGAAGTAAACAATACTGTCACAAAAGTGAATGTGTCTAATATACTGTTAACCCTTTCACTACCAAAGAGTTAACCCTTTCACTGCGACAATACATAAGGTTAACCCTTTCACTGCCACACGACAAAGGGTTAAATAGAAGGAAATGGGTCAATCCGCTCACCCAATACGGAGTGGTTCCAGTCTCCATAAGGACCGGGCGTGACTGCAGACAGCTCCTCCTTCATAGTGAGCAACTCTGAGGAAGACAGAAATGTTATTATTATTCATATTCCTGAAAACCACAGTGTCGGTATTTGATGGATTTAACCCAAAAGACGACTCCACAGATCCATGGGTTTGAATGCAATAACTTGAATAGTGGTTATTAGAATATTTTCAAATTCACTGACCCCCACTTTGGTAACCACTGCCCTAGAGCCATGAGCCTATTGCTAATTGCATTATTTGCCCAGAGAGGTCTGGAGAAATGATTACTAAAACTTACTAAACTCCAACCCAAAACATTTTAAAAGTGCAATGCCCAATTGGGGGCTTGCCTAGAGGTTGCTGGCATTATATATTCTGCCTTTAATTCTGCTCACATCCCTTCTCCCCATGAGTCACATCCCTTCTCCCCATCAGTCACATCCCTTCTCAGCAATCAGTCACATCCCCTCTCCTCCATCAGTCACATCCCTTCTCATCCATAATTTCCACAGACCACATACTTTCTTACACTGAGCAGACCTTGTAGCTCTGCTGCAAGTCAAACTACCTAAAACCTCATTCAACCTACTCTCAATTTCACCATCTATGTATCTATATATATATATGTAACGGTTGTGACAACGTCACCTCAAACTTCGATGCCCCGAGTGGGAGTCGAACCCCGGTCTCCCACACCGCGGGCAGCAACACAGACCGCTATACCAAGAGGTGAATTCACTACTTCGCAACGTGTCTATCTGTCTTTTTGAGGATGTGAGAGTGAGTTTAACCCATAGCACCGCTACTCACCCCAGCCCTTCTTGACTGCGCTTCACGATCCGTTACACTCACCCTCTCAAACTCACTCCACTCCACCCAAGGCACTTCGATGCCCCGAGTGGGAGTCGAACCCCAGTCTTCCACGCCGCAGGCAACAACACAGACCGCTATACCAAGAGGTGAATCCACTACTTCGCAACGTGTCTATCTGTCTTTGAGGATGTGAGAGTGAGTTTAACCCATAGCACTGCTACTCACCCCAGCCCTTCTTGACTGCGCTTCACAATACCATCCGTTACACTCACCCTCTCAAACTCACTCCACTCCACCCAAGGCACATCAATGCCCCGGGTGGGAGTCGAACCCCGGTCTCCCACGCCGCAGGCAACAACACAGACCGCTATACCAAGAGGTGAATCCACTACTTCGCAACGTGTCTATCTGTCTTTGAGGATGTGAGAGTGAGTTTAACCCCTAGCACTGCTACTCACCCCAGCCCTTCTTGACTGCGCTTCACGATACCATCCGTTACACTCACCCTCTCAAACTCACTCCACTCCACCCAAGGCACTTCGATGCCCCGAGTGGGGCATTTCATCCCTTCCCCAATTTCGTTATTGTCCAATTCTACCCTCCCCTGTCTCGAACGTTGTTAGGCCATGCCTCCCACAAGCCGGCTGCAATGTGGACGAAGCCTTGCATCACGTGTCCCCTCCGGTACACGAGGAGGCAGCTGTCGCATCTTTTCACCTGTACAGCGTGATCTCTCAGCGGCGAGGGTCTGCGTGGGAGGGACACGCCGCCCTCGTCGCTTCCTGATTCTACTGCGCAGGCGCACCAACCGACCTGTAGGAGTCACTGTCCACAACGTCCGATCCCCACCCACCAGCTTCCCACCCCCTAATACTGCCAATTGTATTAGTATGAACGACCAGCCAAGCTGGTAGCAACGCCGAGAGCTGGGCTCGAACCCAGCATCTCCTGCGTTGGTGGCAAGCGCCTTGCCCACTGCGCCACCTAGCCGCCCACCCCAGCCCTTCTTGACTGCGCTTCACGATACCATCCGTTACATATATATCTGGTGAAAATGAGATGTTGGATCTCTAGGAAAGTGGTTCTATTCACCTGCGCTGGTCGTCCCCCTGCTCAGCAGCTGGGATGGCCAGACACTCGTCCATATGACCGTGGAACAACCGGAGAACGTAGCCTCCAGTTAGAAAACCTAGTGACAGTAGCAGGAACAAAAATTAAATATGACATTATATTAGGAATATTTAATATCCTAAATGACAGCAGAAAAGTTGGTTTGATATTCCACATTCACATATTTGATATACGGTATGTGAATTCACATATTTGATGTTCAATATCTCTCCCTTTGCATGTGGGGGAGTTAAAACCTCTATCTTCATACTCTGGGTAAGGAAAGCAATCAGCAACCTTTTTATAGATGCTAACCACTGATGTCACTAACTCACTCATTCACTTATAACTGTTGTTGTTGTTGTGAAAAAAATTACTAAAGCTCTTTGATCTCTAGCCTCCTGGAAATCAACAAAATCCAGCCATTACAGATATCCAATCTGCTTCCTCTGAAATATTATGTAATACACACAGGTTATTCTGATTGGCCCATCAGTCACATATAGCTGCTCTGATTGGCCCATCAGTCACATCTAGCTGCTCTGATTGGCCCATCAGTCACATCTAGCTGCAGTCACTCAGCCGCCATGGAGGAGTGTCAAGCATCTATATAGACCTGTTCACCGTTTAAAAACATACCGTGTTCGAGCCAATCAGCAATACCAACTGAGTCACGTGACTAAGTTGCCTCAGACCTGCGCAAGCTGCTGCGCCAAAAGAAGTACAATAGACCACTGCATTAAGTGGTTGTAGCTACGGCTGTGGGGGTGCTGGAGACATGATCCAATTTACTTTTATACGCCTGAGTCTCCTGAACACGGAGCGACCAATCCCAAGTCGATCGGCAATTTCTCGGTCGAGCTATAGTAACTTTTTCGCACCTACTCCCGAACTCCGCATGCGCAGATTGTCCACGGAGTCTCTGGATTGTCCGGAGATCTAGGATCATCAATCTGTGCACGTGTGTTTTTATTTATTTTTTTATACATTTTTATTGAGACTCAGGCATATAAAAGTGTATTGGATCATGTCTCCAGCACCTCCACAGCCGTAGCTACAACCACTTAATGTCAAGGCTCTCATCCACATTCATTCATTTCATTTTCTCCTCCCAGCCCCACTCTCTCCCTAGCCCCTTACGTGACTGCGGTGTGCAAGCCTGGGGCTGCACACCGCAGTCACATAAGGGGCTACTCTCTCCCATGATTTCAGAATACCGGAAGTGTTGGGGCTCTATGGAGAAACCATGGCACTCCCGTGACTAAAAGTAGTTTCAAACGAAAACAGCTGGATGTCATTTTACCAAATCAGCATGGCTGTGAGTCTTTCACCTTTCACATACCTAGCTTTGGCATGGATTGATTGTTTAGATCGCTAGCATGGCTAACAAATGCAAATATATTGTAGTCTGCCCCGTTGTTCTGACCAGGATCATGTTCCTTTCTGCCTGGGGTTTGCGCACGCATATTTGTCATGACATCGTCGGCGAACAAAAGGCCACACCTCCTCAGCCTACTGAGAGTTGGCTGTGCTCAGAGAGGGTTTGATTGATTGATTGATTGATTGAAAACTTTATCAACAGATTGCAGAATGGGTACAGTACAGTACAGCTCAATACATACAATTGTTAAGGGGATGCAGACCAGAGAAAGACTTTCGTCTTGTTTACATCAGGGCCCCCCATTTTCAATTCATCATAACATATAGACACACACGACATACAGATAGACAGTACTGCTACATCTATACATTTATGACATACCAGATTTGCAAATACAGTACTGTTTGTGATACAAAAAGTGTCCAGAAAAGAGTGTATATACATTTGACGTAGAAACTGTACATTGGAGGAGGTTGGGTAGGTGGGGTGGGGTTGGGAGGGGGGTGACCTAAAACACTTATAACAAATCAAATGATACACCTGAAGCTGAAAATATTATACTTATATAAGTATTGTATGACTAAATTCAATCATTGTACAGGATATTTAAAGGTGATATAGATAACGTTTTTATGTAGAGTATTCTTAATAATGTTTCTTTTTAAAAAGGTAAAATAGAATTATTGATTAATTAATTAATTATTTTAAAATGTGCAGGTCCAAAATGAATGTTGTTGTTTATGTTGCAGGCATGTATGCCCTCTCTACTTTCCATTTCCCCACGTGGAATGCACCTGATAAATGACATGCTGGTGCTCTAGTGCGACATCTAGTGGCTGAATGTTATCTATAGCACCTTTAGGTAAAGGAACTGCATCACTGCATGCAGCATGTGGGTGAGTTAGTGACACCTGTTAACACTTTGACTGCCACTCACGGCTTTTCTCGGATTTATAATAGTTACGTTGAAAGCCACTCACGAGATTTCACGGATTTTTTTTTTTTAGCGATCTGAAATCATATTGCATCACGCGAGCCTACCCAAGGACCGCCGGCGATCAGATGTGAAAAAAGCGCCCCCTATCGTCTCCCAGATGACATCAGGGATTTTGGAATGGACTCAATGAAAATGGATGGGGGAAAAAAAATATTCCAGTCCACATTTTCCAGTCCACTGATGCAGCCGGGGTTACCAGAGTTCATTCTGGATCCTCTGAGCGCCGCGGATCATGAGTTCTACTGTATACACGTTAGATCTACTTATCGATTTTTTCGAATGGTGATCAGGAATTAGAATATACCAGTTGGATACCATCTGATGTCAGGTAAGGAATCTATGTTATCAGTGTTAGGATAATCAGACTCGTTTTGATGAAGATATAAGCTTTTTTCTGATATGTGCTCCAGCGGTTTCACTGTAAAATCCATGAGGAAATGAAAACGGCTATTATCAGTGCGCGCCTCGAATGGGCGTGCGTGTACGTATAATATTGATCATCTAGCGTTTATTTGAAAACGATTCATAAATAGGCAGACAAATATCAACGTTCTGGAATATTCCAGTAAAAGACGATTATCACAGAATGGCCCAGAATGGGCTGTTTTTTACCTCAAAACGGGTGCTTTTCAAAATGCTCTCAAACGGAAATGAAGCGATAAAAAACCAATCTGCCTTGACAGCACTGACTGGAAAATGATTCTTTGATAAGCGACGGGCAGATTAGACACATAGCCATAATTTAAAACATAGATTAGGCGATATTAACGTTAACATTGAAGTGGATGGTGGCATTCAAGCACTAAGTCGTGCGCCCCCTGGTGGCACTGAAAGTGTTAAAGAGGAGCTTTGCATCTGAAATCTTTTTTTTTTATAAAATAAACCAAAGTCAGCTCAGACCTTCAGCGAGCTCACAGCCAGACATCACAGGGTTCATGGTCCACAGTGTCTGCATGAAGGAGGCGTCCACCAGCAGGTCCCCACTGGCATATGACAGATGCTGAGGAGAGAGATGAGGTGGTTAATAAACCTTTGTGTGTCTGTAACTTACATACTCAACCTAACATCAACCCTGGTTTTGGATACATGGTAAAACATGCTGCGCTATAAACATGGCCCAGAATGTCAGGAAAATGTAATGGTATTCAACCTAATGTAATGTTTCGTACATCAGTTAACCCATGTGTGTGTCGACGTCGTGTGGAGGTGTAGTTGACGTTGATGTCAACCTAATGCTTGTGGGATGCCACCAGGGGGCAGAGCGGCTAAGTGTGAGTGACTGAATCACACGTGTGGTAGTGAAAGGATTAACTCAATAACTCTCATACCAAATTAATTTGTACAAGATAGTTTGCAGTTTTGGGATATGTGTTTAGATTAACCCTTGTGTGCTGTTCGGGTCTGTGGCACCCGATTTCAATGTTTACTAAAAAATTATACAATTAATGATTTTTTATTTTTATTTTTATATGACTCATTGGCATTGGCTCATTTTATGTGAAGATCACATTTTCATTGAACGCACACTATGTCACATTTATATGACATACATGGTGTTCGGGTCCACTGGACCCGGAAGTGTGGAAATTGTTGGTAAATATGTAAATATGGTAAACATTTTACAAAAAGGTCCACTGTGTACCTCCACTTTGTTTCATTTATATTTTTCAAGATAAACATGACTTATTCCATTCATGTCTTGATTATCCCTGTAAGGCCCAAATTAAATTGACATTATCAACTTCAGAGGCCAGAATGTGGGACCTATAAACACATTTACTATCCAATAGCATTGTGAGGCTGAACAACAGGACCCATTGACTATGTACATGTGCTAAAAAAAAAAAAAAAAGAGAAAAAAATTGTAATTTTGCAACCGAGGGTCTTACAGGGTTTTCTTTTCCTTTTTTATTTTTTACAGACATGACATTTTAAAGTTAACATCTGTTAAGTATTATTACAATAATTGTTATGGCTTTATTGTTTTAAAACACTGGGTGAGTAACAAAAGCACGAACACCACACAAGGGTTAAGAGACGTGAAGTCTTACCAGGTATCTCTCTGAGGATACACTGACCAGGATGAGGTCATCTCCCACTCTCACCTTCTCTCCCTCCGAGCGCTGCTTAGAGGCTGGGTGGATGGTCCACCAACACGCCTCTCCTGTCAAACACAAAGCAATGGTTCCATTCCAAAAAGCTACATCCATCAGACCTTAACTCATTCTGCGTCATACCCGAGTATAGTCGTGTTTTGCCGCCAGCGGTTGAGCGCCATACCCGAGTATACTCTGGTTTTGATCCTTTGATCAAAGGGCGTGGCGCTCAACGAGTTAAAGGAACATGCCAACTTTTTGGGAAATTAGCTCATTTGCCATCTACCCTGGAGTTACTGTAGACAAGCAGATACATTACCTCAAAAGCCCTGTTGTTTTTTGAAAAACTGAGCTTTTGAGGTGATGAAATAACTGCGCCCAGGCAGCAGTGGTTCAGCAAAAAAAAAGTCTGTATATATCTGCTTAGAAAACAAAAATGTCTAATCTTTTTAATTTATTTCTCCACGTGGTAAATACACAGGTCACAACATGTTTCGGAGTTGTATTTGGAGTATATTTCGTGACTGTTGGGAACTAGGCTACACTGGCACACCTACTTCCAGTGAATGACGCTAAGCTAGGCTAACGGTGCGGCTGTTCCCTAAGCCTAATGCATGCACAGAGAAGAAAAGGGTATGTATCTGCTTGTCTAACTCCAGGGTAGATGGCAAATAAGCAAATTTCCCAAAAAGTTGGGGTGTTCCTTTAATATTTATTTTAAACTGCAACGGGGGAGCATATGGATGTGCTGGCCACATAGGAGAACGCAATGATGACAATCAATTTACTGTAGTATACTTTTCTGTGTGATTGACAACAGTAAAGGCCCAAAACTTAATAATTGACCATCATGCAAAAAAGTTAAAAAGCTAATAAAAATGAAATCTTGTATCAGTAACATAATACTAGTATATTTGCCTATAATGGAATAACATATTACTTTATTGACCATTTATGACAGACCTGGTTATCATTAATGAGAGCCAATGAGGCGCGAGTGGCAATGTCATTCATGTCAACCACTGACAAGAAGGCCCTACAGAGAGTGGTGCGCTCAGCCGAGCGTACCACGGGTATTGCACTACCACCCCTGCAGGTTCTATACAACAAGAGGTGCAAATCCAGAGCCTGCAGAATAATGAAAGACCCTCACCACCCCAACAACAGCCTGTTCGTGCTGCTGAGGTCAGGCAGACGCCTGCGAGCACCAGCTACTAGGACAGAGAGACTTCGGCTCAGCTTCTTCCCCCAGGCCATCAGAGCCTTGAACACTGAACCCTCCACACACAAGCACACATGAGCACACACACTGTACACGCTCACACACTAGCAGCCACTTTAACATGAGCAAGCACACACTCATGCTGCACACGCCCACACTTATGGCCACTAAGGAAAGGTCACTTTAAAAATAGTAGAGTATAACCGGAGATTGTATAATTTAGCATGTACAGAAAGACACTACCAAAGGACCTAGCATGTCCTCCATGCTCTGTAAATAACTTATGTACATATACTGATATGCCCTAATATGTTACTTGTTTATTGCACAATGTTACTTGTTTATGCACAATGTTGTTCCATTGGATTCTATTATATGTTATTGCACATCGTTGCGGGCAAGACCACCCGCATTTCATTGTATACTTGTATGCCGTGACAAATAAAACTCTTGACTTAACTTGACTTGTGGTGTAAGCCTACAGGTTGCCTCTTCCTCTAACGACCACAGGATGGCGATAGAGTATCACACAACAACCAGTATAGTACAGTCCATCATGTTCATGAGTGCAACTTGAGTGACAGCTGGTACCACTAGAAAGTACCCAGGCTCTATTGTCTTTACATTGGCAATCCATAAGATCCTTATTTTTGTTTGTTTTAGCAATCTATTGGTGATAGACTGAGCCCCCTGGCTGGTTCCTTCACACTACCTGTAGAGTCCTCCTGCAGGCCCACGTCAAAAGCCAGTTTGTCAGTCAGCGAGCGGGACGTCGTCAAACAACAGAGGTACTGCAGTATAGAACAAGTACACATTAATGAGAGAATAGGTAGGTACACAGTAATAACAACATACAGTAAGTATACAGTATGAGATAATACAGTATGTACATAGAAATAATAGAATAAGTACACAATAGTAAGAGAATAGAGTTCATCATGGTACAATTCTAAATACTGTAGCTGAAAACACAGAATTCTTTAACACAGGATGGATGACACCTCTTCAAACACAATGTGTCCTGAGACCACTTCTTTTTAGCCGCTATTGGCAAAATGGGACACCTTCATTGGCAAAATCAGACAACTAATAATTGTATGTAAAAAATACGTGATATTTCCGTTTAGTTTACACTACAGTTCTGTTGTAATGTGTCACTAATTACCCTCTACGAAAGTATAATAAGGGTATAGTGGGAAATAAAAATGGATTTCAGTTTAGTTTACACTACAGTTCTGTTGTAAGGTGTCACAAATCCCCCTCTAAGTCTAATAAGGGTCTAACAGTGGGAAATAAAGACACACTAGTGGGAAATAAAAATTGATTTCAGTTTAGTTTACACTACAGTTCTGTTGTAAGGTGTCACAAATCCCCCTCTAAGTCTAATAAGGGTCTAACCGTGGGAAATAAAGACACAATGTCCTGACAGCTTCCATAGCCTAATGTTACTGGGGTCGGATAGTGACATGGCATCTACAGTAATGGTGTGGTGAGCGTCGAGGAAGCATGTATTACTTTTCTTTTTACTCTGGCTGATGCTGAAACCGTAATTCATGCTTTTGTCTCATCATGTCTAGGCTACTGTAATGCATTTTTTTCAGGCCTACCAAATTCAAGCATCAAAAATCTTCAACGTGTGCAAAATGCAGCTGCACGGATACTAACTAAAACAAGAAAATTTTATCACATCACAACAGTTTTGTCCGCCTTACACTGGCTTCCTATTCAAGCCAGATCTGACTTTAAAGTGCTACTCCTCACCTACAACATTTTAAATGGGCTCGCACCGCTCTGTCTATCTGATCTCATCTCTCGATACTCGCGCACTCGTGCTCTGCACTCACAAAATGCGGGGCTTCTATCGATTCCTAGGGTTAAAAAGAAATCTGCGGCCACAGAGCCTTTGTCTACCGCGCTCCCTACCTGTGGAACAAATTACCTGCCGTCGTCAGGGGCACCTGCTCTGTCGAAGCTTTTAAATCCCTGCTTAAGACCCATCTTTTCTCTCTCTCCTTCAACCTACCCTGATCTTACCTGGTCGGGGACTGACCCTTAGATTAATCTGTCTAGTTTAGTTAGGATGTCTATTTGCTCCCATGTCTGCTTTTCTGTCTCTGTCTCAACCGGTCCCATGGAACAGCTGCATACCGTCTTCTGTCTGGCCTGCAGTGCTGAACCTTACCTGCTCTGCCCTGACCAATTCTGAGTGGTTCCTCCTGCCCCCCGGGCATACGGCCCTGAGCTATTGTCTTGTATCTCATCCTGTATACATACACTTGCAGTAGTTCTATCTATTACTCAATTTCACAATTTTCTTTCTTTGATTCTACTGTCACCATGTATGCATAAGCTCACTACATGTATTTATTGCTCCATCTCCGCCCACTACAAACATGGGAACTCCCCCCCCCCCCCCCCCCATCTCTCTGAGTGGTTGTCTTGTAGTGTTGACCATGGTGGTGGATGTCTCGGGGTCTTGGCCAAGATTGCAGTGACTGTTCTACGTGCACCACCGAGGCCATGGATCAGCTTCTTACCGTCTTCTGTCCATGGTCTGTCAACGTGGTTTAGACGTGGAGTTCATTGCTGGGTTAAGTACTTCTATTCAATTCACATAATATGCTTACTACATATATCTATTCTATTCACATATATGCTTACCACTTGTATCTATTGCTATGTCCGCCCATCAAAATCACGCAAACTGTCTAACACCTGTCCCCCTGTCTCCGGCTGTCTCGTAGTGATGACCGGAGTGTTGGACGTCCCGTGATGATGACCGGGAGGATGCAACCCTCTCTGCACCGCCCCCCCCTGTCTCAAGATCCCCCCTTGAATGGCCCTTCTAAGGTTTCTTTGTGCATTTTTTGCTATTGCTAGGTTTTAGTGAGTATTTCCTTACCGTCGCGTGGGGTATGTCTGGGAGTGTTGCATTTATTTTATTTATTTAAAATGTTTTAGACTTCATGGTGTTTTTGTTTTGTTCTTGATTTATTGTGATGTTTCTTCTTGACTTGTTTAAAGAAGACGTGTCCGGCCCATGGGGACATTGACGTGTGTTGTCGGACCTTACAAATACATTTGATTTGATTACACTATGTATCTACTTACAAACTCCACAGCACGCCGGAGAACATCCAGGCTACGGGGGACATGTGAAGTAGCGACGAGATGTGACAGGACCATGGACAGCTCTCCACAAGCCTCCATTCATTCTCGGTTTGGCTTTAGTTTTACTTATATGCTGTTTCTAATTACAGCATAATTTAGGTGTATGTTGTCTTATTAGGGTTTGTTTACTGTCTAATAAAGAATATATTACATCTTATTAGTTCTAGTTTTTGTCTAATTCCATACAAAGTACAGTATGACTTAGTACAGTGTACCGTAAAATAAAGTGTGATGCAAATGTTTTCACAAAATGAATCACCATTCAACGCAATTGAAGACTTCCCCTAAAAATGTGTTCATGCATTTTACAACTTCTGAGTTAAATGCGATGAATCACTGAAACACCTATCATGCGATTAACGCGCTAAACATTTTATTTAGCGTTTGACAGACCATGTTTATTGTTCTTCTTAAATAACCTTCGTCTTTGTGCTGTAGTAAAAACATTCTGATCATTGATGGTTCCTCACCATGCTGGAGTGAGTGTGCTTCAGCAGGATGGCGTGTCCGTACAGCAGGGTGCGGCTGCCCCCTCCCTGAGAGGACTGGAGGAGGAAGACAGAGAGTCACTCAGGGACGCTCAGCTCACATCACTTCATTTGTCTTTCACACATGGTTCAGGGTTTGGAAGTCAATTGACTTTCAATTCAAAATAATGTTTTGGTGTTGATCATCTTCAACGTACAACTACTGGGGAAAACTGCTGTTGTGAGAAAGTTGTTCCCGTTCAACCTATTTTGGCCACTCTATAAGATCAGCAGGTGCATCGCAATTTGTTTAAATTTTTTTATTATGCAATGTAATTATCTACATTACTGAATTGAAAGTGAATTGATCCTGACCCAAGGTTACATGTAGATATTATCTGCAAATAATGAATTAGTATTTGTTCTAACCTGCTTGGAATACCACATACTGTATAGGTTTCACCACATCAGGGCAATTCAGATAGTTGTCAGATAGTCTAAAACCTTGCTGGCACTTTTCCTAATGCGGCAAATGTGTTGGTTTAATTTAAATGTTACTCATGTGTAAATCTAGTCTAGAACCATGAATTAGGTCTAAAGACCAAATTATACTTCTGTGTAGGCTGTCATGGCTCCTTTCTCTGACCATTGTACCTACAACCTGTATACATTGTTGGCGTCACCCCATGTGCAGTTACATTTTTGTCCAGCTGCACGTACTGTAGACCTCGCCTTGGGCACTAGCGGCACTACCCTCAGCGAAGCGTCTGTGCCACTTTCACGTTGGAGCATAAAGCGACCTTGAGTCTCACCTTCATAGCCAAGCCCACTTCATGTTTCAAATAGTTTGGTGGCTAACAGCATGGACTGTCAGAGTCTACTGATCAACAACGTCATTAAGTGAGTAGGAAATATAGCTAGGGCCCGGGGTCTTGTGCAAACTGAAGGAAGTTGTCAAAATGTGTGTAAAAAGTTGAATGTTTATAAAACACTGACAATTTACTAAAAACTCGAAATATGCATGCCAACTGTTTCCATTATTATCACATTTTAAATGGAAATTAGTTTGATTGTGTGTATATAAAAAGCTCTCTGTACAGAGTTCTTGTGTATTTGACTTGATAAATGACGCCCCATGGTGAACATTACGTTTGACAAAAAAAACCTGGCCACTTTCCGGAAGGCAGACACACAACATTCAGTGGGAGACATTTGGTTGACGGTAATGAGATATGTAGTGTGTAAAGACAGCTGTGCCACCAGAGACTTATTGCCTTCTACTGCTGATGACAGGAGTCCTACTGTAGGTGTAAGTATCATCTGAAATGCTACTTGATAGCTATTGCAGCTATGAAAACATTATGGGACATTAAGGTGAGTGGCAGTTAAATAGGGACGGCTATGTGATAAGAAGGTGAGGCGAACGTTTTGAGGAAACATGAGAAGAAGAAGAAGAAGAAGAAGAAGAAGAAGAAGAAGAAGAAGAAGAAGAAGAAGAAGAAGAAGAAGAAGAAGAAGAAGAAGAAGAAGAAGAAGAAGAAGAAGAAGAAGAAGAAGAAGAAGAAGAAGAAGTAGAAGTTTAGGTGTTTACATTTTACATAAAGTTTTACATTTTACGTGATGATGTCATGGTGAGAGCTGTGTGCTTATAATTGAATAGACGTTTGGAAATGGAAGAGTCTTATGACATTGTTTCACCTGCTATCTACAATGTTGTGTTCTAAACCATCAGCAAGCTGACGACTCTACAGCAGGACCAGTGAACGGCTTGGCTTGGGTTCATCTCTACTTTATCTTTCCCAAGCAAAGTAACGTTACTCTAACTTTTGGATGTTAAGCTGTGAACAAACATGCCACTGATTCAGTTCTCCCTCGACATGTGGACTGAATCTATCCTACTACCAAGAAGTCTCCCTCCCCGTGTATCTTTCCCCCTCCCGTTATAATATTTTATAATAGGTAAGTTAAATAAGCAGGTAGTATTTTTAGCCACTCGTGTGTTTTCCTGTGTTGCCCCCTTGGCGTGCACAGACCCCCAAGGTGCTCCATTAGCCCACTGGGCATATAGTAAACTGTTGCATGTTGAATAAGAAATGACAGGGCACTGAGTGTGTGTTGGCCTGCTTGCTAACACTAGGTATAGTTTTAAAAAAAAAACTTTAATCTTCTCTGAGATCATTCAAATAGCAAATAAAGTTACCTTGTTATACCTTCCACTGTGTCTGTGTCACTGTATAGGAACCTACCACCCAGGGTCTACTTTTAAGTTCAGGTCAATTAAGGTTGACCTGTGACATACACATGCCAGTCCACTATAGGATATGGAGTTGTAGTGCACACATGGTGAACTGAGTCTGAGTGCTGTCAACGTGTGTATGTCAAGAAAGATAAAGGGCGGGAAATCGTGTCTATACTGTCTATCATGGCTATTTCCATTCAAAATCCAAAAGGGCCTGTGCGAATATTTTTATTTGAACTGAAATGGTGTTTTTATAGGTTCATTCTTCTTTTTTATCAATTGGTTCAATGGAATTCTATTTTGAAAATGGAATCACTCATTTATGTATCAATTTTAAATATGCCACACAAACACAATGATCGTGTATTGTTAATAACTTCATCTCTGACATGTATTTGGGGAGTTAGGGTGCCGTGGGGGTCAAATATTTTCAGAAGTGCCTTGGTCAAAAGAATGGTCTATATACTGTACATCTATCAATGAACCACTGGTCTATATACTGTGTACATCTATCAATGAACCACTGGTCTATATACTGTACATCTATCAATGTCATCATAAATCAAAATAAAATCAATTTGAGTTAACCAAAGTGAACCAAAATGAAAATCTAGAAGATACATTAATTATAAATATGTTTGTAAATAAATATATATGAATAATTATTATTATTATTAATATTGCAGACCCAGCCATTATAAACAGTGAAACAGTAGCTTTCTCATTTCAAACAATGTTCTAGTGACCCAATCTTTACTGTTTACTGTGTCAAGGAACAATAAGGAAACATTTAACTATGTTTACTCTGTCAAGGAACAATAAGGAAACATTTAACTATGTTTATGGTGTCGTGGAACAATGAGGACACATTTAATTATGTTTACTGTGTCACGGAATAATGAGGACACATTTAACTATGTTTACTGTGTCACAGAACAATGAGGAGACATGATTTAACTATGTTTACGGTGTCATGGAATAATGATATCACTTACCCATTTGTCCAAATCGACTGCCTGCAGTTGTCAGGTGAAATGTGACAGGGCATGGAGGCAGACAAGAAACAGAGTATTAAGTTGTAAATGAACAAAGCATATTGAAAGAAACCTCTGCATTTACTTTGAAAAATTATTTTTTTAAAGAACACACTACATTTTGGGAAATATAATATAAGAAATAAGGTTCTTATCCTAAACTAAAATAATTAACGCAATTAATCACATTACCCTCATCACTTATCCAACTGCCTCCCATAGCTTTAACAGCCAGCCGTGGTGGGAAGTGTGTTTACGTTCACTCTGATTTACAAACTAGGAGAATAATGAGTGACCAGACATCTCCTTGATTGATTGATTGAAAATTGTATTAACAGATTGCAGAATGGGTAAAATACAGTACAGCTCAATACACACAATTGTTAAGGGGATGCAGACCAGAGAAAGACTTTCGTCTTGTTTACATCAGGGTCCCCCATTTTCAATTCATCATAATGTCTTATTTCATGTTTCAGAAGTGACCTTTGGATTAAACCAAGTTGTGTAAAACTTGCAGTGATGAGCGGTCTTTCCCAGCGAAGAAACAAGTATTAAGTTCACAGGTAGAGTTATGCTATGCTTGCTAATTATGCTAGCAGTGTTATTATTAACAGAGAATGTCCAAAGGGGTCGTCTGTCAGCGAAGACATTGTTACATCAGAGAACAAATGTATTCACAAAATGGATCAACATTGTCCTGTAACCAATAAGTACTTACTGTATGATTACTTCCCCTAACCATGTTTTCATACATTTCTTGATTACCAAATCCCCTACAAATGTATTGTTTGGATAATCATGATTAGCATGTTAAAGAATGTGTTATAATTTGACAGTGCAACTATAGGCTACATATTCCCTCTTTTTCAAGTGTATATAGTTAGAGTATAGATGTGAATGTAAGCAGCAGTTTCCAGGGGAAGCTTCGGTCCATGTATAAAAAGTACTATATAGAGTTATTCATATTTATTATTATTATATTGTAAGTCTCAACGACATTGAAAATGAGGGTGACCTCAATTATCCTTTCGAGAATAAATAAAGGTTTGAATTTAAGGGGTCTTTTTCTACTTTTTTGAAATATTTTGAGTGTGTGTGTGAGCACAGCGGTGTCTGTGTTTATTATTATTTCATGAAATTGGGTAAATATCTTAATTTTACATATATGTTCATTGTGTGAAAAGCTTATAACATGAAACACTAGAAAAATAGTTACAGATTTAGTGACTCGTTCACCCCTAGTTACTTTTTCTACTCCCATCCACTTCAACGTTAAAATGGCATTTTTAAGCATTTTTAAATCTGCTCTTATTCATTCAATTCTCGATATATCTTGCCATCCTTTGCATATTCCACGAGATAAGGACCTTGTAATTGCCAGGATGTGCTGTTACCGATGTAAAACTCATGGTGGCGTCATCGCTCCACAGATAACTTTGCCAAAATTCAGGGGGAGGTGAATTAGGCTGTGGCGGGCTGCCGGTCATTGAAACTCCGGACACAGGTTTTGTGGTGGTGGGGGGGGGGAGCGAGTGGATTTTCAAGACAGAACCAGAGGCGAACCGGACCGCGCAGTCCACAGCGCGCCACACGCCGAAAAACAAGACCCCCATAGCCGGCGCGCGCCAACGAGGAAGTGTCCTGGACGGATCAGGTCTGGTTCTCGTCCCACCACCGAGGCGAGCCCAAGATCCCTGCCGCAGCAACACATGGAAGCGCCCGCACCATATTTAGGTCAGTTGAGCACTTGGTAACGTTTCGCCTCAACGCCGTTTCTGGCCGAACTAGTCATCGAATCTTTAATATTTTTTTTTATTCGTATTCAGAGGTAATTCGTCGAGATATTTCTAATTGATATTTATCAAAAAGAAATATGGGAAATATGGTCAAAAACAACATTTATCCGTTTTTTTCGGTTCGCCCGCAGTCAGTTGAGCACTTATTAACGTTTCGCCTCAACGCCGTTTCTGGCCGAACTAGTCATCGAATCTTTAATATTTTTTTTGATTCGTATTCAGAGGTAATTCGTCGAGATATTTCTAATTGGTATTTATCAAAAATAAATATTGGAAATATGGTCAAAAACAACATTTATCCGTTTTTTTCGATGAAAAAACACGTTCTATCAAACAAACACAGGTTTGAGTGGTTATAATTCATAAATATGAGTAATATGTTGAGAGATATATTGAGATTATACTATTACTGTTAATCATGGGTAGAATTTTTTTTTTTAAATAGTAAACAGGTAAAATTATATGGCTTTAAACATGATGTATCAAAACTGACACCAATCCCCAGCGGTTTCCCCCATTGTTAGGCATGCACAAGGGTTCACCTCTTCTCCAGGATTTCTTCATCTCCTTACATTCCCATACACAGTGAAAGCATGTCCCTGTGAGTTCATTGCATTCGGTGCGAGTATCGGGTAATGCCGTCTTTGAATATGTGTGTTTTAGCTGGAGTGATGTATATTTCAGCTGTAGTAATTTCAGCTTTATTGTTTTAGCCTGAGCCTTATTTCAGTTAGTTGTTTTTATTTATTTATTTCCATTTAGTTAGTTACCCCACACCCTGAGTTGCTTGCTTCTTATTGTGTTTTTGTAGTACAGTTGTGTTTGTAAGGTTTCTCCCTTGTCTGCTGTGTGTTTCATTGGGGATCGGAAGAGAACGGTCACATTGGGATTCCCTTCCTGTGGCAGCTGTTTTCCTGGCACCACAACGTCGGTGTCTCCAGCTCTCCTATAGGTCCTCTCATCGCCAGCAGACATCAGTCCACCACAGCTGTGTCCTCTGCTGACTCTGCGGCGGTGTTGGAGTCACGCTTGGCCACGCAGCCATGTGTGTATGAGGAGTACAGCAGGCGGCTCAGAACGCAACCTCGAGGGGCCCCCGTGTCGAGGGAGATGATTGGCAACTATGCCACATTAATGTGGAACGCCCTACCCACAGCCGTAAAGGAATGTGAATCCCTACCGTCCTTCAAAACCGCTCTCAAAGAGCAGGTCTACGGGTGGCCGCAATTAGAAACTGGCCCCGGTAAATGTAACCCCCCCCCCCCCCCCCGCCCAACCCCCTCTAATGTACATTTTCTTCCCCTTCTGATAATTTTTTTTTATGATGTTCTCTCTTTCTTACATAGTACCGTATATTTGTATGTCTCTAAATGTCTTGATGAATTGAAAATGGAGGACCCTTATGTAAACAAGACTAAAGTATTTTTTCTGGTCTTCATCCTCTTAGCAGTTGTTTGTATTGAGCTGTACTGTATTGTACCCATTCTGCAATCTGTTAGTTTCAATCAATCAATCAATCAATCAATAATCGAGGAGGTGCAGTTGCCTACCCTCACCACTAGAGGTCTGCCCATCAGGAAGTAAAGGACCCACTGACATAGTGCAAGCCAAGGTTTTATAAGATATTTATAATTTATTATTATGTATACATATTTTTCATAAATATAGTGGGTAGATCACAAAAAAAACATGTTAAATGTTCAATACTTTCTGTCACTGGCGGTCTCGTACCTCATCCAGGGACGTGTTGGAGAGCATCTCCTGTAAGGCCCGCACAGACAGAGACTGCTCCAGGATGAAGCAGCAGATAGCCAGGTCTGGAGGAACATTCTAGAAAACAGCACATCCAGTCAAATTAAATGCTGTTGTGATCCTTAGTTAAAGGCAAGTTAAAATAATTTGATTTGCCTAAAGGGGAACTATCTTATAAATGGCCTTTTTCAGTGTTTAGCATTGTTTCCTAGCTATGTGGACTTATATTAATAGGATCTATGTCTCTAATTCTCATATTGGCGCATTCTTCCAATTCTCCTCTCACAATATTCACCCTGACTGAACTGAGTCATCTGAAAATGTGCATATCTGTGATGTCAGAAATTTCTCAGCTGCATAATAATGTGGCAGTTGATGTGGCAGTTGGCACCAGGCCACACAGTGGTTGGAGCCCAGCCTCAAAACGGCTTAAGATCTTGAGGTAGAAAAATGCTGTTTTTGAGTACTTGATTAGAAATACAAAACAATAAAAAAAATTGAAAAAAAACTTACAGAGGTGTTCTATAGACTCACAGGTAAAAGTGCCCAAATAGTGAAAGAAATAATAAAATAGTTCCCCTTTAATTCCAGTCATTTGGGATTTGATGTGCTAGGAAACATCTAAAAACAAACCAAAAATAAAGTTAATGTAATACGTTTTCTAATAAACACATAAAATACCAAAAAAACATGGACATGGATAAAACGTTTTCGCATATATGCGAAATACACAAATAAATAACAAAAACCAGAGTGAGCTACGGTCTGATTCTAGTACCTGCGCATTGGAGGTGGTCTCCAGAAAACACAACCGGTTCCCAAAGCCTTCACACGACAGACACAGCTTGATCTGTTCCTTCAGGATGGAAGCTGTGCACTGCAACACAACCTGGTCATCCTGCAAAACACAGTTCCAAGTCAAGCAGCAGTTAGCATTAACGTTGGTCTGTAAATAAATCAATGTGATACTGGAATTTTAGTAGTAGTAGTAGTAGTAGTAGTAGTAGTAGTAGTAGTAGTAGTAGTAGTAGTAGTAGTAGTAGTAGTAGTAGTAGTAGTAGTAGTAGTAGTAGTAGTAGTAGTAGTAGTAGTAGTAGTAGCAGCAGTAGTAGAACATGACTATCACGCATGGGGAAGTTTGGCCCGATGAAAAGTGGAGGGCTGACACAGCCCCTTAGCTGTGATATAATAACCATATGCCACGGTCTGAAGTGAGCTATTGCTAAGTAGTCTGTGGCAATATGAAAGTAAGACACACAAGTCTAGCGTTTGTGCCAACATGCCCCCCTTTTCATTTTCCCGATTTTTCCAGATTGTGAAAGTACAGAATGTAAGCTTTCATACTTTGAAATCTGAGAATGTTTTGAATATCATATATTCATTTAAATCTTGTAACTCAGTCTGTTGTCTAAAAAACTCAAGGAGAGAAAATGCCTCTCAAAGATTTCCACACTTCAGCTAGTTTGGGGAGGGGGGGGGGGCGTGGACAACTACCCTCACCTGAATGCATCCATTGTTAACGTTAATGACTCTCTCTGTGTGAATGCCTTTACCTGGCTCAGTGAATTTGAATCCCAACGCGCAGCTCTATTCAGATGCAAAAATTAACCCAGCCCCCACCTCTCCTCTGTGGAGAGGAACAAACTGTTTCAAAACAGCCTTTTTTAAACACAGAATTCTTACAATTAGAGTTATTATATCTGTTTGCTGTTATACTAAATATGTTCTTCAACTCTCGAACTGTAGTTATATATATAAAAAAAAAAAAAAATTGTGTCTCTGTGTCATTTCACCCTGGCGACTTGTAGACATCATCACCAGACTGGGTCACATTAATGTGAATAGTTTTTATTAGTAAATAATAATGTTCAAAATAAAATAGGCCCTCCTGGCTGCCTGCACTGCAAGGTTGCTATGCAACATACAGACTAATACTACTACTACTACTACTACTACTACTACTACTACTACTACTACTACTACTACTACTACTACTACTACTACTACTACTAGGTCGTCCTCGGATGGGCCCTCCATCGATGCTTCCAGTCATCCCTCCATGAATCTGGCTAGCTCGCCGGTACTTCATGCTCCTGCATCTTTTTTATTTTTTTTATTTTTTTTCACTTTTTCTCCCCATTTTCTATTTTTCTCCCATCCCAATTTCGTATTATCCAATTCTTCCCTCCCCTGTCTTGAACGTTGCTAGACTATGCCTCCCACTGGTCGGCTGTAGTGAGGACAGAAGCCTTGCATCACGTGTCCCCTCCGGTACACGAGGAGGCAGCCTGTTGCATCTTTTCACCGCAGCAGCTCGAACTCTCAGTGGCGAGGAGTAACGTGTGGGAGGCTCACGCTGCCCCCGTCACTTCCTGCTTCCGCCGCACCGGCGTCACCAAACCGACCTGTAGGAGTCGCTGTCCACAACGTCCAATCCCCACCCACCGGCTTTCCCACCCACCGGCTTTCCCACCCACCGGCTTTCCCACCCTCTACCACTTGCCAATTGTGTTAGTATGAACGACCGGCCAGCCGGTAGCAACGCCAAGAGCTGGGCTCAAACCCAGCATCTCCTGCGTTAGTGGCGAGCGCCTTGCCCACTGCGCCAATCAGCCGCCCCTCCTGCATATTTCTTGAGTACGTCCATGTATGTTAGTGTGGGATGTCCTCGTGATCGCTGCCTGTGTGTTGGCTCCCACAGAACAAGTTTGCTGGCGGGCAGCTCTTGGTGTTTCTGGCAGTGACCTGCCAGCCTCATTCTCCTGACTGGTACTTTCTCGCTCACCCTTAGGGGAGCATGTCTATGTTCCCCGGGTCCTATGTTCCCCGGGTCCTATGTTCACCGGGTTCTATGTTCCCCGCTTGCGATAAAAAGGGTCCTATGTTCCCCGTGGTTCTATATTCCCCGCTCCCGCTACCCGCTCCCGAAAAAGCGACGAGTTGTGTGAGGGCCGACCATGTCAGCTTGCTTCATTTCTCTGTCATTACGGTAGTGTTCTCAAACGTACACGTTGCGACAAAAAAAAGGTCCTATGTTCCCCGCTACTCCCGAAAAAGCGACAGAGTTGTGTGAGGGTGTAGATAGATGGTGCAACATGTGTAATAATTGTGTATGTGTTCTGGATGTAACAGTACTGTATATCTACTCCAGTGCCGTCTGACAGACTCTGCCATCAGACGCTGCTTGCGTGTAACAGAGATGTATATCTGTTATTTAGTTAGGCCTACTGGACATTTTCGTTGACATAAGTAGATTTTTCGTTTTTGTTTATTTATTAAGTTAATATAAAGCGTGTTTCGAACGTTTTTGAGGTTGTTAAATACACGCTTTTGATTTCTTTAAGTGGCGAGTGATGTCTTTTTCGTTGTCCGTTGGAGAATATTACTTTACTATTTCTCTAATATATATCAGACCGACTATAGCTAGGCTATATATTTCAGCTATAATGTCCTAACAGAGAAACTTGACAAAGGCCACAGGCCGAAACGTTGTGTTAAAGTAAATTAAACTTGGGAACACGGCAGACGATGTGCTGACTTTTTTTCCACTACAGTACCTAACAGAGAAACTACCACCACCAAAAACATCCTTATTATACCTTGGCTTGTTTTATCCATACGCAGTAGCGCTTTGAAGGTATAATAACTTCGGTGGACAGCGCCTTGGTGCTGAAGTGTCATTCAAACTATCCTTACTTAAATATGACTGTGACGGACGACGACGGCACCACACATGTGAACAGTAACAATGCAATTAATTAATGTCTTGTTGTAATTAGTATATAGTTATACCTAATGTCATGCGTCTTCTTGAAGGGGATTCAGCTTGTTTTGCTCCGATTTGATGTCAGTTTAAAACCCTTCTACTCCTATATTTAATTCCGCCTGGATCTTTTCTTTTTATTGTGCGCTGTAGCATTGTCAAAGAGTAATTGCTTTTGCCATTTTCCCTTTGTAACTTCATCCTTTATCTTTCAATATCTTATTTGACGTTACTGTATGATATAAGTGTGTATTAAAAGACGGAGCTGTTAATGCGTATTGAAGGTTTGTGTCCCCGGGCAAGCTATATTCACGTATTCACGTAACTCGCAAGATATAAACGTTATACGATATGCAAAGAGACAATGATAATATGTGGTGTATTGTGTAATAAATAAATTAGTTGATTAGTTTACATACAGTTTGGACCTGTATGTAACGGTTGAGTCTGGGATTAAACTACACAAAAGAAACATAAAACTCTCCTCATTCTTCAATGACGGTATGACAGAACGCTACAATATTATCTTTGATAGGCCTACGTGCGAATCTGTTGCACCGCCGGTAGGTGCGCTCTTACGGGCAGCCTTGGTGGCGAGCTGCGGGGAACATAGAGCCTTTATTTCAGCGGGGAACATAGGACCCTTTTTTTGTTCGGGAGCGGGCGGGACCGGAGAACATAGAACCTTTATGTGGGGAAGATATGATTTTTTTTTTTTTTTTTTTTTTTTTTTGAGCGGGGAACATAGAACCCAGGGAACATAGGACCCGGGGAACATAGGGATGACCCCACCCTTAGCCCTCACCATACAAATTTGCATTGGTGACATGCTCATCCTTGTTGATGTTGAGTACTACATGCATCTAGGGACTTTTGCAGGGTGGCTTCACTGCCATATAGGAGAACAGACTCCACTGTTGCATAGAAGAAGCTTAGTTTGATTTGTCGGGGGATGTTGGAGTTACACACACTGGTCATGCCGTTCAGGGCCCTCCACGCAAGCGCCTTCCTCACTTTAAGGTCTTGCTCGGACGAGTTGACCCACAAGCCCAGGTATTTGAAGTCATTGACTTCCTTTAGAGCAGTGCCTGTGCCTCATTTTGTTTTTAGAGGTGGATGGTCCGGGACGATGTTATACATTATGACCTCGGTTTTCTTGAAGAGATGGCAAGATGGTACAAGCCAGAGCAGATGGAACATTGCCATGACAGAACAGTATGTGTGAGGATGGCAGGTTTAACCTGTGTCCATTGATTACCTCAATGTGCAACAGGTACGCAGCCACACCGGCTGCTTCCATGTCTGATTAGCTTGACCCAGAGCAGGTGTGGCTGCTTAAACCAGTCATTATTATTAATACAATGGTTTCTAAAATAGTTCCAATATATCGTGTTGGTCTGAGAGAAGAATCAAGCATCAGAAATACAGAAGCACAACCATATTCTGTTGTGGAGGGTTAAATACATGAGGAGTTTTGTATTCTGTTGTGGATGGTTAAAACTTTTGATTGCATATTGTGGTGTCGAACACTTTTTCCGGTTCGGAAATACCGGATCTGTCACCTGTCATCTCTCTCTGAAATGTCCGTGGCTAAAACTCCGAGTGCGCTCAGAACTTTAGGTGTGGAGCAGAGTTTTGATTGATTGATTGAAAATTGTATTAACAGATTGCAGAATGGGTACAATACAGTACAGCTCAATACACACAATTGTTAAGGGGATGCAGACCAGAGAAAGACTTTCGTCTTGTTTACATCAGGGTCCCCCATTTTCAATTCATCATAACATATATGACATACATGACATACAGATAGACAGTACTGCTACATCTATACAGAGAGGAGAGGAGAGGAGGAGATGGTGTAAATATGCGTTATATGCGTACGGTAGGGTGCATCAAAATACACATTTCCAGCGTATTGATTTGTATGGGTGCTAAAAGTGTTACCATCCATGTAAAAACAATACATGCAAAATATTTTTGCAATACGAGGTGATTTAGATGTGCAACGGTACATCAGTACATGCTGTCCTCTCCCAACATGGCCTGCTGTTAGTGTCTGTGTGTGTGTGTGTGTGTGTGTGTGTGTGAGTTGCAACATTGTTTCATCTCGCACCTGGTCCTGCAATTTTTGGGGGGATGGGCGGGATGGGCCTATAAATAGCTTTACCTGTGTGGCTCTGCATCAGAGTTTACTCAATTCCCCCAACTCCACCATCACCCACCACATGATCCAGCTCTCCAACTATATCTCCAGCTATCCAGTTCTCACAAGATGGCGTCGCCGCCCTTAGGCTCCCGCCAGAGCAGCCGCAGCCTGGTCTTTGGTCTGGGCCCCAGCATAACCAATGCAGATGCCATCATCACTGGTGCCAAACTGCCAAGTGGTCGCCAGATCTTGCGGTGCATGCTGTACAACTGCGACACGCAACTGCATGCCAAGCGGCCAGGTTTGACCGGAGCCTTGTCACGGTTCCATGCGGCTAAGGACGTTTTGGAGCAGGTGCAGCCATTTTATGGAAAGGCCAATATTCCAATGGTGAGTGATCGTCGAGCATGCATCAAGATAGTAGCGCTTGTCGATGCTAGCAACAAGCTGCGGCAAATTCCAAAGGCCAGGCGCTCCAGTGAGGCTACAGCTCGACTGGTGGACGCAATGGAGCACAAGCTGGATGCCACATTCCCGCTGTGGTCTCCAAATGCAGAGGAGCTGATCTGTGATCCAGAGGACATTGCTTTCCTGGCCAGCATGAAGGGCGACAGAGTGGCCACATTTGGAGCATTGGATGCCAATCTGCAATCCAAGTTGAAGCGGCGACAGGAGCGTGAAGCAGCGCAGCAGGCATGCTTTACCCAAGGAGCAGCAGGAGATGACTGTGAGGTCCAGCATGGCGGTGGTGTTGGAAAGCGAAAGTGATGAAGACAGCAATGCAGATGAAACAGCTGCTCCACCGGCTGAGAACACACCCACCCGTGAGCGTAAGAAGACTGGCACCACAGCCTTCATTCCATCAGACATTCTCAGCCGGCCGAGTCTTGTGTCACTGGCTACACGGTTGAAGATCACACCAATGCAGCATGCTGCCTTCACGCGTGGTCTGATCGAGGAATCCGGTGGCAATTCGGCAATGGTCTCCACATCCTACGCAACAGCAGACCGAGCGCGCCGCCACGTGTTGCAGGCCATCAGTGAGGACCAGCAAGAACAGTGGACACCACCTCCCATGTGCACCTTGCACTGGGACAGCAAGTTGACGCCAATGCTCAACAATGTGCGCCAGTTGGAGGAGCGTCTGACAGTGGTGATCGGAGACGCGGAGCGGCTCAAACTGCTTGGTGTGCCAGCATACATGAAGGGGACTGATGAGGCATGTGGAACGATCATTGCCCGGCTGACATGCAAGCTGCTGCAGGACTGGTGCTGCACCGATCAGGTTGTCAACATGGCATTTGACACCACCGCGTCAAACACTGGCCATCTCACGGCAGCCTGCATTGCCATCCAGCTCTCACTGGGTCGACCACTGCTCTGGTCCGGGTGCCGGCACCACATCGGCGAGGTGCTCCTCAGCCACATCTTCACTGACCTCAAGGTGGAGACGTCACGCTCGCCAGAGGTTACATTGTTTACACGTCTGCGCGACAACTGGAACCTGTTGCCACACAAGGACAGCGGCCCATTGGCCCGCTACATTCCTGGCGATGCCGAAACACCGTTCCTGGGCAAGTTGCGTGCTGAACTAATTGTGTGCGCTGCAGGAGTGCTCGACTACAAGCGAGGCGACTATCGCGAGTTCGTGCAGCTATGTCTTGTGTATCTGAGTGCAGACAGTGCAGAGCACACTCCAGTTAACTTCCAACGACCGGGAGCACTGCACAAGGCGCGGTGGATGGCTAAGCTGCTCTACACTCTCAAGCTGGCCTTGATGGAGCAGCACATTGCCTTGCTTCCTCGGGACCATCACTACGCAGCAGCAGGTGCTGAAGATTCGGGCGTTTGCCAACTTCATCACGCACATCTACGCAACGTGGTGGTTGACCTGCGACACGGCCGTAGATGCGGCATGGAATGACCTTACACTCTACCACAACCTGTACGCATACAAGTCTGTTGACGAGGGCATCGCAGCATCAGCGATTAAGGCGCTGAAGCGGCACCTATGGTACCTGTCAGGCGAGATGCGGCCCCTGGCACTCTTCAGCACCAAGGTGCCAGTTGGCGAGCGGCGCGCACTTGCAGATGCTATATTGGAGCACAAGCCGGCTGATATATCCATGCAAGCCCCACAGCTCCGCTTTGGCACTGGCTTCGGCAAGCCAAAGTTTCCAACCCTCTCGCCGACCACCAGCTTGGCTGACCTCGCCAACCCAGACTGCTGGTTCGGCATGCACCTGCTGCACATCGATCCCGCGTTTCTTTCACTGGATGTAGAGGATTGGGTTACCAGTACAGCATTTCAGATGGGTGCAGTGAATGTACGTGCCATCAATGTTGTGAATGACTGTGCCGAGCGTGGCGTCAAACTGACGTCAGACTTTGTGGCAGCAGCCAGGAGCGAGGAGCACCTGCAGAATGTGCTACAGGCAGTTGAGCATGACCGCTCAACACAGCCAAATCTTCGCTGCTGCAAGCGCAAGCTGGACCAGGTCTAGGACTCTAGGATGCTTGAGACATGTTTGAAAGACTATTTCAATGTTGTTATCAAACATTTTGTTCTTAAATGTTAGGGTTAATAAATGTTGTTCTCAAAAACTATTTCTTGCCGTTTTTGAAATTGCCTTGTCATGTTATCTAGTAAAACGCCCAAAAAGGCCAATTTTCATATATTTCACATGCTGTGTGGTACCTCTAAATCTCAACGAATCTTTCCCAAACTTTGCACAAATCATTTTTATGTTTGTCCGAACAGAATGCAACCCCACACAGATTTATATGTTGAGATAAAAATTTTGCATTGCAATTTGATGCACCCTAGCGTACGGCTTGGGCAGCCAGCATCTAACTGTTCTAACAGCAATATATAATCCATTTCAGAAGCAGAACGCACGCAATAAGTTATAATAATAATAATAATTATTGAAAAGTTCTGGGTTTATAAAATGCTAGTTAAGAACGAAATCTGTTCTTATATCGCTTCATGAATGAGGCCCAATGTCTGTCAAACAGTGTTGAACTTGGGTGCTACAGTCTTGAGTGCATAGTGGTAGAGAGATGTTAGTATAGTAGGTAGTAATAGCTATAAAGAAGATTATTTAGTAGCAAATTGCATGATAGTAAAAAGCGCAAGCATCCATGTGAGTACGGTCATGGAGTCTGACCACAGGATTGTTATTTGCACCGGGATGGTGAGTTCACGTTGGATTAACGTGGCGAGTTGCGCGCCTACCAGGGCTGCGCAGAGCTCTAGACGCGGGATCGATTGTTGCTTGCGGGGGGCTATCCTTGAGCGAGCCAGGATGAAGGCTGTGTGTATTTCTCCTCCCTCCTCTCGGGCCCGCAAGTAAGCCACCGAGCCGTAGGCTACTTCTGAGGCGTCGCTGAAGACGTGCAGGTCCATCTGGCACGTCTCCAGCCGCACTGTGGGTGGGAAGTAGCTGCGGCGTATGTTCACATTTGGGAGCGAGTTGAGTTCCCTTTTCCACTCTCTCCAGGTGGAAGCGAGGTGGTCGGGTATGGGGTCGTCCCAGCCCTGTTCCTTGTCCCACAGCTCTCGTACAATCATTTTCGCTCTGGTGGTGTAAGGTTGGATACATCCCAGCGGGTCATATTGTCTGGCGAGTGTTCTGTATACACTCCGTCTGGTGGTCGGTAGAAAGGTCGACCTTCCCTGCTCCTTGGTCAGGGGTGTGTATCTGTAATGGAGCGAGTCTGTTTTGAAGCGCCAGACTAGTCCTAATGTCATTTCTTGGGCTTCACCTGGGATGGTCGCCATCCAGGTCTCGCTGCTTGCTGCCTTTGTCTCTGGGGAGAGGCTGCGCAGTACTTGAGGGTCGCTGCTGGCCCACTGCCGGAAATCAAAGCCGCCTTTGATCAGGGAGGCGCAGAGCTTGAGTAGGAGGGCTTCGGCTTCTTCTGGCGTCGAGACGCTTTGCAGACAGTTGTCCACGTAGAAACTCCTCTCTACACTTTGTCTGACCTCCTCGTCAGCTGCTGGGTCCTCTGCGACATGTTTTTGCAGTGCGAACGTAGCACAACATGGGCTGCATGTGGTTCCGAAAGGGAGGACCTCCCATTGGTAGATGGATGGTTGCTCATCCCCGATCCTCTCTCTCCATAAGAACCGCAGTAGGGGCTTGTCCTCTTCTACTAGTCGCACCTGCAGGAACATCCCTTTGATGTCGCTGCTGATGGCCACCTTGTCTTGGCGGAAACGTAGTTACACGCCTAGTAGAGAGGGGCCGAGTGTTGGGCCGGGCAAGAGTTCTTTATTCAGATTCTGTATTCCGATCTGGTAGCTGCAGTTGAACACAATACGATCCTTGCCGTTGTGGTGGACCTTGTGGTGGGGCACGTACCATGATTCGGTCGTCTGATCGGCCTCTTGAATGTCAATTTTCTTTATGTGTCCCGCTGTGATTAGCTTGTCAATCTCAGCGCGGTACACAGTGGCTTGAGTGGGGTCTTTGGCTAGACGCCGCTCGGTGTTCAGTAGATATCGCTCCGTCGCTTCTTTTGAGGCGTGGAAGGTGGGCATACCCTCTCGCCTCAAGAGTGGAGTTGCGTATCTCATCACTCCATTGACCTCGACTCTCTTTGTCCTCTGCTCGAGGAGGGTTATGGCATAAGTGACTTCCTTTGATCGAACGAGTTTCTTTTCATTCTTAAAGGGCATTGCGTTTAATGTCCATAGCCTCTCGACGTGCTGTAAGAGGGTGGTGTCTTCTTCTTTTATTCTTGAGTGGAGGCAGCGAGTGGCTGCTGGTCGGTTGGGAGACCTGGAGAGGGGGCCTTGTAGTGTCCATCCTAGGCGGGTCTCGACTGCTGCTGGACAGCCTCTGGGCCCGATGTGGCGATGGGACGATGAGGTGTGCGTGGTCGGATCCTATGAGCAGGGTCGGGGTGGCGCCGTCGATGAGCGGTATAGGTAGTTGACGTAGGTGCACGTATTTTTCCATCAGCTTGGGGATGGGGTAGGTGTACTGTGACAGGCCTATGTCTTGGCTGGTGAAGGCGTTAGTAATCCTATACTGCTTCTCGGGCTGCCCCACTGCTGCTATCGTGAAGGAGACATTTTCACCCTTTATGGTCTTCAGGTCTCTTCTTATAGTACGGATTGTCATTGTTTCTTCGCTCCCCCGCAGACCCAGCCGGGCTGCGGCGGATGCGAGGAGGAGAGTCTTTTCTGACCCATCGTCCAGGATGGCGTAAGTGTCCATGACCTTGTCCTCGTAGCTTAATATCACTCGAACCACTTTCAAGAGCACTCGGGAGCTGCTGGCGGGGTCGATATACATGACGTTCACTCTCGAGCTGCTTGGGGGTACGAGTTTCTTCTTGTTGCTGTCATGTAAGACATCCAAGTGGGCGCCGTCGCACTTGCTGCATTTCTTCTTTAAACGACACTCGGCTGCCATATGGCTGCGCGCGCAGCGGAAGCAGCGGCGGTTGGCTTTGATCCACTGACTCACCTCATCAGCGGTCATCTTCTTGAAAGTATCACATTGCGACAGCCAATGTTCTTTCTCACAGTACTGGCATACAATCTTCCACTTCTCTTTCGTCGAGGGGGTGTTGTGGTTCTTGTGCTGCGGTACTGACTCGGCTTGGTGCATAACGGTCACCGACCGGCGGTTATCATTAGATCTCCGAGGTCCACTCCACACGAACGTATAAAGTCGGAGGCTGCCGACTTCCCTCGCAAGGAAGGCGGCCAGGTCTAGGAGGGACGGCTCGGGACCGTCGGGATCACGGTGGTCTCTCTGCCGCCGAAAGCGCTCTTGGCGGGCTGGAGGGAGCTTCTCTAGTATTCGTTCTACATTAGAGTTAGCATATAGTTCATGTCTCCCTTTCTCCTTTTGGGACCCCAGCATCCCTACCAGGGATTGTACCTTGATAGAGAGGTCGTCCAATGCTCTATTGTCTTTGGCTGGGGGGAGACGGTCTATAGTTCTTATTTCTTGTATCACGTAGTCCCATATGCGTCCATAACGCTGGTCGAGGGCCACTAGAGCCGCAGAGTATGGGGTGCTTGAGTTGGAATATGCCAGCGCTATATTATGCGCTCTGGGCACCTTGAGATGCTTGAGGAGGATGGCATATTTGTACGACTCATCAGGGACGTCGGACATCATAGTCTCTAAGCACATCCGTAATTCCGTGTACTGTGCTCTGTCCTCGTGCGTAAAGACTGGGAACGTCGGTGTGCCAAGGTACGATGCCATGGATGGCTGGCACATTGGTGAGCGTAGGGGAAGAGGCCTCCTGGGCGAGTCTCCCCGTACGTGTTGTCGTGGGCTGGTACTTGGTGGGTACCAGAGGCCGGGTACCCAGGTGCTGTTCCTCGGTGCTGACTGTGCGTCAAACTCACCTGTGAGTTGAGTCGGGGGTTTGTAGCGCAGTGACTCGGGGGTGAAGTCTGGGCTGTACTGGGCCTCCTGGTCCTGAGTACGTTGCTGCTGGTGGGCTTGACTTTCCTCCTCTTCCTCTTCCTCTTCTAGGTGATGAAGTCTTCTATTCAGTCTCTCGGCGGCGTAGGCCGGTTCTTCCCGGTTGCTGGGTCTCGTATGGACCGGTCGGGGAGGGGGTTCGGAGACGTAGATAGGATCCTTCTGTTGGCCGGGTTCCGGGTCACTTGGTCGGGTAGGGGAAGGTGCCCTAGACCCTTGTCGTGATGATGTCCTGGAGCTCCGTGCGGAGAGAGGGGGTGTCGCCCTGGCAATCAATTGTTCTATTATCTGCGCCTGCAGCCGGTCGCGCTCTGCTTCGCGCTGGGCATGGGCGGCGTCGCGCTCTGCTTCGCGCTGGGCATGGGCGGCGTCGCGCTGTGCATTGGCGGTGTCGCGCTGTGCATTGGCGGCGGCGCGCTGTGCATCGGCGCGGCCTCTTTCAATGTTCTCTTCCGTCTGGAGGCGTCTGGTTTCCAGTCTTATGCGGTCGTCTTCACTCCTTTGTTGCGCCTGGAAGCGCTCTCGCTCGGTTGCAGAGTGTTCGCGTTCACTAAGGGCTTGCGCTTGGAGTTGCGCGTGAAGGCGCTCTCGTTGGTCTGCAGATTGTTCGCGCTCGCTCGTCTGTTGAGCCTGAAGGCGTTCTCTTTCCATGGTAGAGTGTTCGCGCGCACTTAATTGTTGCGCCCGGAGGCGCTCTTGTTCCATGGAAGAATGTTCGCGCTCACTAAGCGTCTGTGCTTGAAGTCGATCGCGTTCAGTGGAGGCTGCCAGGGTGGCGATGAATGCCTGCGCCAGCATCTGGTCCGCTTCGCTGGGGGATGACACTGACGGAGGTGATCGGCTTCTGACAGTGCTCGTTGGAGATCTGTTCACTGGGCGCGCCCCGAGGTCCATCTCCTGGGCGCGCTTCTCTTCTGGTGGTGTGTCGGGTTCTGTCCCTGGAGCGCTTTCGTTATCCTGGAGCTCTCCGGGGACTACCCCGTTGACGTTGTCTGGGGGTATAGTCATGTCATGTCCCCCCTGGTCCCCCCCGTGAGCTTGGTCAGTTTCGTTAGAACCCACTGGGGTCTCTACTGGCAGGGTCGCCTGGTCGGTAGGATTTGACATGCTTTGACTATCCGCTTTATCCGCATTTAACGTCTGTTTAAAGCTAGGTATTAGACTGACAGCGTATTCCTCCAGATAGGGAGGTGGCTGACGTTTGCGCTGCGGGCGTTCTAGCTTGGGAGAGCCGCTTGGGGAGTGTTCACCGCTGGCCATGGTTAATATCAATATTATATTAAATATTACACTGATACCCTCCGGCTCGAAGGACCAATTGTATCTGAGGGGTACAATTCCCTGACTGTATTGAAGAGTATGGTATATTAAACCACTACTAGTTATGTACTTTAATTACTGGCCATACAGTACATGAATATATATGGTGAACACCCACACAAGAATATGGCAATGACACATAAAGTACTATTTAGAGGGTATTTATTATTATCAAAGCAACGTTAGGTTACAGATTGAGAATTATGCTTGCGCTTGTATGGCGAAGAACACACGTAAAGTAAGTCAAGAGCGTAAGTCAATGAGAATAGTATGAATACTAAGATGGGTCTAAACTGACGCCACCTGTGGTATAGCAATTACATAAGGCACACTAGTACCAGCTAGAGACACTGGGGGGTTCCCTCCGGGTGTAAGGCCGGCCGGGTAGAGGAATGTTCGGGTACAAAGTCTGGGTCAACGAGGAATAACGAGGTTCCAGATACAGGAGCCAGTGCAGTACTCCCTTGATCAGTAGACAAAGCAACAGCTATAATCCAGTATGCTCGACAGCATGGAAGACAGCTAGCCAGCCTCTTCCTAGAGGCGGGCTCGAGTGATGATCCTCACGGGGGGTAGATCCCAAACGATAGTGGGGTCGACGGTTCTCTGCTCCAGCAGTCACGGTACCAAAGCAATATAATCCAACCAGAAAAGGTTCTGCAGTCGCCGGTGTAGGTTCTCCGGTGTACATATCCAACGGTTTTCGTCTAGGACTCCTCGGGTGGGGGCACGAGTTTAGGCCGCCCAGCCTGGATAAGTGCACTAGCTATATACACGACGAACCGGTGGTAATGCTGGTCACTGAAGAACGGTAGCCGCACGATACACTATAAATGATAGACTATTACTTCACATTAGAATAAGTCGAACTCAATGGTACTGCGTTAAACTCTGACACTTTAGCAATCTATTCGCACGCGGTTCTCAAGGCTCTATTCAGAGGCAAAGTTGCTCACTTCACTGCACGTTGTCTCGTGGTGAAGGCATCAAGGTTTAGAAGACAAGTGCTGCTGTGTACACCTGCGCCGTATTTATACGTAAGGTGAATTATCTAGTGCCAACCTCAGTTCTGTCTCGTATTACTGCGCAGACCCTGGACATGTTGAGACATGCCTGGAGTTGCCTTTGAACTTGCCGTTGGGGGCTCGGTAGTTGGCGCCTAGGGGTCGCTGTCCAATAGGAGAGCGAATATTATGGTCTGGTTTGTACCCAGGTAAAGGGATATTCCGTGTATATATACAAATAATATACAAGGGATATCAAACGATATACAAATATTATACAAGGGATCTCAAGCAATAAATATATATATTCGGTTTAATCTGACCCTTTGTAACAGTAAAAGATAGTACAAAGGTTAGTTTGGGTTGGGCTGATTACAAATTGAGACACCTGGGGGGGGGGGAACAGACTAACAAAGAACAACAGGAAACTGAAATAAGGAACTATGGAAAACAAGACAGGAAACAAAATACAAGACACTGGGACAAAACAAGAATACTAGACCAAGACAAGAGAAACATATGACATGAAAATACTAAACTAACATGAATGGGAGGGAGAGAGAGAGCAGAGGATAGGGAGAGAGAACAGACAGAACAGAAAGAACACAGAGGCAGAACGAGTGGGGAATCAATGTCCATCATGGCAGAGATGAGGCCTGGGGGAAAAGACCATTGCCAGGCAGGAAGGACAGATTGTTTCAGCTATCCTTTTAACCTCAGTGGAGACCTCACACCCCATCCTACACAGCATCCATTCAGTTGTAAATACAGTACCTTTCATATTTTGTATGTGTGTTTTTGAACGACTTTTCAAATGTATTGTATAGAATGCCTCTGGGTGTTTTGAAATGCACTTTAATATAAAAATGTGTTACAGTATAATCACTACTCCCTCCTGCTCCTCAGTGGACCTTGTTAATGACTATTATTGTTGGAGCTGTGTGGTGAGGGATGTATTTGTAGGCTGGCAGGTTTCAGATAACGGGTGTTTTCTAGAAGGGTATGTGTGAACAGCAGCTGCGGGGCCTGAAATAGGGGCCCAGAAGAAGCAGCTGGTGACACAGGCCGAGGAGGCATGACCACACTCAGCACCACCTACACCAGGGATTAAAGAGGTGCTTGTTGGGAGCGCAGGGACCTCCGCGTCGACCAGTACTTCTTGAGAAGGTGGTCTCTAGTAGATGAGCAGCCGGTAAACCAACCAAAGTATGCATGACATCAGTTCTCCAGCACAGGGGTCAGAGTTCAAGGGTGGTGACGTGGTGTTAACGGCAAGGTTGTGGACGGGAGTGGGGTTGGCTGATGAGCCTTCTCGAGGTGTCGTGGGCCTGACGGGAGGTGCCTGCTTGATAACCCAATAACACACCCACACTCTTACTTATACTTTCAGTCAGATAAGTAGTCACGTCATAATTCATTAAATCTAGTCAATTATGCATCGACTAAAATGGCATATAATTGCAGCCAATTAAAATTATATTTAGTACATTTTAGTCCAACATAATATTTTAGTCTGATCATGGTCACTCTGACTATGATTAGATTGGAAAACTTTAATGTCATCAGAGATGCAATAATTGATGATGATGTTTCCCTACTGAAAGTATATTCATAGTTGAAACTATATTTCTACTCATATGTACAATTGCAATGTATTTTTGATACATGCATGTACTAATTCAAAGCACATGTTTAGTATGAACTCACGGTTTCAGTGCTTGTGAATGCCTAGTTTGACAGTCCGATCAGAATTTCGTTAATCGCTCACATGCAGTTCCAGTGCGCAGTGTTGGGGAGAAGGAGCAGCTCATTATTTTGCATTTAAAGGTTCAGACACAGAACCATGAATGAATGAATGAACGAATGAATGAATGAACGAACGAATGAATGAATGAATGAATGAATGAATGAATGAATGAATGAATGAATGAATTAATGAATGAATGAATGAATGAATGAAAACTTTATTTAACAGATTGCAGAATGGGTACAATACAGTACGGCTCAATACACACAATTGTTAAGGGGATGCAGACCAGAGAAAGACGTTTGTCTTGTTTACATCAGGGTCCCCCATTTTCAATTCATATTGACATTTATGACATACTCAACATACATGACATGTATGGCATAGGGACATACAGGTATTTAGTACTGTTACATTTGTGACATATATGATATTCAAATATACAGTACTGTTACCCATAGATCCTGACAGAGTATATACATATGATGGGGAGGGACTATACATTTGGAGGGGGTGGGTGGGTGGGAGAGAAATATACATACAGCGGGGAGAGAATATATACATGCGGTGGGGAGGAGACTGTCTATTAGGAGGGGGTGGGGGGTTTGGACATTTACAGTGGCCAGTTTCGAATTGCAGCCTCCCGTAGGTGCTCTTTAAGAGCGGTTTTGAATGTGGGTAGGGATTCACATTCCTTTACAGCGTTGGGTAGGGCTTTCTACATTGATGTGGCATAATTGCGAAACGTGTTTAGTCCCTTGTTTGAGTCGAATCTGGGTTTAACATGATTTGTTGAGCTTCCTCTGGTGTTGTGGTCGTGGTATTCACTGACCTTTGGGAAGTATTTTGACATGTACATGGGTACCTTAGTCGTACAGTGTATCTTGTAGACCAGGCCCATTGCAAGTTGCTGTACTCTGTCGTCTACTCTAAAAGTGGGCAGGGGTGAGGTGGGTTCTAGGGGTAAGGTCAAGTAGAAGTCTGACCAGTTTGTTTTGTGATGATTGTAATCTTGTTTTTAGCGCCTTTGAGGTGCTTTGGTACCATGAGGTGCAAGCATAGTCGTAGTACCCTTGAATGAGTGCTCCTGCCAGAGTCTTCAGGGTATTCTTGTTTACCAGAGAGGAGATCCGGTACAAGAATCTAGTTCTTTGGTTGACTTTATTACATTGGATGCCATTTTGTCACAGGAAAGATTTGCCTCTAGGATGGAACCCATGTAGGTAATTTCATCTTTCCTTTTTTCAGCAAAAAACACCAAAGACATGTTTAGGGCACCTCAAAGATCTATATTAACTTGTTGAAATATGGGACCTTTAACACAAATTGTAGCTATATATATGTTAATAATATATATATATATGTTCTTCTTTCTTTCTTTTAATAGTTTTGATAAAGTTCCTCTCAGTACCTAAATGGATAAATGTTGTTTATTGGAGTGCATACGCTTCAAAGATTGGACACTGTACAAGTCTACTGGCTTAGTGGCAGCATGAAGCATATGTCCACACTCCACAGACTCAAGAGGACTCCCATTGTGCCAAGTGCCATTTTCAACCTATTGCACTCTGTACTACAGTAAGTCTACTGGCTTAGTGGCAGTAGATTGTGGCCCTTCACAGAGGCTCTGGATGGGTCTGTGCTGGCTGCACATGCTCTGATACTTTGATTGATTGATAGATTGATGTCTTTATGGAAGCAATAAAACAAGGATTGTGCAATATACAATACAAGACCCCGCCCACCCGGGTCACAACCTTTTCACCCTGCTTCCCCACGGCAAGCGTCTACGGCTGCCCAAGACACTGAAAACCCACCACAGACTCAGGCAGAGGTTACACCTTTCGTATCATCTTCGTATTGTTTTCTTATGCGTATCGCCGCGACGTCGTGCGCCTGAGTCACACTTTCGTTTTTTTTTCGTTTTTGTCAGCCGAGCACACTGATGTAGTACACTGCCAAAGCAGTAGGTGGCAGTAGGTGGCAAACATGAAGGCAATTTCAACCAATCAGAACGAATGTGCCAATACACTTCCTGGTGGAAGCTCCAGCAAAGAAAATGTCAATAAGGCAGGCGCCTATGCCGCGCCACCATCTTGCTTGCTCACTCAATGCAGCAATTCTTTTTTCAGCAAAGCCTAATAAAAGTGCAATAAACAAAACGGATACATTCACTGTGTGTTCTGCCTGTCATTTGTTGATGAAACAAAACTAACATCAACACAAGTGACCACCAAGAGCGGATAGTTTAGTCTAAAAAACGATCGGTAGCATTGTTAGCTGCATGCTAACGTCAATGGAGTATGCCATTATAACAATATAGCATTGTGGCTAGAAGCTAACGTTAGCTCACGCTACTTAGCCAGCATGAAACTGATGATATCGCGAGCTATCAGTAGTTAGATAACATTAGAGACAACGCTGTGTGTATTAAACAAAGGTGAATAGATGACTGGGCCATTTTGTTTAATGCTTGTTAAGTTGAAAGAGGAACTCTGAGCTAACAGGGTCTGAATCCTGATAGCTCACGTTAGCCAGCTGCTCATGCAATCGGTAATGCTAGCAGAATGAATGGATGTAAACTTTATTTAACATATTGCATATGGGTACAATACAATACGGCTCAATACAAACAATTGTTAAGGGAATGCAGACTGTTGTAGCTTGGACTGGGGTCCTTATAACAATAACTTGACAACACATGGTAGCTGAAGCTATTTGGGACACGGAGCTCTGTCCCAAACACACACACTGTTGTCACCGGAAAGGCACGCAGATGGTATCTACTGCGCATGGGCGTTTTCGCAACAACTGCTCCGTGCTGACTACACGCTGTTGTCGACTCGTTTTTTTTGCGTATCTCCAAACGCAAACACAATTTTGCGTTTCAGCCGTATCCACAAAAAAACGCCAAAAAACGCATTTCTGTGTAGATAGAACATGAAACGTCGTCAAAAACGTATAAAAAAACGCCAGGAATACACTAGTCTAACCATAGCCTCAGTTTCTTCCCCTCAGCAGCTCGCCTAGTAAATTAGTCAGGTGTCCCCCTGCTCCACCCCCCCCCCACCCCCCTCTCTATGGCGAGCTGCTAGGGCTGGAATTTGAATCTTTATTTTGCACCGACAACATGTCCTTAGCCAGTGCACTTTATTGTCTTGTTGTTGTCTCACTGTTCTGTCTGTTTTGCACTTTTTTATTTGTGAAAAAAAGTGTATGCACTGTACTGTATATGCCGTATCACGTTCCTAAAGCCCTAGAGCTTGTTTCCATTGTGGTCCCACCCTGGACACCACTACAGCCCAGCACGGCAGCCCGATCTCACTCATTGAGGGCACGCCCTCATTTCCAATGATGTTGAGCATACAAACATCATGAATACATGATAAATACAATTTAAAAAAATAAATAGAATAAACAATACAATCATAATTTTGTACATGTGTACAGTATTTATACATTATACATACAATACATTTACTGTACAATAGTTTCTTCACAGTGAAAGATCTGGTTAGATGTTATGTTATAATTCATGTTATAAGAGGATTAGCGACCATGGCGCTCAAGCAACACTTCAAGGGCGACTCGACGTAGCTGCAGCCACCCCCGGCCATTTTGTAGGGTTAGGCAATCAATTCAATTACGATTTTGGCTTCCAATGATTATGAAAACAAGATATTCATGTCATAGTCATGTTTTTAAGCCACGTCATGTTTTTGTTTTTCAATTGAATTATATTTAAAGTTCAAGGAAATCCATGTTTCCAAAGTCATGTGTAGTCCTGTTAAACAATCGTGATTTCAATATTGACCATAATAATGGTGATTATGATTGTTGCCATAATCCAGCAGCTCTACCCTTTTGTAGCTTTGTAGCCATAGTCTGACTCTGAACACCTCAGAAGTGACCTACCAACCCTGGTATTTATGCAAATTCAACACAAACAAACAAGTGTGTGTGTAGTGTGTGGTGTGTGGTGTGTGTGTGTGTGTGTGTGTGTGTGTGTGTGTGTGTGTGTGGCCTGACTAGTTATGTGCTGCAAGATAATAATGTTACACAGTGGGCTTCCCGGGCTGTAGCCCTGAATCTTTAAATGCCTTTAAGCCCAAAAGTTGGTTAACCATCTTCCACAGGCTCTAGTGTGCTCATTCTTTAAGCTAGCACGACCACTAGACAACCGCAGGTATCTATTTGGTATCAACCATGTCATGCTAGCTTGTCAGGAAGGGGGCTAAATAATGGTCCAAAGGTAGGCTACATGTTGGCGAGGAAAAACATTGCCATTTTCAAAGCAGTCCCTTGACGTCTCAAGATATCTGAATGAAGATGGGTTATATGGGTTGTATGCGGGGCTTGACATTATTAATACCCACCAAATGTGGGTAGAATTTGGCAGTGGCGTGTAACTCCGTCACTCTTACCAGCCACTTTGGCAGGAAGACCGTTAGAGGGGAGGCCGAGTCAGTCTAAAGTGAACTTGATTGATCCATGTTGGCAGACTACACAATTCTTTGTGTGTAATATCTAGTTATTATGTTGAGTCAAAATACATTTGTTGGCCAGCCGTCTGTTGGTCATCGGTGTTCGTAATCTTACATTTAGATTCAATGTTTGCTCATGCATATCTTGGGACACCTCTAGCTGATAAACCAATCAGGATACAGAAACGGGAAGTACGGACCCCAAAATTGTCAACAAGAACGGAGAATCTGACTGGAACGCTAGCTGTATTATACATCGCAACATGAGACAGTAAATACTATTGTAATAAAACGTTCAAAACTATGTTCAATTTGTGTATTGTTTTGTTACTAAGATTGTATTTTGCACTGTATTAACCATAACGACGTCACAGATGAGCTTTAGATGGTTAACGTGATATTAACGTTAGATCCGACGGTCCGACCTAAATACTATTGTAATAAAACGTTCAAAACTATGTTCAACTTGTGTTTTGTTTCTTACTATAAGATTGTATTTCGCACTGTATTAAGCCATATCGACGTCAGGTGAGCTTTCTAGCCATTAGATTGTTAACGTGATATTAACGTTAGATCTACGACCACAATTTGATTCCAAGTTTTTACATACCTCACTTTGTTGGTCTCTCACGAAAGTCTTTCTCTGGACTGCAAATATACTGTCTCATAAATATACTCTTCCAATATATAAATATACATATAAATATATTGTTTTAGATGCTGTTGTCACTATGAATTACAAATGAGGGACCCTGATGTAAACAAGACAAACGTCTTTCTCTGGTCTGCAGCCCATCTGCAATTGTTCTGGACTCTTTGTATCATAAACAGTACTGTATTTGCAAATCTGGTATGTCATAATTAAATGTATAGATGTAGCAGTAGGCCTACTGTATCTGTATGTCATGTATGTCATATATGTTATGATGAATTGAAAATGGGGGACCCTGATGTAAACAAGAAGAAAGTCTTTCTCTGGTCTGCATCCCCTTAACAATTGTGTGTATTGAGCTGTACTGTATTGTACCCATTCTGCAATCTGTTAATACAGTTTTCAATTAATGTCAGACGTCCTCTCCATAAAAAAAACGATTGAATTGCTCAGAATTTTAAATTATGTCCCCAATAGGACATAATAATATTAATATTATTCCCCAGTATGACACAATAAACACAGAATGAATGCTACCAAAGAGAATGCTATATGCAATTTGTGTATAAAGTGTGTATTAATCCTGTAACATGAGTCAAGGTCAGATCTAGCCTGGCATAGAGAACAGAATGTTGATTCTTTGATGTTCAAGTTTCTTTATTAGTTGTCATACAGAAGTACAGAATACTTTTATATAAAATGCTTCTTTCTGTTTTGCTCCAGAGATTGTGCTAGATAATAAAAAATAGATAAGTATAAAATAGAAGTCAAGTACGTAGACAATTGTTCAATATATACATACAATGTACAATGCAGAGTAGAAAAGTAACTGAGTTACAATACAATATACTATACAGTACAATGCAGAAATGGGATGAGGTACAATTTACAGTAAGGTGTAATGAGGTATGGGTTGTAGTGCAAATTCTTTGCCAATAAATATAAAGTGTGTTTTAGTGTTCTAAAGTGGGTGCTGCAGTCAGTTGTTTGTTTAATAGTGAGTGTGTGCGTGTGGATGTGTGTGCTGTGAGTGCATTTGATGGTTGTTACATAGTGTTATTGTCATTTGTATGTGTGTAATGTGTAACTAGTACAGTGGAGGGGTGTCCAGTCCAGGGCCCAGAGAGTAGAGAGCTGTGTGAGTCGTCCCCGGACAGCTTATGTGAGACCATCCTTGTTCAAAAGTTGAGCTCTTGCAGATTAGCCTGGCCCCACTTCTATCCAGAACAATATATAAAGGGACTGCACATTGTTTATTCACTGTGCTGTTTACCATGGCCTCTCATTCAATCATGATATTCATTGTTTTGGGAAATACAGGTCCTGCAGTTGCCACTCTGATAATGGTTCTTGATATAGAGCAGTCACCTCAAGAGCTCAATCTTTGAGCTTGCATGATTGATTACTATAGAACCCTCAGGCTAGGGTTAATTAGGCCTAGAATATATCTGTCGTGTGGTCCAGGGTTGAGCATCTGGGGAAACAGAAAAACAATCAATACATTTTGGAACATTGTTACTACAATAGATAACGTTATTCATCATATTAACAGATTTCAGAATGGGTACAGTACAGTACAGCTCAATACACACAATTGTTAATGGGATGCAGACCAGAGAAAGACTTTCATCTTGTTTACATCAGGGTCCCCCATTTTCAATTCATCATAACATATTACATACATGACATACAGATAGACAGTAAACAACAGCACAGGGACCATCCAATATCAAACTATTGTTAAGGGGATGCAGACCAGAGAAAGACGTTTGTCTTGTTTACATCAGGGCCCCCCATTTGTAATTCATAGTGACAACAGCATCTAAAACAATATATTTATATGTATATTTATATATTGGAAGAGTATATTTATGAGACAGTATATTTTGTACATATGTAACTGTTGTGACAACGTCTTGTGACAAACAGTACTGTATTTACAAATCTGGTATGTCATAAATAGATGTAGCAGTACAACGTCACAGGCAACAACACATACCGCTATACCATAGTGTAACACACAGCAAGAATGTGAAACAAGTTACTATTATTAGTATTGGGTTAGAGTTGTTTGATTTACACTAACGTAATGTTAGATTGCTATCTGAGAAAGTTAAAATGCTAACGTAACGTTAGTCTGTGAGCTGGCTACAATATTTTCCAATGTGTAATCGGAAGTCAAAACGGATGCATATAAACAGCTGATGACTCATAACTTCCTATCACGTTTGAATAATGCTGTAGAGTTAAGTAAAAATGCATTTCAATAGTAATGTATATGAGTATTGAGAGCTCAGCTTACCGATGCAGAGCTAAATCCAGTGTTGTCAACAGACGAGTCGCAAATTTACTTCCTAGTTTCCGGAGCTTGAGGAATGTCATTGGGAGAAATCAAGTCACCTGACGTTGTAACGCGTTTTGATTGGTTCCGCAGCAACGCCCCTTTTCACAAACGTAGGTAGTTTTTATCTTATCAACACATTAATTTCATAAAGATATGACTTAACAACCGTTGCCAACAAACGGAAATGTGTTATTATAGTATATTATGTAGTTCATATTACAATAACATATAGTCTGTTTAACCAGATCAATCATTTCATTAACGGAAGCCTCTAGAGACCTTCGGCCCACCGTCTACGTGCAGCGTCACCGTTTTTAGAGTCGTAGTGAAGAGTCTCTTTATCTCTCTCTCTCTCTCTCTCTCTCTCTCTCTCTCTCACTCTCTCTCTCTCTCTCTCTCGGAACGCAGTGCACGCTTATGTGAGGTTTTGTCCGCTGCTCACCAACTTTCTCTGTCTTCTTTAAGCCTACTGTTAGGAATTCCCTACTCACTCTCTCTAGCCCCCACCCTCTCGTTCTTTACTCTCGTTTACTCTCAGTGGCCACACCTGGACTATTATCAATTACCTCTCGCACCTGTGGTGGCAGGCTAATTAGTTCCCCTGTGGGCTTTAAATACCAGGGCTCTTCCCCTCGTTTCGGCGTGGGGTCGTGTTGTATTCATGCTGAGTCATATTCTCTAACATCTAGACTCTTTCGGGAGATCCTCTGGTCTACCAATGCTGTATATGGATTTCTCCAGCCTTGAGATGTTTTGCTCCAGCCTTCGTCTGCTGTCGCCGTAGCCTGTGGAGGAGACTGTTCTGCGCTCCCTGTAACTTCCACGGGAGGCACCCCAGCGTTCCACTGCAGACCCCAGCGCAGCTGTTCGTCCTGACGCACATCTAGACCAACGCGCATCTTCCGGACCCTCGGGCTTGGCACGCTCTCCAGTCACCAGCGCGCAACGCGCATCTGCAAGGGCTTGGCACGCTCTCCAGTCACCAGCGCGCAACGCGCATCTGCAAGGGCTTGGCACGCTCTCCAGTCACCAGCGCGCAACGCGCATCTTCAAGGGCTTGGCACGCTCTCCAGTCTCCAGCGCGCAACGCGCATCTTCCAAGGATCCTCGTGCTTGGCACGCTCTCCAGTCACCAGCGCGCAACGCGCATCTGCAAGGGCTTGGCACGCTCTCCAGTCACCAGCGCGCAACGCGCATCTTCAAGGGCTTGGCACGCTCTCCAGTCTCCAGCGCGCAACGCGCCTCTTCCAAGGATCCTCGTGCTTGGCACACTCCTCCTCGCAGACGCACCCCGAGGCGTCTCTCGGTTCCGACGCGCACACCAAGGTGTGGCGCGCACTCTGTTCCTCGGCTCCGACAGCGGCTACCCGGTGGACGACACCCTCGCCACCGCCACTGTTCCGACGCGCACACCAAGGTGTGGCGCGCACTCTGTTCCTCGGCTCCGACAGCGGCTACCCGGTGGACGACACCCTCGCCACCGCCACTGTTCCGACGCGCACACCAAGGTGTGGCGCGCACTCTGTTCCTCGGCTCCGACAGCGGCTACCCGGTGGACGACACCCTCGCCACCGCCACTGTTCCAGCACTCTGTTCCTCGGCTCCGACAGCGGCTACCCGGTGGACGACACCCTCGCCACCGCCACTGTTCCAGCACTCTGTTCCTCGGCTCCGACAGTCGGCTACCCGGTGGACGACACCCTCGCCACCGCCACTGTTCCAGCACTCTGTTCCTCGGCTCCGACAGCGGCTACCCGGTGGACGACACCCTCGCCACCGCCACTGTTCCAGCACTCTGTTCCTCGGCTCGGACAGCTAGCCACCCGGTGGCGATGCCCTCGCCCCGCTGCTGTCCCTGTACCTTTACGCATACGCCTGGGTGAGTTTTGATTGTGATGTCACTCACCCAGCGTAGTGCCCTTGCCCCCGTTCCCGCTGCTGTCCCTGTACCTTTACGCATACGCCTGGGTGAGTTTTGATTGTGATGTCACTCACTCAGCGTAATGCCTCTTGCCCCCGTTCCCGCTGCTGTCCCTGTACCTTTACGCATACGCCTGGGTGAGTTTTGATTGTGATGTCACTCACTCAGCGTAATGCCTCTTGCCCCCGTTCCCGCTGCTGTCCCTGTACCTTTACGCATACGCCTGGGTGAGTTTTGATTGTGATGTCACTCACTCAGCGTAATGCCTCTTGCCCCCGTCTCGCTGCTGTTCCTGTACCATTACGCATACGCCTGGGTGAGTTTTGATTGTGATGTCACTCACCCAGCGTATTGCCTCCTTTAGTTCTCACTTAGTTAGTAGTTTGGACATTTCATCTCCCACTCTGTTTTTGTTCTCACTTAGATAGTATTTTTTGGACATTACATCTCCCCCTGTGTGTTTGTCACACGAAGATATTATTACTTTGTTACTTTGTTATTTGGACTGTTCTGCATCTGCTCTGTTTGTTCCCTTTTGAATATTAACCCTCTCCTCTGTTCTGCAGAGCGGCCCAGATGTTTTCCCACCAGTCCCCAGTTCCTCCCTGTCCCCAGCCCGCCTCCGCAGGTCTCTGTCCCCAGTTCCTCCCTGTTCCCCAGCCCGCCTCCGCGGGCCTCAGTCCCCTCTGTTCCTAGTTCCTGGTCCCAAGTTCTCCCCTTCTAGTTCCACCTAGTTCCTTGTCCCTAGTTCTCCTAGTCCCCAGTTCTCCTGTTCCCTAGCTCTCCTTGTCCCGACTTCTCCTAGTCTCTAGTTCCTAGTGTTCCTTTAACCTTCCCCTAGCGTTTCCTTTAATGTTTCCCCTAGCGTTCATTAACCTTCCCTTAGTGTTCCCTTTTCCTGCCCGCCTCTTAAAGGCACCTAGTTTTTCCCCTCTTGTTATATTCCTGTATTTGTGTTCTCCCTTAAAGGGACAGTGCCCTTTTTCCCTGTCTCTCAATAAATATCTGTTTCTTGGCAAACCATCATACCTGTCTTGTGTTGTGCGATTGGGGTCGGTTACAAACCATAACAGTACGACCCCACCAAATCGACGACCCCAGCCAGCACAGACTGTGTATGTTGAGTTTGCCTTTTTTTTCTTGTTCCCTCTAGTTCCCCTCTAGCTCCCCTGTTAGCTCCCCTGTTAGCCCTGTTGGCTTCCCTGTTAGCCCAGTTTAGCTCCCCTGTTAGCCTGTTAGCTCCCCTGTTAGCCCTGTTGGCTTCCCTGTTAGCCCTGTTTGACCCCCCTGCAGCTTGTTAGGCCTCTACTACCAGCTTGGCCCCTGTCTGCTAGCCTTGCCCCGGCTGCTAGCACAGCCTCTATGTGTTATTGCAGCCTTGCAGCTGGCTTAGGCCCTGTAGCTAGCCAGGCCCAAGCAGCTAACCCGGTCCCTCTGCATGGCCTCCACTTTTTTGTGTAGTTTCCCCACTGCTAGGACTGCCCTTTCAGCTAGCAAGGTCAGTTTATCTCCCACTGCTAGGACTGCCCTTTCAGCTAGCAAGGTCAGTATTCCCACTACTAGGACTGCCCTTTCAGCTAGCAAGGTCAGTATTCCCACTGCTAGGACTGCCCTTTCAGCTAGCAAGGTCAGTTTCCCCACTGCTAGGACTGCCCTTTCAGCTAGCAAGGTCAGTTTGCTCCCACTGCTAGGACTGCCTTTTCAGCTAGCAAGGTCAGTTTATCTCACACAGCTAGGACTGTCCTTCCAGCTAGCTTGTTCTCTCATGCTGGTCCAGCCCTGTCTGCCAGCCTAGCTCCGGCAGCTAGCGCAGCCTCTATGTTAATGTAGCAGTACAGCTGGCATAGGCCCTGTAGCTATCAGTGCCTTGGCAGCTACCCTTTCCCCCTGCTAGCCTAGCTCGGCAGCTAGCGCAGCCTCTATGTTGATGTAGCAGTACAGCTAGCATAGGCCCTGTAGCTATCAGTGCCCTGGCAGCTACCCTTTCCCTCTGCTAGCCTAGCTCGGCAGCTTGCACAGCCTCTATGTTGATGTAGCAGTACAGCTAGCATAGGCCCTGTAGCTATCAGTGCCCTGGCAGCTAACTTTCCCTCTGCTAGCCCTTTCCCGGTGCTACCATGGTTACCCCTTAGCTACCCTGCTTGCCCCTCAGTTCCTCTAGACCAGTTCTCTAGACCAGTTCTCTAGACCAGTTCTCTTGGCCAGTTCTCTAGGCCAGTTCTCTAGACCAGTTCCTCTAGACTAGTTCTCTGGACCCAGTTCCTCCTGACCCGGTTCCTCTAGGCCCGGTTTCCTCTAGGCCAGTTCCTCCAGTTACCCCTCGGCGACCCTGTTTCTTTTGCTAGCCCCACTCTTGTGGTGGCTTCCCCTGCTGGCTTGGCCAGTACCTTTTGTTTTTGTCTTGTTTTGCCCCCTGCCACTCTGTCTGTATTTGTTTTGGGTCGCCAGGTGGCTCCCGTTGAGGGGGGGGTACTGTGAGGTTTTGTCCGCTGCTCACCAACTTTCTCTGTCTTCTTTAAGCCTACTGTTAGGAATTCCCTACTCACTCTCTCTAGCCCCCACCCTCTCGTTCTTTACTCTCGTTTACTCTCAGTGGCCACACCTGGACTATTATCAATTACCTCTCGCACCTGTGGTGGCAGGCTAATTAGTTCCCCTGTGGGCTTTAAATACCAGGGCTCTTCCCCTCGTTTCGGCGTGGGGTCGTGTTGTATTCATGCTGAGTCATATTCTCTAACATCTAGACTCTTTCGGGAGATCCTCTGGTCTACCAATGCTGTATATGGATTTCTCCAGCCTTGAGATGTTTTGCTCCAGCCTTCGTCTGCTGTCGCCGTAGCCTGTGGAGGAGACTGTTCTGCGCTCCCTGTAACTTCCACGGGAGGCACCCCAGCGTTCCACTGCAGACCCCAGCGCAGCTGTTCGTCCTGACGCACATCTAGACCAACGCGCATCTTCCGGACCCTCGGGCTTGGCACGCTCTCCAGTCACCAGCGCGCAACGCGCATCTGCAAGGGCTTGGCACGCTCTCCAGTCACCAGCGCGCAACGCGCATCTGCAAGGGCTTGGCACGCTCTCCAGTCACCAGCGCGCAACGCGCATCTTCAAGGGCTTGGCACGCTCTCCAGTCTCCAGCGCGCAACGCGCATCTTCCAAGGATCCTCGTGCTTGGCACGCTCTCCAGTCACCAGCGCGCAACGCGCATCTGCAAGGGCTTGGCACGCTCTCCAGTCACCAGCGCGCAACGCGCATCTTCAAGGGCTTGGCACGCTCTCCAGTCTCCAGCGCGCAACGCGCCTCTTCCAAGGATCCTCGTGCTTGGCACACTCCTCCTCGCAGACGCACCCCGAGGCGTCTCTCGGTTCCGACGCGCACACCAAGGTGTGGCGCGCACTCTGTTCCTCGGCTCCGACAGCGGCTACCCGGTGGACGACACCCTCGCCACCGCCACTGTTCCGACGCGCACACCAAGGTGTGGCGCGCACTCTGTTCCTCGGCTCCGACAGCGGCTACCCGGTGGACGACACCCTCGCCACCGCCACTGTTCCGACGCGCACACCAAGGTGTGGCACGCACTCTGTTCCTCGGCTCCGACAGCGGCTACCCGGTGGACGACACCCTCGCCACCGCCACTGTTCCAGCACTCTGTTCCTCGGCTCCGACAGCGGCTACCCGGTGGACGACACCCTCGCCACCGCCACTGTTCCAGCACTCTGTTCCTCGGCTCCGACAGTCGGCTACCCGGTGGACGACACCCTCGCCACCGCCACTGTTCCAGCACTCTGTTCCTCGGCTCCGACAGCGGCTACCCGGTGGACGACACCCTCGCCACCGCCACTGTTCCAGCACTCTGTTCCTCGGCTCGGACAGCCAGCCACCCGGTGGCGATGCCCTCGCCCCGCTGCTGTCCCTGTACCTTTACGCATACGCCTGGGTGAGTTTTGATTGTGATGTCACTCACCCAGCGTAGTGCCCTTGCCCCCGTTCCCGCTGCTGTCCCTGTACCTTTACGCATACGCCTGGGTGAGTTTTGATTGTGATGTCACTCACTCAGCGTAATGCCTCTTGCCCCCGTTCCCGCTGCTGTCCCTGTACCTTTACGCATACGCCTGGGTGAGTTTTGATTGTGATGTCACTCACTCAGCGTAATGCCTCTTGCCCCCGTTCCCACTGCTGTCCCTGTACCTTTACGCATACGCCTGGGTGAGTTTTGATTGTGATGTCACTCACTCAGCGTAATGCCTCTTGCCCCCGTCTCGCTGCTGTTCCTGTACCATTACGCATACGCCTGGGTGAGTTTTGATTGTGATGTCACTCACCCAGCGTATTGCCTCCTTTAGTTCTCACTTAGTTAGTAGTTTGGACATTTCATCTCCCACTCTGTTTTTGTTCTCACTTAGATAGTATTTTTTGGACATTACATCTCCCCCTGTGTGTTTGTCACACGAAGATATTATTACTTTGTTACTTTGTTATTTGGACTGTTCTGCATCTGCTCTGTTTGTTCCCTTTTGAATATTAACCCTCTCCTCTGTTCTGCAGAGCGGCCCAGATGTTTTCCCACCAGTCCCCAGTTCCTCCCTGTCCCCAGCCCGCCTCCGCAGGTCTCTGTCCCCAGTTCCTCCCTGTTCCCCAGCCCGCCTCCGCGGGCCTCAGTCCCCTCTGTTCCTAGTTCCTGGTCCCAAGTTCTCCCCTTCTAGTTCCACCTAGTTCCTTGTCCCTAGTTCTCCTAGTCCCCAGTTCTCCTGTTCCCTAGCTCTCCTTGTCCCGACTTCTCCTAGTCTCTAGTTCCTAGTGTTCCTTTAACCTTCCCCTAGCGTTTCCTTTAATGTTTCCCCTAGCGTTCATTAACCTTCCCTTAGTGTTCCCTTTTCCTGCCCGCCTCTTAAAGGCACCTAGTTTTTCCCCTCTTGTTATATTCCTGTATTTGTGTTCTCCCTTAAAGGGACAGTGCCCTTTTTCCCTGTCTCTCAATAAATATCTGTTTCTTGGCAAACCATCATACCTGTCTTGTGTTGTGCGATTGGGGTCGGTTACAAACCATAACAGCTTACTTGTGTCGTTTTACAGACATGCCCATTTTATGCTAATCCCAGTTGCAGTTTTTTGCATACAGTACAAATGTGTTATTTTCGCCTATGTTTAAAATGGTGTATTTGAGTATTTCTGCATACTGTGGTCCCTAAAAAGTCTTGGAATTGCATGAATTGGTAAGCTGAGATTCTTGTGGAGCCAATGAGAGCAACTGTATTTTAAGTGTGATGATGTCCCCATAGTAGCCATTTCACCATTTCATTGTAGTAATATATGGTATATTGACAATAAGGGGGGATTCAGAGTCTTTTTCAAAGCAGAAGTGCTCACCATTCAGTCACCAAAAAAGCTATTCTCATAGAAATATTCAAATGTCAACTTCACAACATGAATGTGTCTATGGTGTTCTCCAAGGTCTCTGTGTCTTAATGTGGTATTTTGGAATCTCAAGTGGTCAAAAAGATTTGTCCTTTTGCAACAAATATGTGACCGCGATTGTGGCCACATGTCTCCATTGTCATTTTACAGATTGTGAAAGTACAGAATGTAAATTTTCAAATGATGTGTCATACGTTGAAATATGAAAATATTTGAAGATGTGCTCATTTGAATCTTGTAAAACTGTTCTTTTTCCAAGTGCTTTAAAAGGAACACGCCAACATTTTGGGAAATGAGCTTACCGTCTTCTCCAGAGAGAGACAAGAAGATAGATACCAGTTTCCTCTCTGTGTGTTCAGTAGAAAGCTATCTGGCTGCATGTTAGCCTAGCTTAGCACAATGAATGGAAGCGGACATGGCCGGTTAGCCTTCGGGAAAGGTGTTAGTTGGACAATGCCTAGGCTAACCGGCCATGTCCGCTTCCATTCATTGTGCTAAGCTAGGCTAACGTGCAGCCACATAGCTTTCTACTGAAATCTAGTATCGAGTTTTTGCAGCGTGGGAGAGGAGTGGCTGTCAGCATGAACCTGCTAACTTTACCGGGAGCAGCCACAACTTGGCCATCTGGAGTTCCAGAAAATCAGTAAGTACCAACTCTAGCACTCTAGCACACTAACATATTTTACTTGCCTATTGTTTTGAACCCGGGCTTCCGCAGGCATGCTGTGTTGAACTACCGTATCCAGCTAATGTTAACCAGGTTGCTAGTGAAGGATTTGGGGTGCTTTTTCAATGTATGTGATGTATAGATTGGGGGGAGATGATCACAGCTAAAACGGTGATCGAAATGTGCATGGAAGACGGTGATAGAAGAAGCGGTTCAGAGGCAGTAGCCAGCAGAATGTTTAGCAGCCAGCCGAATGTTTGTTGACATTCCTTGTAAGAACATCTGAGATAAGAGCGAGTGTCTCCCAGAGCAGGAGGGAGAGAGGTTCATCTAAATGAAACGTGAAATGGGTGTAAAGGTTATTAACGCAGTTGTCATGACAACACAGCACATGACAACCAGAAAGGGGTGGGCTATCGTTGCTACGGCGAGGATCTATAAGTCGAACGGTGTTTCCGGGTGTAAGGCAGACTAGAATCTGACCAAGAGCGAGTAGGACTGAGATCACACAGAAGACACTCTCTCCTCTCATCACAGAGAGGAGGGGGGGGGGGGGGGGGGGAATGCCACATCATCATTAGCTTCGGCTACCACGAGGATGGTCTTGGCTAACGACTAGGCCTGACCACTATTGGACTGAAAGGACAATCTGAACACACCGAGAGATCATTAGAAAGACTCTTCAAGGACAATACAATCTGTTAACATCTGAGCTGAGGTTTCTGTTTATAGCAATAAAACAACGCTTTTCCTCATAAGGTATTTCACGGTGTCGGAGTGTCGAATTATTACGGAGGTGGAGAATTATTATGGTTTGCGGATTGTACTAACGGGGTGAGATAAGGATCTTATCTGCCAGTATAGGAGACGTCAGGACCATTAAAATGACACAACGCAGAGGAATTGGATGGAGAGCCAAGCAGACGAAGACGTGATACTGGCCAGTTTGATCAGGATCTAACACTAGATAACATGGGGTTACATCATTCATGTTACCCCATCAAAATGTCTTACACATGCAAGCACTGTATCTTTAACACAGCTTCAATTCCTGTTTTTAAGATTTCTGTGTATTGTTAAGATACACAGAAATCTTGCAAATTTTTTATTTCCATGTGGGATAGCAGAATGCTCTACCATTTGTGTACCGCTTCCACAAGAATAAGCATCGGCTGGGCGATATGACCAAAAACGTTATCGCGATAAAATTATAAAATTATTTTCATATAATTCGATATCGATAATTATCGTCGATATAATGTCAAGTTTAATTAACTTCTAATATGCTGCTGCGGATGTCTCAAGTCGAGTTGATGTCGTCATCAGTCCTCGCACGTTAGCAGTTAGCCGACAAGCGGAGTATCTCATGACAATAAATATGACACTAAAATACTCTCTTCCGCCACAATATATTGAAACGACGTCCACTCCCACACTATTATAAACGTGGCCTCAGAATTCAAAACACACACATACTCGGCACGTAAATATATAAAACAGTGCCGTGCAAGCTAGTTAACCTAGCCATCCTGTTGCTTCTACGCGGTGTATTCCATGACAATGTGCTAAATATCACACTAAAATACTCTCTTCCGCCACAATATATTGAAACGACTACCACTGTATACCCCCACTACTATAAACGTGGCCTCAGAATTCAAAACACACACATACTCGGCACGTAAATATATAAAACAGTGCCGTGCAAGCTAGTTAACCTAGCCAGCCTGTTGCTTCTACGCGGTGTATTCCATGACAATGTGCTAAATATCACACTAAAATACTCTCTTCCGCCACAATATATTGAAACGACTACCACTGTATACCCCCACTACTATAAATATGGCCTCAGAATTCACCACACACACATACTCGGCACGTAAATATATAAAACAACGCCGTGCAAGCTAATTAGCCTAGCAAGCCTTGTTGTTGAGTGAGTCCTACCGCTCTGGGTCTCCTTCCGGGTCACTCTCCGTCGATCTCGGCCATCTCCTTCACTGATTGGTTGTTAGCTGTTGTGCGTAGCACGTCATCACGTAAGGTTGGTTGTTGTTAGTGAGTGAGCTGAGCCGAGGCTGAACGGAGCCAAGCTTGGAAAATCGATATATCGAAACTTTGCGACCACGTTTCATGTTTATTTCGAGGAAATAATTTATCGCGATAGTTATCGTTATCGTTTTATCGCCCAGCCCTACCGAATGCTGGACAGCGGGCCGCCACGCACTCATGCGCATTTGCGGCACTTTGCGCTCGTCTGCCGGCTCCAGACTGCATCCAATATACCGTTAGAAAGATTAATTTGCCGCCTTTCGATCACCATCACACTCAACCAATTGCGTGCTTTGGGTCTCGAGTTATATGACGATATATCCGGCATGCGTCATTTGACAGGCCACTCCATCAAATGACCACGTCCAGTAATGAACGGTCCTGAACTGACCAATCCCCACTGATGGGGATTATTGATTGATTGATTATTGATCACTGTTGTAGCCAACGAGCATCCATTCAAAAAGAGAGCACTCAAAGTGATTCTTTATTGCTTTAGCAACTTCAGAATGTTACCTTTCAAAAGAGACCAGACTCATGCATGTGCTATAAGTATAAAGTATAAAGCTAAGCTTTGCAAAAAAGGTATGCAGTCATAAAAAATTGCGCCGTATTTGGGTGATGCTTAACACATTGAGTGCCACGCCCCTTCCGGGAAGTGACCCCTTTCTTGCCGCGTGATTACGAAACCTAGCCACATTTCTCGGAGACGCTCTCTGATTGGCCGACGCCTGTTTCTACACTGGTTAAGCTTAGGCACTCTTCGAAGTTGGTTAAGGTTAGAGTTTGTCTTAGAGCGTGACGGCAAGTTCTTTCGACGGTTAAGCTTAGGCACTCTTTCGAAGTTGGTTAAGGTTAGAGTTTGTCTTAGAGCATGGCGATAGAACGCCAGGTAGTTTGCAGGCTGTTTGACGTAGAAATGGGCAAAGACACAGCTTGTCGCGGATTGGGCAAACATGTCAGTGGCCAATCAGAGAGTGTCAGTCAGTGCCAATCAGAGAGCGTCTCCGAGAAATGCGGCTAGGTTTCGTAATCACACTTCGTTGCCGTCAATTAATCCCATGTAAACGTAGTTGTAGTTTGTAGAGCTAAACCTATATTTTATAGTATAGCTATGGGTCTAATAACGCCGTCGAGTCTCAGTGACTTGCTTCTGGTCAACGTGCAAAAAACAGTGGGTAGGGCGTTCCACATTATTGTGGCATAATTGCGAAACGTGTTTAGTCCCTTGTTTGAGCCGAATCTGGGTTGAACATGATTTGTGGAACTCACTCTGGTGTTGTGGTCGTGGAAATCACTGACCTTTGGGAAGTATTTCGACATGTACATGAAATGTGTGAGCTTAGTGAGACAAAGTGTAACATCTCTGGTCTCTCTTTCTTCATCTTCTTTTCTGTTCTTGAATGTACAGTACTTCTACTGTAAATATAATTACAGTAACTTATTGGCCAATTGTTGCCAGTAAGTTACTGTAAATATCACAATATATGTTTACAAGTGTAAAATGCCAGAAGGCACAGCAGAAAAGAAAAACTATTTTGTTTGTGCGCTAGGGCTGACCTCAACTAGTCGAATAGTTGACTAATCGATCGAAAGGAACCGTAGTCTAATGCAAAAAAAAAAATTACATTTTTTTTTTCATTCTTTCCAAAGGCAAAGAGGCCTAGAAGCGTGGCTAATGCTAATGGCGCACATTCCAGCGAGTCTAACTGCCTAATAAAACGGGCACAGAGGCACTGAAAGAGGATTTCACACACTAGACATATCAAGATGTATCCATCAGTGGACCAATTGCATGCTTTCGCAGAGGACAGGAAGCCTTCAATCGACTTCTTCAGACATTAAGCACCCCCCACAGCCCAAATGCAAGTTCAAGTTTCTTTATTAGTTGTCATACAGAAGTACAGAATACTTTTATACAAAATGCTTCTTTCTGTTACGCTCCAGAGAATGTGCTAGACAAAAATAGATAAGTATAAAATAAGTATAGCAAGTATAAAATAGAAGTCAAGTACGTGGACAAAAGTGTTCACTATATACAGTACATATATACTGCATTCGGGGGAATAGGCCTAGTGTGCGCACACACCATCACCACAGCCCCAGTTGTTCTGGGCTCGACCCCTGGTCTTTCCAAGTCCTAAAAACACCCCTGGTGTGTGGTTATAGAAATGAATGCACGACATGGGGGCTTATTATTATTTCAGATAGTTTCTCTGTAACCCTACTCTCTCACTTGACCGGTGCCCCGGGACAATGTTAACACAGCACGTTGGTCATCTCAAACCAGTCTTGTGTTGCCAGACGATCCCAGACAACCTATCTCCGTTTCAGCACGAATAAACACTGACTCTCTAAACACTCATTTGCTTTGCTAGCTCAGTCTTGATGAAAGATTAATTGGCTATAGTAGTGCAAGTTGACAGCACTCTGTTGATCCTGAATCCATCAGCTCAGCTGTGCATCTCGATCAATACTGGATGCGTTGTAACGTTGTGACTAGGGCTTGACATTAACTTTTTGGCTCACTAGCCACTGTGGCTAGTGGTTTTCCAAAGTCACTAGCCACTCAGCATTTTCACCAGCCAAAAATCACCACACTAAATATTTTTTTCATCAATACGTTCCCATTTTATAGCGTGATGATGAATAGGTTTAAAATCAAAATGCATATGATCGGTATCATGTTCCACCATGAATGCATGAAAGGGGGGGGGGGGGGGCGGGGGATGTTGTTTCTGATTATTGATTGGCATTCGTTATTGTAGCATCATACACTGATGTGTCATGATGTCATGTATGTTGTGTACAGGTATGTCATAAATGTCACTATAAATTGAAAATGGGGGACCCTGATGTAAACAAGACAAACGTCTTTCTCTGGTCTGCATCCCCTTAACAATTGTGTGTATTGAGCCGTACTGTATTGTACCCATTCAGCAATCTGTTAAATAAAGTTTTCATTCATTCATCGGCTGGTTGGCTATGCTAGGCCTGATCAGCATGAAATCGTTCTTACCTGTGGCCGGTTGGATCCCAAAAAGGATTTCCCAGTTATTGATCGCCATCTGGTAGATCGATATGTCCATTGGCTGATGCTATATTCCTTTACTGCATACTGAATTCGGTGTCGCAAAAGGTATTCCATGCGATCTGATGAAGGCATAGCTTCACGCTAACAGAAAAAGTAGGCCTGAATGAAAATTTTGTACATCTGGTCTGAAAACAAGGAGTACTCCATTCTCGAGACAGCACCACTACCAGGATCTGGCCGGTAATGCACTTTTCCGAATTGTTGTGGGAGTTGTAGTATTATGTAGTATCACTTGGATTGACTTAATTATTGCCGATGCCTTTTGTAGACTACAATGTTTTTCTTTCATAGAAAAAAAGTCACCGGCCACTGTGGCCAATAGAATGACAGTTACCGGCCACAGCCGAATTCTACCAGCATTTGGCCGGTGGTCAGGTGTTAATGTCAAGCCCTGGTTGTGACAGAGCAACTACTGTGAGTTAAGCTTTTATCACTCCTTCTTAAAGTAACTGTTGTGTTACTTAGACCAGTAGGCATGGTCTACCTGGTGCCATTGATGGCATTGGTTTATAAATGGTAAATGGCTGCATTTATATAGTGCTTTTATCCAAAGCGCTTTACAATTTCAGTTGCTGAGAAATTTGTGAAAATATAGGCACATTTTCAAAATGGAAGTGTTCCAAACCGATACTCTGTCCAACCAGAAGCAACATACATTGAAAATCAAGGCTGAGGTTGTTATTTCAAATAACTGTAACTGGGTTTACTGTATAACATGGAAAGAGACAATAAACCACACATGTTACCATGTGTAACATTTGCAACAATTATTTGACATCTTATAAAACAACAACATAATGCTGCAACTGCAAAGCATGCTGGGATGAAGGGAGTGGCCAACTGTCTAGTATTGCACTGTCTTTTTATTTTTTTTATTACTGTGATTGGATGTAAAACGTCCCCCTTCAATTGCAACCAATAAATAGAATCCCTCCTAGTTTACAGCTTGTTCCAATTGTGCATTTAATTGAGAGAGAATACATTAGACTAGAGAAAGAGAGAGTGAGACTACATTACCCACTAATCCTACAGCTTGTTCAAGTACAAAAGACACACTGAAAGACAGCCTACATTATAAATAGATAGAGTGAAAGAGAGATACATGTTACCCATTTTATTTGTGAGGGATTTAAATAGATACTGCAATTATCATCTCTTTATTGGCATAACCGCATAAAATATACCAATCAGAAAATATCCCTATCTTACTGCTTCTTTTCATCCCATTCTCTGTCTCTGTTTGCTCTAGCTTGCTCTTGCTCTTGCTCTTTGTGAATCCAAATAAGTATTGATAAGATTCCTTATGGGTTCAAATAGATATTGCAATTATTCCCTCTTGGCATTGAAAATGCCCCTATCTTCTTCTTGTCCCCTGTATATCTCTGTTTGCTGTCATAGTGCTGACGTTTGAACAAGTCTGAACAAGCTGGTGAGGAAGGCTAGCTCCGTGGTGGGAGTTGAACTGGTCAAACTAGAGGTGGTGGCAGAGGAGGATGATAATGAAGCTGGCCACTATCCTGGAGAACCCATCCCACCTCCTCTATGAGGAGCTAGCCAAGATGAGAAGCACGTTCAGCTCCAGACCCCCCCCCCTCCTGGAGAATCCCTCCCACCTAGTGAAATCAATGGTTTTCATTTCTGGTTATAACAACCTATAGATATCAGTTTAACTATGTCTTAACGCTGTCCTCTGTGTGTGTGTTATCCCATTAAAACGGGGAAACACATTTGTGTGTATATACAGGATATATAATGCATTATTAGCAGGCGTTGTAGGTCTAAAGGGTTATAACATGTAGGTAAAGTACATATCTATAGTTATTAGTTTAAACATTGTATTGTGTGTTAGACTCTCCAAGAGACAGACAAGCGATAGCAGGGTCTGGGCAGGGAGCCAGTGGCTGAGTAACAGGCAGCGTCAAGGTTACTCGAGGAGCAGAGATCTTGAGGAAGTACATTTCAAAGCCACAGCGTTTGATTTGGGTCAGAGGTGCTTTAGCATCAAACAAAGAAGCTGTTGCTATAGTGATGAGATAGGGTGGGGTTGCTATGGGCTATCAGCCGTTGCTAAGGACTATACTTTATAGTTGTGAGTTCTTCCGGTTTGACTCAGACAAGCAGACAAGCGTTTTCGGAACAACAGCTGTAGCTCCAGCCCTCTGAATGAGGGCTGGGGGGAAGGGGAGATAGATAGCCACAAGATAGATAGCTTCGGCTAACAGGGAAGGCTTTTGGCTAACCACTGGGCCACAACAATCATCGAGCTGATGACAGAAGAGATCAGTAGATCTCAAGATAATTCAATAGACTTTTCAAAGACTTTCAGAACTGTTTCCATCTTGAGGAGATGTTTATGGAATAAACATAACGTTTCAAGGAAAGGATTCTTCTGATTACGGATGTATTAATGGGGGAGACAGTGTGTGACAGCCAGTAAGATGAGTAAGAGATAACAAACACAATGCAGACTTCACGGAATCACAGAGAGATTAAAGGCTGAAACACGAGAATCCAACCCAAGAGGAGCTAGCCAAGATGAGAAGCATGTTCAGCCCCAAACTCCCCCCCCCCCCTGGAGAACCCCTCCCACCCCCTCTATGAGGAGCTAGCCAAGATGATGAGCATGTTCAGCCACAGAATCAAGTACATTTCAAAGCCACAGCGTTTGATTTGGGTCAGAGGTGCTTTAGCATCAAACAAAGAAGCTGTTGCTATAGTGATGAGATAGGGTGGGGTTGCTATGGGCTATCAGCCGTTGCTAAGGACTATACTTTATAGTTGTGAGTTCTTCCGGTTTGACTCAGACAAGCAGACAAGCGTTTTCGGAACAACAGCTGTAGCTCCAGCCCTCTGAATGAGGGCTGGGGGGAAGGGGAGATAGATAGCCACAAGATAGATAGCTTCGGCTAACAGGGAAGGCTTTTGGCTAACCACTGGGCCACAACAATCATCGAGCTGATGACAGAAGAGATCAGTAGATCTCAAGATAATTCAATAGACTTTTCAAAGACTTTCAGAACTGTTTCCATCTTGAGGAGATGTTTATGGAATAAACATAACGTTTCAAGGAAAGGATTCTTCTGATTACGGATGTATTAATGGGGGAGACAGTGTGTGACAGCCAGTAAGATGAGTAAGAGATAACAAACACAATGCAGACTTCACGGAATCACAGAGAGATTAAAGGCTGAAACACGAGAATCCAACCCAAGAGGAGCTAGCCAAGATGAGAAGCATGTTCAGCCCCAAACTCCCCCCCCCCCCTGGAGAACCCCTCCCACCCCCTCTATGAGGAGCTAGCCAAGATGATGAGCATGTTCAGCCACAGAATCAACCCCCCCCCCCCCCAACACTCACCCCCCTGGAGAACCCCTCCCACCCCCTCTATGAGGAGCTAGCCAAGATGAGGAGCATGTTCAGCCACAGAATCCCCCCCCCCCCCAACACTCCGCCTCAGCCAGTCCTTCATGCCACCAGGCTCCACAACAGGGGGCATGGTCTTCTGCCAGCAGCTGGAGAACTAACGGCGGCAGAACATGAGAACTATTAGGAATGTCTGACCTCTGACCACTAAGTGTGTCTGACTCTTAACCACCAAAACCTGCATGGACTATAACTCACAAACCGCCTCGGCCAGTCCTTCATACCAGCGGCCATCAGGCTCCACAACAGTGGACAGGGACTGCTGCCAGACATCCAACTACTGGGAACCTAGTAGCTGACTCCCACCTAAAAAGGACAATATACTTACCTTATGCATACCGGACCTTATGTGAATACTGTATAATTCATCAGAGCATATATTTAGCATTTTGCATTTTTAGATTATATATTAGATTCGATTTAGACTATTGGATTATTAGATTATATATTGCATATATTATTGCATATATTTAGCATTTAGTTTTTTTTATATGATATATTACATTCGATTTCGATTATTAGATTATATATTGTAACTAGACAATTCCGTGGGGAAATTGTGAAAGTGTGGGTGATGCCTGTGCACGGCAGTTTTTTTTGGTTGCCATGGCGACCGTTACCATAGCAACCGTTTTTGGTTGCCATAGCGACCGTTTTTTTGGTTGCCATGGCGACCGTTACCATAGCAACCGATTTCTTGGTTGCCATGGCGACCGGTTTTTTGGTTGCCATGGCGACAGTCTTTTTTGTTGCCATGGCGACCGTTACTATAGCAACCGTTTTTTTTGGTTGCCATAGCAACTGTTTTTTTTATTGCCATGGCGACCGTCTGGATCTGCGTGAGGCCCAGAAAGGTCAGAAGGCCTGGTATGACCAACAGGCCAGGCACCATGAGCTACAGGCTGGCCAAAAAGTCCTGTTGCTCCTCCCTTCATCCAACAGCAAGCTCTTGGCGAAATGGCAAGGGCCATACCTCATCACCCGCAAGATGGGTCCTGTCACATATGAGGTCCATCACCCGGACAAGAAGAAACAAAAACAGACTTATCACATGAACCTCCTGAAACAATGGAAGGAACAGCTCTGCTGGTGAGGGAGGTGGACGTGGAAGAGGACTGAGAGCCTTAACTACAACTGCTACCCCTGTGCTAGTACATCTAGCCCTAGAGCATAGGGTCTTCCAGGAGTCTCCATCCCTCTTTGCCGCCAGGCCAGGGAAAACCACCCTCATTGAGCATGTGGTTCGCCTAAAAGATGGATGACCAATCCGCCAACATCCCTACCGTGTCCCCCAACAGCTGATGGAAAATATGCAACTGGAGATAGAGATGTTGAAGCTCGGAATGATTGAGCCTTCCAACTCAGAGTAGTGCACTCCGGTAGTCATGTAACCATGTCTTCAAAAAAGATGGTTCACTCAGGATATGCATTGACTTCAGGAAGCTCAATGCCATCTCTGAGTTTGATGCCTACCCCATGCCAAGGATCGACGACTTGCTGGAGAAGATCGGAGCTGCCAGGTACATCACAACCCTGGATCTCTGTAAAGGATACTGGCAAGTCCTGCTGGAGAAGTCGTGTCGGCCATACACAGCATTCCGAACACGAGCTGGCTTGTACCAGTTCACTGTGATGCCCTTTGGACTGCATGGAGCACCAGCCACCTTCCAAAGACTGATGGACAGAGTCCTCCAGGGGTGGGACCACTGCAGTGCAGCATACCTGGATGACATGGTCATCTTCAGTGCGACTTGGGAGGAGCATGTCCAACATGTGTCACTGGTGCTGGGAAGAATCCGAAAGGCGGGATTGACACTCAACCTCGCCAAGTGTGAGTGGGCACAGCAGGAGACATGGTACCTGGGCTACCAGCTAGGATGGGGAGAGGTGCATCCGCAAGTGGAAAAGGTGGAAGCTATCCAAAACTGCGTACGGTCCTTCCTAGGATTGGCTGGCTGGTACCGACGTTTTGTGCCCCAGTTTGCAACCATCGCAACCATCGCAACCCCACTTACAGCACTCACCAATAAGGACCAGAAGAATCCAGTAAACTGGTCAGAGGAGTGTGAAACGGCTTTCAAAGCATTGAAATCCCGCCTATGTTCTTCCCCTGCCCTCAGGAGCCCGGACTTCACCAGAGGATTTCTGGTACACGTGGATGCATCCGAAGTTGGCCTTGGAGCGGTCTTGGCCCAAGGAGACCCTGGGGAAGAACATCCAATCCTATACCTGAGCTGCAAGCTGAAGCCACCGGAGACCAGGGCCCTCATTCATCAACGTGTCTTACGCACAGATATGTGCTTAACCTGTGCGTACGATCATTTCTAAGCAAAGAGTGGGATTCATCAATTTCAACTTGAACTTCACTTCGTGCTTATGTGTACGCACAGCTCGGAGCACACTTAGCTGACGCCCAGTGGTAGAATATATTATTACAACAAGGAAATGAGCTTCTGTGCATTAGTTTCAACACTGGCATGTTCTGTATGAACCGTAATTCATTATAGTTCATTGTAAAATAGCAACAGTAGTGTAATTATGGTCAAAACCCTATAAATAGCATTTGGAATAATAGATCTTTCTCTCAGAATGAATGCAGCATGGTTTATATAGCGTTATCGGAATATACGGGGTGTACTGACTGACTGCGCTCCGCGTAGCTCAACTCGTTATTATTTTGCGCACAGACCGCAGAAACGCGGGAACGTTTTGATTATATTTAAAAGGCTTTACGTTAAACGAAACAAGTGGAATTTCGAAGCTGTAAGCAGAATACAAGTCATATGAACACCCACGATATAGTGTTCGTCCCCCTTTTTACTGTATAAGAAAGAATAAAAAACGCATTGCAATGACACCAGGGTGTATGTGTATTACAAAACCCTTGCAATAATGTGTCTTAAATGAATGAAAAGCATACATGCTCTGGACACAGAGCATATCGTGTGGGTGATATGACGTGTATTATGCTTACAGAATTCCACGTATTTAGTTTTACAATGTCAACGCCACATATTCTGCGGCACAACGCGCGCACACACCAAACATTCCCTCCTGTCAGCTTTCTTAGTATGTCCGAATGTCAGAATTCTCACAATCATCCATTCCTTTTCCGTTGTCATAGCACAACCAAGGGTGCGCAACTTGGGAGTGCTACAGTACGTTCATTCATCACATCACATATACATTTATTCACTCACATTGTCACGATGCATTCGCCTCTGCACTTCCCCGGCACTTCCTATGCTGACGTGTTGGCCAAACAGAGGCGCACATTTCCGCCAGGTTAAATGGGAGGGGTTGGCGCGAGACCAGGGTAAAGAGAGCGACATTATTGTATCGTTTGGTATTTGTACTATTTACTTCGTTATCTTTAATTAAAACAGTTGGAAAGTATGTGAGATATAGTGGCGGATATATATTTTGTGTGTAGGAATTTGTGAATGTGTGTATTATGTACATCCTGTTTAACGGTTGGCGCCCAATAACGTATATATACGCTGTTGGCCATGAAAGAGTTAAAGCCTAGTGGGAGGGGCTATTGGATACAAGAGAGTAATGGGAATCCTTTTGAAAACGTGTTAGTATTGCTTGTAGTAGAAGTATAGTGTATTTGCATATTTAGACATTGTGTAGTTATAAGTAGTAAGTATATTGTATTTTGTTTTCTCTTTTTCCACTTTTGTTAGAAATAGTAAGTATAGGGTATTTTGTTTTATGTTACTTTCACTTTTCATGTTTTGTAAATAGATATCACCTCTGCACCTTGGGAGGCCGGGAAATAAAAACCACCAACGAAATCCTACCGACTACGCCTGTGTTTGTGGGAGATTCCAAGGAGTTCGAGAGAGGACCCCGTCACACACTCTCACAATAATTAAAGCAAAACGATAAGAGATGAAGCTTAGTTTTTTTAATACGAGTACTTCAGGGAGTTCATGAAGGGTTATGTGCGATAATGTGTAATTCTGTCGACAATTGTGGCCTGTGTGGCAATCGGAAGACAAGCGAAGGAACGGAGAAATCACAGATTTCAGCTAGAGTGGAGAGTCCATTAGTGTGTATGTGGAGCGTGCCTGTCAAAGAAATGGCCATAAGTTGAGATAGAATTGTCTAATTCCATTTATTTCTTTCATGAGCGGGGGCACAGTTGTGGCATCGTTTTGATGTGTTATTTCTATACCTACGTCCAAAATTGAGACCACTGTCACAATTTACAAAAGGTGAGGGTAAAACAAAAAAATGCAGCTTCTACAATCTACACTCTAGTTTTGAACATTCCTCCATTCATTCCTATGGAGCTATTTAAAGTAGATTTGTTTCCAGAACCCTGCGGAAAGTAATAGCAACTCGAGTTGGCGCAAGACGGTAATTTTGATACCTTACATGTGTGTGTGGTGCGAAAGCTCTGGGAGGAGTAGCAGGACAAAATCGGAGAATATAGATTATAAGAGTGTGTGTGACTGGCTTTGCCAGGTCTCCCACACTAACTATATGTATTGTAGGGCAAAATAACTGAGATGGTATACATACCCTCATCTTGCACCTTGTTGCCCATATGTGCATGTCCAGAGTTAATTATATTGTATATTGTTTACACTGCCTTTTCCTTCAATTTTTATTTGTACTTCTTCACTGTACTATAATTCTGTGACCTGTACCATGTCTTCTACTACCTGTACCTCCCCTCCCCCTCCCCCATGCTGCTATACCTGAATTTCCCCAAGGGGATCAATAAAGGAATATCTTATCTTATCTCATCTTATAACACATATTATGACTGATATGGTATACAGACCCTCATCTTTGTGTATACTGATTACTTTTATTCATAGTATATGTTCAAGTTAAATGTTTTATTGCCTATAGTTATTGTATGAATGTATATTATGACAGATAGGGCGTACAGACCCTTATCTGCACCTTTGTTTATACTGTTTAATATTTATTGTCTTCCTATTAGCCTGCCCATACCTGTAACCCCCCCCCCCCCCATGCTGATATATTGCTTGAATCTACCCAAGGGGATCAATAAAGGAATATCTTATCTAGTAATGTAATGTAATAATGAGTAGTGTAATGAATTATCATCCCTAGGGAGTAGGGAGAAATGTGTAAAGTAATGTTCATTACTTTTGAGAGAAGTAATGAGTAATACCCTTTATATTCTTAGAGACTGATCTGACTTATTATGCAAAAAAACAAATGGGCTGTCACTTGCACTCACTCATCACTATAGCTTATATATGTGACACACATCAGATACTGTACTGTTTCTGATGCACGCAATATTCCTGTTTATGAAATGTGATTTGTTGGTGGATAAAAGCATTCAACTGTGGGAAAAACTGAGAAATTGACAGCTGCTTGTTAGAAATGTATAGGCTAAGCACACATCTCTCAAGGAAACCCTGCCACTGGACCCTACTACTGAACCCTGCCACTGAACCCTGCCACTGAACCCTGCCACTGACCCCTGCCACTGAACCCTGCTACTGAACCCTGCTACTGAACCCTGCCACTGAACCCTGCTACTGAAGCCTGCTACTGAACCCTGCCACTGAACCCTGCTACTGAACCCTGCCACTGAACCCTGCTACTGAACCCTGCTACTGAACCCTGCTACTGAACCCTGCCACTGAACCCTGCTACTGAACCCTGCCACTGAACCCTGCTACTGAACCCTGCCACTGAACCCTGCCACTGAACCCTGCTACTGAACCCTGCCACTGAACCCTGCTACTGAACCCTGCCACTGAACCCTGCCACTGAACCCTGCTACTGAACCCTGCTACTGAACCCTGCCACTGAACCCTGCCACTGAACCCTGCTACTGAACCCTGCCACTGAACCCTGCTACTGAACCCTGCCACTGAACCCTGCTACTGAACCCTGCTACTGCACCCTGCTACTGAACCCTGCTACTGAAGCCTGCTACTGAACCCTGCTACTGAACCCTGCTACTGAACCCTGCTACTGAACCCTGCTACTGAACCATGCCACTGAACCCTGCTACTGCACCCTGCTACTGAACCCTGCTACTGAACCCTGCTACTGAACCCTGCCACTGAACCCTGCTACTGAAGCCTGCTACTGAACCCTGCTACTGAAGCCTGCTACTGAAGCCTGCTACTGAACCCTGCTACTGAACCCTGCCACTGAACCCTGCTACTGAACCCTGATGAACCCTGCTACTGAACCCTGCCACTGAACCCTGCTACTGAACCCTGCCACTGAACCCTGCTACTGAACCCTGATGAACCCTGCTACTGAACCATGCCACTGAACCCTGCTACTGAACCGAGAAAAATCAAGTAGATCCTGCTTAACCAAACTTATGTATCTACACAACAAGCATGAGTTCACATAGAACAATGGCTGTAAAATAACTCATAAATCATACCGCCAGGCAGAACACAAGTTAACTATAGTGTTCCGTTTCTTCCATACATCGTACAAAACATCTTACAATCCTCTGACCAGTTATTACTAAGAACAGGACTATATGTACATCTTATATACATATCATATAACCAGCGAACCACCAACCATGTGTCTTCACTTCTTCACGGACCCCTGCACCACCGTGACCCCTGCATCACCGTGACCCCTGCACCACCGTGACCCCTGCACCACAGTGACCCCTGCACCACCGTGACCCCTGCACCACCGTGACCCCTGCACCACCGTGACCCCTGCACCACCGTGACCCCTGCACCACAGTGACCCCTGCACCACCGTGACCTCTGCACCACCGTGACCCCTGCACCACCGTGACCCCTGCACCACCATGACCCCTGCACCACAGTGACCCCTGCACCACAGTGACCCCTGCACCACGTGACCCCTGCACCACAGTGACCCCTGCACCACCATGACCCCTGCACCACCGTGACCCCTGCACCACAGTGACCCCTGCACCACAGTGACCCCTGCACCACCATGACCCCTGCACCACCATGACCCCTGCACCACCGTGACCCCTGCACCACCGTGACCCCTGCACCACAGTGACCCCTGCACCACCGTGACCCCTGCACCACCGTGACCCCTGCACCACCGTGACCCCTGCACCACAGTGACCCCTGCACCACCGTGACCCCTGCACCACCGTGACCCCTGCACCACAGTGACCCCTGCACCACCGTGACCCCTGCACCACCATGACCCCTGCACCACCGTGACCCCTGCACCACCGTGACCCCTGCACCACCATGACCCCTGCACCACCGTGACCCCTGCACCACAGTGACCCCTGCACCACCATGACCCCTGCACCACCGTGACCCCTGCACCACCGTGACTCCTGCACCACAGTGACCCCTGCACCACCATGACCCCTGCACCACCGTGACCCCTGCACCACAGTGACCCCTGCACCACCATGACCCCTGCACCACCATGACCCCTGCACCACCGTGACCCCTGAGCCATAGTGTTCTGCAGGAGGTTCTAGCCCAGGTATGCTAGACTGATGGCATCCAGCCAGCCTTTGTTTTGAGAAGGCCTCACCTGAGCCTGACCCTGCAAAAAAGATGAGCAACTGGTCTGATTTCCGAATGCCCTGTGTGCGTTCGATATAGCACAACTTTCTGACCGGACACAAAGAGTGCATTGTCTTTTTCCTCTCATTCTGATGAGGTGGGTGAGGGGGGGGGGGTACATCCAAAATCATCACCCTTGATCTAAAAGAACGGTCCTTAGGTAGAAAGCTCAGGGTTACCGTACTTTTCGCACTATAAGCCGCACCTGACTATAAGCCGCAGCAGCTAAATTGAACGATGTGTACATATATAAGCCGCACTGGACTATAAGCCGCAGGTGTTTTAATGTTTAATTACCATATGTAATTAGCATTGGGACACAATACTGTCGGACAAATAACAAGAATTAACTAATTTACAAGTTGTATTAAGTTTAGCAAATAAGGGAACAGATAAATAACATTTCAATGCAGTCAAAAAAGCAATATTTAGATTTTTACATTTTCGGGTTTGGTCACGTCGAGTCACTATAAGCCGCACCGTTATATAAGCCGCAGGGTCGAAAAATGGGGGAAAAAGCCGCGGCTTATAGTCCGAAAAGTACGGTAATTCCAACATTGCGTTGCTCAAATCTCTAACATGCAATCAGCGCAGACTAACACATAAGTCTAACTAACTAATAAGTATAACTCATAGTATTAAGAGATTACTAGGAGGATAGAACCTCCAGAGGAACATCCTCTATCGATTCAAAGGGTGCCTGCATCATAGCTTTCAGGACCATGGACAGATCCCATGTGGGAACTGTATGTCTTATAACAGAAAGAATTCATTCTCCTGGCGCCTTGGATAAATCTCTTTAACCAACGGATGATTAAAATCTGATTTCTCTCCAAAACCCTCATGACAGGAAGAGACAGCTCACACATAATCCTTAAAGGGAAAGTTCACCTAAAATTAAAAAAAAACATATTATCCCCCTTACCTGGAGTGCTATCTATCCACCAGATCGTTTTGGTGCGATTCATCTAGTTTTGGAGATATCTGCTGTGCTGTCACTCTAATGCAAAGGAGCTGAATGTCTCTCAGTTTGTGGTGCTCAAAGCACCAAAGATATTGCCATTCAGCTTCTTTAACTCAATCTGCGCCATATACGTGTTTGCTCGCCAATGCGCTATACGCCAATCACGTATATATACGTTATTAGATCGTTTGATCTTTTTCCTTTGATCCCCGCGCTACAGACTCACCCGGAGCGATCTGAATCATTTTGGCACAGCCACATACGCTTGAGCTGCAATGCCGATCGAATATCACCAGATGGCAGTATCGTCTACCATTTGAACTCGGATAGGAAGGCAGCATTATTGTCATTAAATGCATCGAGGCATCAAGACTGACTCTGTGGGGGAGGGGCTCTTCCAAAGCGATCGCAAGCAGATCCGCTCGCCTCAAAACCTAGTGTCGCGTAAACACGTGTAATTACGTATGAACTTGTAATCGCGATCGCCGATGGGATCAGGGGAGGAAACTAACTTTTTGGCTTACCAGCCAACTGGCGAGTATCTGATTTTTTTTACCAGCCAAACAGATTTTTTACCAGACAAAAAAAATCGCTAATTGTGATAATTACTTCTTTGTACGTCTTCGTCTAAATTGATTTTCAATCATAGTAAATTAATCACACTGTCTCTACTCTTCAAAATATTACATAATTAAATCACATATTAACATGAAAGAGGGAACTATTCTGGACTGGGTTGGGCTGAACTGGGCAGTGAAAGATGCTGGGTTGGGCTGGTCTAGGTTATACTGAATGATGAATTGAAAATGAATTGAAAATGGGGGACCCTGATGTAAACAAGACGAAAGTCTTTCTCTGGTCTGCATCCCCTTAACAATTGCATGTATTGAGCCGTACTGTACTGTACCCATTCTGCAATCTGTTAAATAAAGTTTTCATTCATTCATTCATCACAGCTCAACTACTAGGAATGTGTGTCTGACTCTTAAGTGCAGGAAATATTCATCAGAAAGGGGGGACATGATGGAGGGAATGGAAAGAGCAGGTTTGACAGGAGCAGGGTTGAAGGGCATATTGGAGTGTGGAGGAAGTGGACAAGGCATTAAGCAAACAGGACTGAAATGGGGGACCCTGATGTAAACAAGACGAAAGTCCTTCTCTGGTCTGCATCCCCTTAACAATTGTGTGTATTGAGCTGTACTGTATTGTACCCATTCTGCAATCTGTTAATAAAGTTTTCAATCAATCAATCAATCAATACTGGGTTGGGCTGGTTTAGGTTGGACTGAGTTGGGCAGTGAAAGAACCAAGCATTTCACTGTAATGTAATAGCTAAATAAAACAACTTGAACTTGACTTGTTACATTTGCACTCTGGTTGTATGCCAAATGTATTCTGGTTGTACTGTACTTGTGCTGTAAGATGACAATACATTGGAACCGAATCGACAACGCTAGGGGTTCAGCAGGTGTATTCTGAATGCCAAGTATGACAACATCACCGTTGTGAAGGGCATATGGGCGAGTGGTGAATTGATATGGGGGGAAACCCGGTAATAATAAAATGTCACTCGGCTGCATTTAAGCAAAGCCGCTCAGTATAGTCGTCCACTATGTTGAATGCGCGTTATGGTAGCTTGTTACATGCTAGGTAGCTAGCCGGCTAATGCTGGTTGACTTGTCATTCTCATCCGACTCGAAGGAGACGCGTCGCGTGCTGTTGTTCGCCCCCATGTCAGACCGCACTGATATCCGAAAGCGACGACTCTACATGCAATTATTTTCATCCACTGATGTGTTTTTGTAAGTTTGTCTACGTTGTCAAGCCGGCTGCCGGTGGCAGGAGTTTGTAGGTCTGCGCGCAGTGGTCTGTCCACTTCCGCTAGATGGGCGGCGTCTTCTAGAAAATGAGTGTTCATTGGAGGAGCTTAGAGCGCATCTGTACAACGATGATGTTCATTGGTTATGGTCTGATTATTATGTGGCGCAAATGGGAGGAATCAAGGGGGGAGTCAGAGTTCGGTTTGTGCCAGTGAGCGAATCAGCAGATTGCAGAATGATTTTTTTGTTTTATTTTGTAATTACTAGTACTCGCCAGACTGGCGAGTGCTCTTCATGAATTACTCGCCAAACGTAAAAAATACTCGCAATTGGCGAGTAAAGTGGCCTAATTTCCTCCCCTGGATGGGATCATTGGAATTATTCTTTTTGGATTACCTTCTGGCTACGGTAAGGACCCCCTATGTCTATTTTACCGAACGTGGAACATGTTTATGTAACTATCACAGTGGCTTACTGTACCGGTCATAAACAAGGCTTTTTCTAACGATCGGATTTCCCCCCCCCTAAGGCTGAGCCCGAACGTTCGAGCGTTCGAACGTTCGTTCGTTACGTTGACATTCGGACTTTAATTAATAGGTTCGAACGTTCGGTGAAAAAAAAAGGCAGGCGCGCGACGTTGAGGCGATGTGAAGCGGCGCGTCCCCCGAGTGCGCTCGGCTCAACCAGTGTGGTCTCTGCCGGGCTGTAGCTGGATACTATTGTCTCAACCAATGCAATAGAACCACTACTTTGCCCCTCTGCTACTCTAGTTACCCCTCGGCTACCCTGTTCTTTTGCTAGCCCCACTTTTGTTGTGGCTTCCCCTGCTGGCTTGGCCCAGTACCTTTTTTTTTTTTTTTTGCCTTGTTTTGCCCCCTGCCACTCTGTCTGTATTTTTGGGTCGACGGGTGGCTCCCGTTGAGGGGGGGGTACTGTGAGGTTTTGTCCGCTGCTCACCTACTCTCTCTTTCCTTTAAGCCTACTGTTAAGGAATTCCCTTCTCACTCACTCTCACTAGCCCCCACCCTCTCGTTCGTTACTCTCGTTTGCTCTCAGCGGCCACACCGTGTACTACCTGTCATTATGTGTTTGATTGGTCTGGTGCCGAACTCACACTTCTAGTTCGATTATCAATTACCTCCCGCACCTGATGTGCATTCTAATTAGTTCCCCTGTGGGCTATAAGTACCTGGCTCTTCCCCTCTGTTCCTTGTGGGGTCGTGTTGTAACATGCAGTAACATGCCGTATCATTCCGTATCAGATTCTCTATCACCAAGACTCCTTCGGGAGGTCCTCTGTCTGTCTCTGCTGTTTTCATCTCCGGCGTAAGATGTGCTCCAGCCTTCGCCTCCTGTCGCCGTTGCCTGAGGGAGATACTGGACTGCGCTCCCTAGACTTCCACGGGAGGTATCCCAGTGTTCCACTTCAGACCTCCGCGCGGCAGGCGTCCTGACGCACATCCAGAACCCCGCGCAGCAGACGCCCAGACACCATCCAGACCTCCGAGCCTGGCGCGCTCTTCCGCGCAGACGCACTCCAGATGCGCCCTCCGTACCGGCGCGCATTCCGCGCAGACGCGCTCTCCACTCCAGACCTCCGCGCAGCAAATGCGCCCTCCGTACCGGCGCGTACTCAAGGCAGACGCGCACCATCCAGACCTCCGAGCCTGGCACGCTCTTCCGCGCAGACGCACTCCAGATGCGCGCAGACGCACTCCAGATGCGTCCTCTGTACCGGCGCGCACTCCAAGCAGTCGCGCACCACCCAGACCTCCCCCGTGGCGACGCGCCCGTTCCGTTCCTGTTTCCAGCGCTCTTTACGCACTACGTCTGGGTGAGTTTTTACTGACTGTCTTGATCAAATTCCGTTTTCTTGTGTTTTTATAACACTGAAGATTACCACCTTTTTTATCAGACAGTCACTCACCCAGCGTGTGCCTTTTTGTTGTTTTCACTGGGATAATATTTTTGGACTTCACTCTCAGTGTCTATTTTTTGCACCGAAGATATTTCACTTGGGATTGTGTTTTGGAACATTGCTCACTGTGTGTGTTTACACGAAGATTAGTTCACTTGGATAACTTTTGTATTTGGGTACAAGTCACCTCTCCCGTTCTCCTGCTCGTTCTACCTGCACCCTGTGTTGACTCGCTCCCTCTCTCTCTCTCTCGGTCCCGCATCACCTCGGAGATTCTGCCGAGAGAAGTCTGCAGAGCGGCTCAGACGTCAGCATCTGCTACCCCCTACTACCACCACGGGAGAAGCTGCAGAGCAGCAGAACATTTTCACTCTTGCTTATTCCTGTCTTGTTTAGACTTTCCTATTCTGTGCTCGTTATTGCTTTTTCCAAGACCTGACCCTGTTTACTCTTTCCCAGTATGCAGCTCCTGCCCTCGCCCTGTTCCAAGGCCTTACCCTGTTTTTTCCCTAGTCCTCCCAGTCCTCCCTGTCCCCAGCCCGCCTCCGCGGGCCTTTGTCCCTGTTCTCCCCTCTCTTGTCCTCCTAGTCCTCCCTGTCCAGTTCCCCCTAGTTCCTCCCTGTTCCTGACTTCCCTTGCCCTGGCCCTGTTTTTCCTTTAGCCTTCCCTTTGCCTTCCCCTTAGCCAGCTCGCCTCTTAAAGGCACTGGGCCCTTTCCCTTTCTTGTTTATCCAGTATTGGTGTTCTCCCTTAAAGGGACAGTGCCGTTTTTCTTGTTTGTTCAATAAATGCCCGTTCTTGGCTTATTCTCATACCTGTCTTGTGTTGTGCGATTGGGGTCGGTTACAAACCATAACAGTTGTAAACAACTCTGGCCGAAGGCGGACGGGCGGCAGGCGTGTTGGGAGCCCGGCGGCACCCCGCCGGTGTCTCTCTGTCGTCCCCCGTTCCTAGGTAGACGGTGGAAGGAGCTGAGGCGCGCGCCTCTCTCCTTCCCGTCGACCAAGAGTGAATACCTGTTATTGAACGTGTAACACTAACTATATAACGCTAATGCCACAAAACGAATGCATTTGTTTATCTAGCCCCTTACGTGACTGCGGTGTGCAAGGGCTATTGTTTATCATAAGTAGGAACTTTATGCAGTACTCAGTAGCTTGTTTATTTTCTTCTGAGTGCTTTGTTTAATTACATGTTTACATGAACAGCCACCACTGTAAACAACATGTTTTTTCACCAATAGATTATGCAATGCCGCCCTCCGTAGGATCTATAATAAAAAAAAAAAAAAAATTATATAAAAAAAAAAATTATATAAATTTTTTTTTTATTAAAATATTTACAAAAAACGAACGTTCGAACGTTCGTTCGATAAACCCTGGCGAACGTTCGAACCCTAAAAACAGGGTTCGGGCTCAGCCTTACGGCCCCTTGATGTACATATGTACATGTTATATACCTTTGATTTGGACGTATTTGGGGGTTCAGGGAATCAACCAGAACGATTCGGGCTTATTGCACATAACGCGTCCTATCTCGCGATCTATGGAAAAAGACTGGATTATTTCGGAAATGGGCGATGTTCAGCGTGTAATAAACGACAAACTACAGTGTGTAGAAACGAACGCCTTTTTACATGCTGTACTGCAAATAGTTTCTGTCAAATGAGCCATACCATTTTCCCCATAGCTATAATATAGAATATACAAATAGCTCCGCAAAGATCATGAATTATCGCGAAAACAGTCACGAAAAGCCGGCCTACTAACCGCAGGATGCGTGGCCAGCGTGGCAGAGAATGAGTTAAGGGGGAAGATTTGTTTGTTTGTTTTTATTTTGGGTGAACTGCCCTTGTAGATTGTCCGAGGTCTTAATCCAGCATCTCCTGCAGGAGGGATATATCCTGACACCACTTTCCAAAAGCATCCCATTGTGTGGCATATGTTTTGGGTCTAATCCCAATAGGGAGGTGTAGTGGTTACGTCATTGCCGTTTTTCGTGTTCAACCCTCTGTCCAACGCAATGTATTTCCCCGATTTCTAAATCGTCTCGTTTAAAACAAATAAAGCATTAACATTTGCATGGTGTACCTTTCTCTGTGTATTCATCTACAATCTATAGCTCAACATGATAATATTCGCAATTAATCATTATTTTCTTTTTATTTCAACCAAAAATGCTTAAACAATAATGTTAGTGATAGAAGGGAACTCATTTTGTGCAAAATGGAAAGCTTTTCAATTTCTATGCGGCAGAATTATTACAATAGCCGATAATCCATTTTCCCAATGATAAATCCCTATACGGGTGGACCTCGCGGGGGTTCCAAAGCGATGTCAGACTACACCTCCCTATACCCTTTCCTTGGCCCTACCCCTAGTTTTGGGAGTGCCCTCGTCTGGGTAGTGGCCCGTCAGAATGGAACTACAAAGGGAACGGGTTGAAATCTTTACCTAGGAAATGGGACACCCCTCGTCACATGACTTACATATTTCTTTAGTGACGGGTCCTAGAAATGTAACCTACAGTGTAGTTTAACATTATAATAATGACATAGGCCTACGTATTTTTTGTATGTATCAAACACAGCACTTTATTTACAGCATATTTTGTGATTATGTTTTGGAAGGTGTGTGTCTAGAGAGAAAGGAGAGAAAAACAATTCAAAACGAAAACAATTCAACATTTCCCCTCAATATCTCCGCAACACCTGTGAGTTACCAAACACCACCGGTTCTCCATAACCAGACAGGTCTCTCCTACATTACTGTTATTCTACATCCCCGGCCACAAAGAAAACACACCCGGAATGAGGACTGGTACTCTCTCCGGTGTTTCCGCTTGTGCAGTTTCGCCATATCTGATCACTAAACTGACATAGCCATCGCATCTGCTGTCAAAAGATGCCTACATCCATTGATTTGTTCTTGATTTTGAGCAGTGAAAATAGATTAGTTGTAATAATTTTTGGAACGTTAATGGTGTGCGTCTGGAGAAAAGTGAAATCGGAAAAAAAGTTACACGCAAACAGAAACAGAAACCTAAGTCCTTTATGCTCTCCCTTCTACCCCTCCGTTTCGAGTCAGCATCTGAAAACATTCTGTTTGGAGGCCAGTTGGAAGGCTACATGACCTGTGAAGAGAATGGGGACACCCTACACTACGTGGCCACGTGCCAAACGGAGTGGTAGGGCCAAGTGATAGAGCCAAGGGTGGTATTGGGATATGTTTCAAAGGATTATACAAAATGTTGCTTAGAAACAACAACATAATCAATGCCATATGGTGGTTTATTGCCACCAGTGTGATGATATATAATAATAATAATAATAATAATAATAATAATAATAATAATAATAATAATAATAATAATAATAATAATAATAATAATAATAATAATAATAATAATAATAATAATAATAATAATAATAATAATAATAATAATAATAATAATAATAATAATAATAATAATAATAATAATAATAATAATAATAATAATAATAATAATAATAATAATAATAATAATAATAATAATAATAATAATAATAATAATAATAATAATAATACACTTTATTTGTATAGCACTTTTCATACAGAAACTGCAGCTCAAAGTGCTTCACAACAGAAAAAAGACAGGCATAAAATGAGCACATAAAGTGCAGACATATAAAATTCACCTTGTTTAAAGAGTAAGATAAAATAGAGCAATAGTGCAGTGCAATAAAATAGTAGAATAGAATAGACATAAAATGAGCACATAAAGTGCAGACATTTTCTTTTTACAGTGCAATAAAATAGTTCTGGATTACTGTTCAACAGTTCAAAGTCATCTTTACCTTCTCTGTTTGGTATCCACAGTTTAAAACTTGACAGTCTTCCCTCCTGTTTGATACCCACTTTGACCCTTCGAACCTCCCACTCAGGGCAAACCTCCCTCTCAGGGCACAGTTCCCTCTATCAGGGTTCAGTTCTATTTGACTCATTCCTACAACCGCAGTGTACCGGCACCAAATTACCACAATGTAGCACTCCCTCTTGTGCGGCATTGCTCATTAGGCACTGGTTGTGACGTAGCTTTAACAGCAATGAAAATAAAATAAACTATTGCCAGAACATGAATAGCTCCCTGGACTTTTTAGTCAACGTCTCTACTGTCTATCCTCCTCTCAAAGATAAGATAAAACATATACGCCCACCAGTAAGGCCTAACAAAATTAATAGTTGGTTTCAGGTTGGTTGTCAGTTTGGCCATGGGTAGGTAGGGAATTTATTTTATTTTATTTTTTTATTTTATTCTTTCCCACGGCGACTATGGATAGGGAATTTCTTTATTTAATTAAAATGTTCACAACAACATGGATGCATGTACTCTGCCAGCATGTTTAATATCCATAATACTAAATGTTTGACTAAGATTTCTATGAAACTTTATTAAAAAAAAAAAAAAAAAAACGTTTTTTTTTTTTTTTATATATAATTTTTTCTAAAAACTCATAAAATATATTGGGTCGCACCTAAATCGGCAGGGTCGGTCGGCAACCTGAAACCAACTATTAATTTTGTTAGGCCTAAACAAGCAATATATCCACCAAGAATCTGATCAGCACATACACAGCACCCTGGTTGCCCCACAGACCCTTACAAAAATAATCATGGTAGTTTGATGGTCATTTCAGTTTTACTAAAGTACTGCCATGGTAAATGTTAGGCTATATTATTGCCACTGTACCACTTTTGTACTTGAATAATAGCATGGTATAACCCAAGTTAAACCATGATACCAATGGTAATATCATGGTATTTGCATCATCTAGGTCACTATAATCATCGTGACCGAAAAATTATGAAAATGCATGATACTTTTTAGAAATACCATGATACTTTTTAGAAATACCATAATACCTTTTAGAAATACCATGATTTATTTTTGTGTAAGGGCTGATAGAAAGCTGGGGCTATTGAATTGTCAGTTAAATGCTTACTTTAGCATATTTGATTAGCTAGCGTTAGCTGTAACATTTGCTACAGTAGATAACATCGGGTGAGTTAAGTAACTGAGCAGCTCAGCTTCACTTAACACACTTAACGGTTTGCTCACTTCTGCTCACTCTGAGTCGCTCAGAGCATTGCTGAGCACTTTCTGACTACATTTTCTTTTACATTTACATTTGGTCATTCAGCTGCTGTGACAACCCCATCCCTCTCCTACAGGTTAGCTAAGTGGTATACAGTACATGTGTATGTGCTAACCTGTCTGTCATTCACAGCCTGGCAATCACAGCCACACCTATTCAGGTGTGTCAGGAGGAGGAGTCATACCTGAGCTCAAAGGCTATATAAGGACTGGCTTCTCCATATTGTCTCTCTCCTCCCAGTCCCAGCTGGCCATGAGTTTTTGTTTGTTTGATTCTCACCTTATCACTTGCATACACCACACACTGACTCATCCATGCACTCACTACATCACTGATATTACTGATCCACTCCAGTCTTTAATTATTTTTTGTAAATAGTTTCATTAGTTAATAAAATAACTTTTCTTTAAATTCTCAACTACTTGTGTGGTCTGTACCCTGAGCATGGTTCATGACACTGCCACTTGTATCCAAAGCGACAGCGTTCTGTACAACAGGTCAGCAGGAAGGGTAACTCGTTCAGCTAAGTAACAAAGTTCATCAAACAGTGTTGAACTTGGGTGCTACAGTCTTGAGTGCATTGTAGTAAAGACATATTAGCACAGTAGGTAGTAATATAGGCAAGGAGAATTATTTAGTAGCAAAGTGCATGATAGTAAAAGACAGTATGAAGGTTAGTTTTATTTTTTTTCTTAATTTCAGATATTGATTGACTAGGCTCAGTATAAGGAAGAAATGGATCCAACATGGACGCTCTTACATCTGTCAAATGCAGATGGGTCATTAAAGGCAGTTGCTCAGCACTCAGAGCAGAACGTTAAGTGATTAAAAAATGCGCTTGGTGCTCACAATGAGCATTCTCACTGTGAGCGCTCAGTTACTTAATGCACCCATTAGCTCTAATGTTTGGTAGGTAATGCTACTGCTACCCATGGAGATATTATTTAAGAACTGGAGGAAGGATGGCAAGTTAATTTCAATGTAAGTTGCTCACCGAGTGCAAGCGGAAGCCCTGAGAGGCAAGTTCAGTAAACAATCATGGTCCTCTGGCTCATAGAACATGTGCAGTATGTGTCTCGCAGTTGATTGATAGATAGATAGATGCTGTCTGCTTGGACTAGTCAACTTCACCAGCTGATATGCTGTCTGCTTGTAGGGGAGACTGGGGTCAATTGAGTATAGGGGTAAGTTGAGCCACCCCTTGTTTCTAGGAAACCGTAAAATAAAGTGAGCATGTGACCAGAAATTTAGGAGGAAGGCACCATTTCATGGTAAGAGCCACATGGCACATGTACTGTATGTCCAAAATGCACTCAGGAATGTGAATTTAATCTATAATCAGTTTCATGAGGATTGTGTTTAGACCAACATAGATAATTTAAAATGTGTTTTATACCTCAGTTGGGGTATCTATAAGCTGCAACATGAGGTAGTAAACCTAGCATGAAAGTGCACCATTTTAACTGTTGGGGCTAATTAATTACATATGGTATCTCTGGGGTAAGTTGAGCCGGTGTTTTAGTTCAGAATGTTCAGATTTTTCAAATTCTGATTAAAGGGCTCCGCACACGGCGGGCGATTTTAGCCAAGCGACCGACTTTTTTTGCGAGCCGACTGACAGAATTGTATCGCCTCCATTGTTATGAATGAGACAGCCCACACGGCAGGAGATTTTGAAGCGACGGTCGCGCCGCTATTTCTGTCGCCTCGCTAAATATCGCCTCAATCCTATTTTTTGAGGCGACAGAGCAAGGACAGTGAGGAAATAACATGACTTCTACAGTAGAAGTAGTACAGAAGTTCTACTGGTGTATCATTTGTACACCATTAATGTATCAATACATTCATTGATCAATAACCTACGTATTATTACCATGCTACTTATGTTCATTATTATTAACAGGAACCATTTAAATAAATAACGTTAGTTTGAGAAGCTATAGTGGCTGCTTGTCATTAACTAATAAATGAACAATGCGCCACGATGCACCTACTAGATGTTTTTATACTCGGGTAACAAAATAAGTTGTGGATGTTGACAGAGTTTAATGTCCAGGCTGCAGCTGATGTGGTTTATAAGGTTTATTGTCCAAAGAAAATGATGGTTGAGAACAGAAGTTTGCGTCTTCAGTGAAAACACATTCTCTCTCAGCTTGTCCAATCGGTGGTAGTGAACGTATCGTAGCGATCAGGCATGCAGTAATGTCAGGAAGAATGAGGAGTGGTTGTATTCGTATTTGGTGGTTTAATTCCAGCTCAATATGGGTTTTACAGGTTAAATACTCCCTCGTAAAGCACAACACAGCTACCTGCTAATATATATATGCTCGCTTCACGACAAACTAACGTCCGGTCCCGGCCGGCGGTCCTTCCTCCTATATCTCCCGGGGGGAAACACCCCCCAGCTAAACAGAGCGACACATAGCTTATTATACCTGAACGGTCGCCTCTGGTGTGGGGGGCCAAGCGATTGTCGTTGAGCGACAGGCGATCGCATCGCCAGGCGACGTCGGTCGCCCGCCGTGTGCAGACCACTTTAGCGTTTTCTTTCAGACCGCAGCTAGGCTGAATTGTGTTTAATAAATGTCAGGCGATTAAAAAAAATTATCTAATTAATTACAGGATTTGTAATTAATTAATCTAATTAATCGCATTTTAATCGCATAACCATTTTATGCCTGATATTCTATATTCTATAATCAATCAATATTATTTCAAATTGCATGTGTCCGGATGGCAGAATTCAGTACTGTATCTACAAAACCTTCTGTTTAATCATCTTCCATCTATTAATTTGCTTCGATTTTTCAGGTCTGGTCAATTTGAGCATGGTGTTATTCACAGTCAAAGATAAAACATTTATAGATTCATTACAATTTACTCAAAATAAAGTTTTCATTCAATCAATCACCGTGCAGATTGATTGATTGAATGAAAATGTTATTAACAGATTGCAGAATGGGTACAATACAGCACGGCTCAATACACACAATTGTTAAGGGATTGCAGACCAGAGAAAGACTTTTGTCTTGTTTACATCAGGGTCCCCCATTTTCAATTCATAATGAATTGTAAGTAAGGGTGCAACTTGCACCGTGCAATCCATTCTTTGTGGATCTAGCTCACAGTATTTCTGACACTGGGAATACATTCCCTGAGATCCATAGATCTCCCTAGAATCAGATACCAAGAACATGCAAATGGACCATATTAAAAAAAAGCCTGTAAATGTGTATTCTACATTCTTATGGAATGAATGAGATACAAAAAAAGATAAAAAAAAAATATGTAATTAATTTTGAGTTAATTTTCATAATTTGCTGTGTAATTAATTAATCTAATTAACGCGATAAACTGACAGCCCTAAAATAAATACATACATATTTGAAGTAGTGACTGTTATTTCATTCAGTACAGACATGTATAACTGTGGAATATCTTAATCCAGGGAGGGGAGGAGGTGGGGGTATATGGGGACTGGAGGGGTGTTAGAAGAGGGGAGTGGAGAAGGGAGGAAGTAGGGATGGAAGGAGGGAGATGGTTCAATTTACCCCGCTCCTGACCTATGCTCAATTTACCCCATAAGTTGTGCCACAAGACCACTTTCTTTGGACATGCTATTATCAAAAACGGTTATGTTCACCCTGATTCAGATCGTCTGTAGTGATTCACAACATTCTGAAATATATGCTGATATATTAGCAACTAAACTATAATTGCCTTCATGCAGTGATCGTGAATATGAAAAGTGGTTCAACTTACCAAAGTCTCCCCTACTAATCAACTTCACCAGCTGATAGATGCTGTCTGCTCTACTAGTCAACTTCACCAGCTGATAGATACTGTCTGCTTGTATTAATCAACTTCACCAGCTGATAGATAGATGCGGTCTGCTCTACTAGTCAACTTCACCAGCTGATAGATAGATGAGGTCTGCTTGTATTAATCAACTTCACCAGCTGATAGATAGATGCTGTCTGCTCTACTAGTCAACTTCACCAGCTGATAGATGCTGTCTGCTTGTATTAATCAACTTTTCCTGATGAATTGAAAATGGGGGACCCTGATGTAAACAAGACGAAAGTCTTTCTCTGGTCTGCATCCCCTTAACAATTGTGTGTATTGAGCTGTACCCATTGTACCCATTCTGCAATCTGTTAATAAAGTTTTCAATCAATCAATCAATCAATTCAATCAATCAAAACCAGCTGATAGATAGATGCTGTCTGCACTCTGCTCTACTAGTCAACTTCACCAGCTGATAGATATATACTGTCTGCTCGTACTCTGGGTGACTTTTCAATATAAACGGTATTCATGATGAAGCACATAATTAAGTTAATAAGTTATTAGAGGACATACCAAGTTGAAGGTATCTTATTAAAAGCGTCCTTTTATATGGTGTGACGGCCACACCACTTGCCGCACATGTTCAGCACTAATGTCGGTAACCACTACACTCCCTCACTACACTGCCTTTCTTTTCATTTTGTCCTTATGCATTGTTAACATCCATAATACCCATACACAAATCAAATAATGCACCACACATTATTATTGTTTCATATAACTTCCATCTTTATTTGCATTATGATATATTACAAGGTCCTCAATTAGTCCACACTTAGTTTACATTGTTTATCATAATTGTTAATTCATCATAACACATTGACTGCCACGCTTCTATCCATCAATGTATGATCACTGCCACCACTCTAAGAAGCCTATGGAGATGTTCACCTTCTTTGCAGGGCTATAACTTTTTAAATTGTATTGCTAAATTGACATTACTATGGCCCATTCAACATCGATTAGCTATCGTTCAGGATGTAGGAACGTTATACTTTTTCATTCATAGATTCATACGAAAATACGTCTAGAATATAAGTATGTTTTTATCGTTTTCTGCAGTAATTCCTAGAACGCTAGTTATAGGCCTAAACGCATAATATAGATGATCGATTGCAGTTTATTCGCGATACACGCTATATTAAAAAAATCCAACTGAATACGATCCTAAACGTTATGACTCATCATGCACGGATGAAAGGGGGGGGGGGGGTCGTTTAAAATTCCGTGATCATCAGTAAATGCTTTATGTAGTATGGGTGAAATATTGATCAGAGCGGTTTGCATTGAAAGAAATAAACAATCAAGCTGAAAGTAACGTTACTGTCCTCTTACCGTTCGCCGATGAGACTGGAGGAAAAAGATCCCACTTATTTGACGTCGATCGACTAGATCCATTTCCGGTTTGTATGGCGTAATAAACGCACAAATCATATCAATTATTGAGTTATGGCAGCGATCCATATACACGGATGTGTGTCTAGAGTCCCGCAACAATATGTGACTGCCGGACGGATTTCCCAGATGCACCGAGATCACCAGAGATCCATTTCCGGTTGTAACTCGCCCGATCATCCACCAGGCGGCGGTATTGAAGCGTTGCACGGTTGTGCAGAGTCCCACTGTCTCAGCAGAGGCTGGGTGGCGGAATTATGAATACCATGGCGAAAAAATGAAATATGATCTCAATAACGTCGTATGCCGTGGCTTGGCAGAATTCGCATGACCAACAAACCCGTCGTACAACGTTATTGGCGGTCAATGTGTTAATTTGTATTTGCTCATGCTGTTTCTTCTTTGTCTTACATGATTTATGTATGTTTTAGCTTGACTCAGTTATTGTAACCCTACATAAATACATAGTATTCAAACTCAATTGTTAATTATAAATTATAGGTGATTTCAGGCCATGTCCACACGAATCCAGATCTTTTGCAAAATGCACATTTTCTTCCACGTTTGGGCCTTTCATCCACACGTAAACGGTGTTTTCAGAAACATAAACGGAGATTTTCGAAAACGCATTTTAAAGTGAAGATTTTCCTAAATATCGGTTCAGTGTATCCGTGTAGCCACTGTGAACGCATAGTCTAGATAAATGATGACGTCACAGCTCACTACGCATGCTCAGACTGTTGTTCTATGGCAATAGGCGCCTGTAGCCTTGAAGCACATGAAGGTAATAACAATGGACAGCGCCTGGTGCTGAAATGGCAGACAGAAGTATACAGTTTCTTCCCCCTCGAATGTATATATTTTATTTTATTGATCTCTACCTCTTAAGCAGTACTGTATATTTGTATATCTTGTATCATAAATGTCTGGATGTGACAGTACTGTATACTCCAGTGCCCTGACAGATTCGGCCATCAGACGTTGCTTGTGTGTAACGGAGATGTATCTGTTATTTAGTTAGGCCTACTGGACATTTTAGTTGACATAAGTAGACTTTTTGTTTTTGTTTATTTATTAAGTTAATATAAACCGTGTTTCGAAAGTTTTTGAGGTTGTTAAATACACTCTTTTGATTTATTTAAGTGGCGAGTGACGTTTTATTCGTTGTCCGTTTATTTCTTACTGAGAGATAATGCAATGTTGAGATCACAATATCCCGATTCCGAAACTAAATAAGGCAAGCCCTTATCACAAACTGTTCCAAAGATATTTAATGTTTTGCTAAACATGTCTAGTGTTGCGCCCGGCTGCTTATAGCTTATCCGCAACAGTAAGTTACTTCCGGGGTAGGCCTGATTGGCCCCGACAGGCACGTGACGCGCAACTTTCTCTGCCGCGCGGCACGCTCCGCGGAGCCGAGCGGCAGAGCTTGCGGAATTACGTAACCGTCCAAATACGCCATGACTTTCATTCGGCGCTTCAGCTCACCTGGCAGAGCAGCGGTCCTGCGATCCTGCGGTCCGTTGTTGGTGAGTTCGAATCCCATCAAATCTTTTTTTTTTAACGTGATTTTTTTTTTAACGTGTATTCTTTCGCCGGTTAAGGTTAGGCATGGTTAAGGTTAAGGTTAAGGTTAGGCATTGTTTCGGAGTTGGTTAAGGTTAGAACGGTTAAGTTTAGGCGCTGTTAAGGAGCTGGTTAAGGTTAGAGTTTGTCTTAGAGAATGGCAATATTCTTTCTATGGTTAAGGTTAGGCATGGTTAAGGTTAAGGTTAAGGTTAGGCATTGTTTCGGAGTTGGTTAAGGTTAGAACGGTTAAGTTTAGGCGCTGTTAAGGAGCTGGTTAAGGTTAGAGTTTGTGTTAGAGAATGGCAATAGACAGCCTATTTCCGCGCGACAGCTCTCAGCAGCCTCGTTGCGCGTCCTGAGTTTGCCGCGTCACGTGCCTGTCGGGGCCAATCAGGCCTACCCCGGAAGTCACTTACTGTTGCGGAACAGTTACAGGCCGCCCGGCTTCAGTTAAAAGCCAAATTGCATTCTAAATTTAGTTAATAGATGCCAGACAGAAGAGCGTCTGCACCTGATGCGCTCTGATACACCAGAGTGCATCAGGTGCAGACGCTCTTCTGTCTGGCGTCTATTAACACAATTTAGAATTTGCTATTTGGTCTAAAGCCGGGGACATTGTATCTGTCAATCGTCCTGTCCGCTCGGTACCACTATGGTATTTTAGATATCGCGTATCGCCACCTACTGGCCCGGCATGCTTGTTGGAGCAATTTATAGTATTTATTTATTTTATTTATATTATTTATTTATTTATTTAGTGTTTGTGTCTGGATCGATTTTTTTTAACACTGTCGTGTGGACGAGGATTTTTTTTAACAGAGCCTGAAAATATCCAGATACGTGTGGACATGGCCTCAGGTTAATGTAATTTATTATTGATGATTTGTCTTTCCCCATGTGTCTGTATTGGTTTGGTCAACCGGTATAAATACCTCCCTCTTGTCTCAGTCTGGAGGTCAGTTTTGTTTGGTTCAGTTGATATTTGTGTTATATATTTTTAGTTTGTTCTGTTTTATTTGACCCGAGTTCTGCTGGGCCCAAGAACAGCTTTGTATAGTTTGGTAATTGTTATTTCTTATTGTTGCACTTTTTTGTTCCCTCTATTCATATTTTTGGGGAAATAAACCGCCTTTTGAGCACTCTACCTACGACTCCCGGTCTGTCTAAAATGCCTTTCTGGGGATTAAGCTGCATTCTAGGGTTTGGCCAGTAGGGAGGATCAGCATGCTGACTGAAACCCCTGCATGGGGGCTGCTGCTACCAGCAAAAGTGGATGTTAGACACTTTGCATCGTGCGGTAGATTTTGTGTGTGTTATGCCTTACTTAATTGCCTATACTGTAGGAATTATTGTGACTGAAGAACTCACAGGCAGCATATATCAATCGCCCTAATGCAGTTGTGTTCAGTGTCCGACGTTTGAATCACAAGGAGTGTTCAAAAAACAGATTGGTCTCTGAGATTATTTACAAGAGAGAACAATTATTTACAAGTAAGAAGATCCTAGCCATGATCAGCGTGCCCGATCTTGCTTAGAATAATTAAATAAAGTACTTATCGACCACAGGGAAAAGGTACATTTGTTACAGCCACAGCCAGGCCTTTCTCTCCCCTGTCTGTCAGCAGATCTCCACGGCCTTATATGGGTCTCTTCCTATTCCCGCCTCACCATCACTCTGCCTACCTGGGCCGGCCTACACACCTGAGAACCCTCACGTCATCACGGAGCCAGGATAAGAGGCCTGCACCCCTGCCACTCCTGGTCCGAGTGTTGTTTTCACCTCCCTTGGTAGTAGGACTCTTCTCTGGACCTCTAGAAACCCTATATACACTATTACTGTGTTAATCCTAGTGTTTCCTGTGTACTCAGTATCCTGCGTCGTATTGACCTTTGTTCTCCTGTGTGTAGGATCTCACCCCTCCGGCCTGCACCCCCACCTACGGACCTTACCAGCCTGCACCCCCCCGGGACCACATGGACACACGTCACCCACTTGCCTCCTCTCACTCCCAGCTATTCACCACCTGCCCCCTTGTCATTCTCTGGGTTGTTATTAAATAACCTAAACCGCTTCATTCTCCTGTGCCTTGTGTTCTGCTCTTGGGTTCACCCGACACCCCCCATAACAACATTATTGTACGTTATGTTATAGCCATAAGTAATATACTGTATTGACATAGTTATGAAAATGTACAATGTGTGCGTATTACAAATAAGTACACATATTGAATTTCTTTTATTTCTTTTTTATATTTTTTTTGGCGTTTTATCGCTTTATTTATTCTACTGGGCAGTCCAGTAGAGAGAGACAGAGGAGGAATGGGAGACAGAGTGGGGGGAAGACATTCGGCAAATAACGACGGGTTCGGGAGTCGAACCCGGGTCGGCCGTGTCGTGGCTGAGCGCGCTATGTGGTTCGCCACTGGGGCACCCACATATTGAAGTTTTTACGAAAATGTACAATGTACATACATATATATATATTTTTTGTATTATGAAAACATTTGAGTTCCCCTGCTGGGGAACAAACCCAGGATGCTCACATGCCTTTACCTCAAGACTACCGAAACACAGGGCGGCTGGGTAGCGCAGCCGCAGCGGACTAAGCGCTCGCCTACCATCGCAGAGACACCGGGTTCGAATCCAGCTGTCAGCGGTACCTCCGGCTTGGTCAGTCGTCCCTACTAACACAATTGGCAGTGTTAGCGGGTGGGAAGCCAGTGGGGTATGTATCCTGGTCGTTGTAAACAGCGACTCCTACTGGTCGGTCGGGGCGCCTGCTCAGCAGGGAAGGGATCTAGGAGAGGTAGTGTGATCCTCCCACGCGTTACACTCCCCCAGTGAGAGAAGCGGCTGGCTGACTCCACATGTATCGGAGGAGACATGTGATAGTCTTCAACCCTCCCTAGGCCGGCAAGTGGGGGGGGAAATGCGTGCAACGACCAGGAAGGGAATTGGCATAACGACGAAATTGGGATGGGAGAAAAAAACGGGAAAAAATAGATTAAAAAAAAGACTACCGAAACACACTTTTCTGATAGCCTCGCCCAAACCCTAATCTTAACCTTAACCTTAACCCTAACGTTCTATTTTAATAATTATACTGTAGTATTGCTGTGTTTGTATTAGGGTAGGTGGGTGTCTTAGTCTTAGGACTCCCAGTCGTGGTGATTTGTTTTGGACTTTTGCCGATAAGAAACATGAATATATTACTTATACAAGACATAAATATATTGCTTATGACTATAACATAATGTACATTAGGTGCCCCAAGTCGACCACTGGACGTCTTCAGTTCAACGTCTTCCCCCAGGCCGTCCACCTGAACTCTCCACTTCGGCCTCTGCTCTGCCCCCAGGCTGACCACCAGACATTCCCACTTTGCTCTCTGCCTTGCCCCCTGGCTGCCTGCCTGTTGTCCCCTCAGCTCCCTTCTGTAGTGTGCATCAGGAGGCGTTCATTGGGGGGGGGACTCTAGTTCTCTCTCTGCTCTTGCTCTCTCTTAGTTTGTACAGAGTTAGTGTATATTTCTTGAGTCTTTTTCTAGTAGTTGTTCTGTCAGCTTTCTGCTGTGTTTTTTGTATTCTTGTTGGTGTCCCATTGGCGTGTTTTGTTGTTTTGCTTTACTTCCATGTCTTTTCCTGTGTGTCGCAGAAGATCCTGTCCATCTCATGCCTGCCTCTACCATGGAACCCTGCCCCAACCCGCTCTCAGTGTTGGGAAAGTTCACTTTCTACATGAACTAATTCAGTTCACAGTTCATAGTTCATAATAATTTTTTTTAACTAGTTTATAGTTTATAGTTCTTTTTTCGATACGTTGCTGCAAGCTATTATTTGTAAAAATTATTGCCACAACCCATAGAACCACAGACAGAAATCAGAATACTGGCATTTCCATCACACTGGGATTATTTATCAGTGTTTTCCCTACCATTGCCTTGAAGGGGTGGCCCACGTCACTCGTAACGAGTCTCTCTCTCTCTGCGCGCAACACGCACACACCGAAACCTTTCAGTGTGTGTGTGTGTGTGCACGCGCGTCCCAAATCTGGCACACTTTTGAACGAAGTTATACTGTAATAGAGCGCCAAGAATGAACGTGTTCACAATTACGTTCATCTAGTGGAAATACAGTATTTTCAGTTCACGTTCGCCCAAAATATGAACGAGTTCATGAACGATCGTTCAGGTACATCACTGGCCCGCTCTACCCCCTCTAACCTTGGACTCAGCTTGGCCTCCTCTCTACCCAGCTCCTTTCTAAACCCCTCTTCCCAGCCCATTCCTTTCCCAGGCTCTCAGCATCACCCCAAGACCCCCTCCGTCTGGACTCTACCTTCCCCCAGTCCTTTACCAAGAAACCACTACCTGCCTGCCTCTCTGCGCTCAGGTTCCCAGCACTAGTCCTGACACATCAGTGATGGAGAGCACCACAGATGTAATATCAGTCACCGGCTCATGGTTGTAACCCTCTGTGTCGTCAAACCTGGAACCCTCTGGTCAGCCCCAGCTTCCCACCCCCACTTTACCCTGTTCCCACGTCATGGATTGAGGTCAACAGGTGGCGTGTTTGACGCAGCATTAATTAAACTCTCTAATCCCTAAACCGTATATATATATATATATATATATATATATATATATATATATATATATATATATAGATCTCAACTTCAAAGTCGGTAATGACCAGCTATTCTCACACCTTCACATTCAGCTGACTAACTTGTTCATCTATATTCCGTTCGAGGAGGGGAGCGTAATGTCTCACCACATAGCCGTGTTCTAGAACTAGGCCTGAGAACGGTAGCCTACTACACTGCACCTGTTTTTTTTGTGTTTTTTTTTATAATAATAACACTGATTTTACACTGAATATTGTGGGGGGGGAAAGGTTGCTGCATTTGTAATTTGTAATTCAGAAAAGATTATTGTTAGAAGCAGCATGTTAGCATTCCTCACTGAAATGTATGCTCACTTGTGCACAGGAGGAGCTGATCTTTGACCTACTGGGTGAACCTCGTGAACAGTGAGTTCTAAGAGCAGAGTGTGGGTAGTAGGGTCAGTAGCTAACTGTCTGACTGTGTAGGTACTGGGGGATTTCAGACACAGCCGTAAGACATAACATACTTGGGAGGACTGAAGTGGCCGCTCGTAATATTAGAAGAAGAAAATTGTTTCCACGTGCTAGCTATATCAAGAGGATATGATGTCAGTTATGCAAAATAAATAAATGCTGGGGTCGGGCTACATGAGGAATGTGTAGAACATGGTCTACAACCTGCAATTACATGCATAAGTATGTGATTTGGCTTCACGTAGCAACTGCCAGTGAAAATGAGCCTGCAACCTAACTTTATGCTAGCTATGATTGACAAACTGTAAGCCCTGACAGTAGACCCTATATTTGACAACAAGGCTGGCTTGCTAGCCAGATACTGTATCTCATTGTCCCCAAATATGCAAAGTAGCCATGTGCTTTATTCCGCAAGAGTCGGTATTGACATGCTGCTAATGTTTGTTTGATGAAACACTTCCTTATGTCAAACTAAATAAATACTGCCTCTCACCAGAGTGCTTTACTAACTCAGTCTTGATGAAAATATATCTGTCCAACAGAATAGTTTCACATTCATGAATCAAATAAAAATCACAGTAGTGAAAGTTCACAATTTGATACCAAGTGCATCACCTGCAAATGGTGGATAATGTACATTGTAATTTGTAATGTTGTGACAGTGCATCATTACTGCTAACATGGTGGATACTGTACATTGTAATGTTGTGACAGTGCATCATTACTGCTAACATGGTGGATACTGTACATTGTAATGTTGTGACAGTGCATCATTACTGCTAACATGGTGGACCAACGTATTATATGAGAATGATTTGAAGGGTGACATGAGAGTATAGTCTAGTGTGTGTGTGTGTGTGTGTGTGTGTGCATGTGTGATTGTGTTGTGTGTAGTTGAAGTATTTGCAAATTGTATGGTATTATATGTATTGGTAATCGTGTCATACTTGCTGAAGTATATAATTGTTGATGGGGGATGGAAACATATAAGCTTTGCTTCTTCCATCTCCTTTTCAAACAGTGTATAGTTTTTGGCTGTTTTATTTTTAAACTTTTGGGGGGGGGGGGGGGGGGGTTCCTCTTTTCCCATTTCATTTATTTTCAAATGTTGTTTTGCCGGACAATGGTAAATGTAGCCAAACTAACACTGTGGTTTGAAATAAAACGATTGAATCTTGAATGAAACTGTACATTGTAACGTTGTGACAGTGCATAATTACTAGGGCTGTACCGAATGCTTCGAAGCTTCGATCATAATGTTGACATTCAAATTCTAAATCAACATTCGAAATAAAAAATTAAAATTAAAATATATATATTAAATTAAATTAAATCTTTTTTGTATATGTCTATTCAATCTGTTTAAACCAATGGGGTTTTTCTTCACAGTTGCAGATAAAGTTTAGGCTACACTAATATTATAATATTATACTATAAGACGTCACCATCACTTTCGTACCAACTGTGACCTTATTGGATTATTTATATTTGACAAAACTGATGAGTTATATTCATTAAAGAAAGTTGATTTAATAAATTAAAAAAATACTAATTTAATCAGATTAATCACTTTATTCAAATTGAGGAATTAGTTAAAAATATATATATATTTTATTTTTTTACAGACATTCAAAGCTTCGTTTGAATACTTCAATAGAAGCTTTGAATGTTAAAAAATGACATTCGGTACAGCCCTAATAATTACTGCTAACATGGTGGATACTGTACATTGTAATGATGCGACAGTGCATCATTACTGCTAACATGGTGGATACTGTACATTGTAATGTTGTGACAGTGTATCATTACTGCTAATATGGTGGATACTGTACATTGTAATGTTGTTCTACCTATTCTACAATCTGTTAATAAAAGTTTCAATCAATCAAATTTGATTGATTGAAAATGTTATTAACAGATCGCAGAATGGGTACAATACAGTAAGGCTCAATACACACAATTGTTAAGGGGATGCAGAGAAGAGAAAGACTTTCTTCTTGTTTACACCACGGTCCCCCATTTTCAATTCATAATGAATTGTAAGTAGGGTGCAACTAGCACCGTGCAATCCATTATTTGTGGATCTAGCCCTAGTCTTGTTTTATGTTTGTTTGGGACATTTCCACTGACCTGGAACTGGAAATAACACAGGAAACCTGCCGCAAGAACTGTGGGATTGAAACGATCGTGTGGCAACCATCTAGTCCACACTTCAACCATCTAGTCCACACTTCAACCATCTAGTCCACACTTCAACCATCTAGTCCACACTTCAACCATCTAGTCCACACTTCAACCATCTAGTCCACACTTCAACCATCTAGTACACACTTCAACCATCTAGTCCACACTTCAACCATCTAGTACACACTTCAACCATCTAGTCCACACTTCAACCATCTAGTCCACACTTCAACCATCTAGTCCACACTTCAACCATCTAGTCCACACTTGACCATCCAGTCCACACTTCAACCATCCAGTACACACTTCAACCATCTAGTCCACACTTCAACCATCTAGTCCACACTTGACTTGGGGCGGCGTGGCTCAGTGGTAGAGCGGGTCATCCAATGATCGAAGGGTTGGAGGTTCGAATCGCGCTCAAGCCCATATCCATCCCACTGCCGTTGTGTCCTTGGGCAAGACACTTAACCTACTTGCCTCGTATGAATGTGTATCCATGTGAATGAATGTTGGTGGTGGTCGGAGGGGCCGTAGGCGCTGATTATTCGCCACGCTTCCGTGAGTCTGCCTCAGGGCAGCTCTGGCTGCAATTGTAGCTTACCACCACCGGTATGACTGTGTATGAACAAATAATGGACTCTGTACGCGCTCTGGGGTCACTGGGTGTTATGAAGAGCGCTATATAAATCCAATCCATTATTATTATTATTGACCGTCCAGTCCACACTTCAACCATCCAGTACACACTTCAACCATCTAGTCCACACTTCAACCATCTAGTCCACACTTGACCGTCCAGTACACACTTCAACCATCTAGTCCACACTTCAACCATCTAGTCCACACTTCAACCATCTAGTCCACACTTCAACCATCCAGTCCACACTTCAACAAATCACATATTGAAAATGTCACACAATATATTATGTAGCCTGGAGAATATAGTATGTAGCCTTGATAATATAGTATGGAGAATATAGTATGTAGCATGGAGAATATAGTATGTAGCCTTGATAATATAGTATGTAGCATGGAGAATATAGTATGTAGCATGGAGAATATAGTAGTAGGGGTGGACGGTATGGTCTAAAATTTATATCACGGTATAATTTGAAGCATAGACGGTAACGGTATATATCACGGTATCAGTGTTTCCGTTAGAATATTTTTTTTTGCCTGATAGGCAGGCTATATAAAGAATGACATCCTCAAGGCATGTAGATTTATAATATTTAACTTAAAACTAGGCTACTTTTGCGTATAAAGTCATTATATTCCAAATAAAATAAGTCCCGAGTCGAGACTCCGTGCTGCTCCCATTGCAAACAGCGAGGCTGGATGCTGGATTTAGCTAGAAGCATATGTAGCTGCAGAGCCGCAGAACCATGGGCGCTTTCAGGAGCCATTGGCAATTCAGCCGTTGGGTGGGGGGGCGCTGTTGAGCGGGCCTGTGACCAGACCTAAAAGCGCCCATGGTTCTGCGGCTCTGCAGCTACATGCTATTCGCAACTCCACTGCTGCAGCCATCCTCCCGCTGCAGCCGTCGTTATCATAACACTACACACATATCATAATGTTTACAGCAAACTGTAGTTGATCACCAGGTATGTTTTATTAACGTAGAATAATTCATATAAGAAAAACGATAGGGAAATCCCTTACCTTTCTCCACTGGTTAAAAATGCCAGGAACTGAAATTGAAACTTGCTGTGCGCTGCGGTGATATGTGTTTATTATGAAATGACAATTGCGTGTTGACACGCCCACTGCGCGAAGCCTCCTAAATAACTTTTTCCAGTTTGCACATATCTATTATCTATGACTAATTCTATCTATTTTTAGGGGCAAATGCGATTGAAATAGTCGCGCTGTGGTTACATGACGTCATTGCTCTTTTAGAGCTGCTCTACCGGTTACACGGTATAGTCAAAATCCATACCGTAGAGCAAATTCATACCGTTTATACCGTATACCGTTTATACCGTCCACCCCTAGTATGTAGCATGGAGAATATAGTATGTAGCATTGAGAATATAGTATATAGCATGGAGAATATAGTATATAGCATGGAGAATATAGTATGTAGCATGGAGAATATAGTATATAGCATGGAGAATATAGTATGTAGCATGGAGAATATAGTATATAGCATGGAGAATATAGTATGTAGCATGGAGAATATAGTATGTAGCATGGAGAATATAGTATGTAGCATGGAGAATATAGTATATAGCATGGAGAATATAGTATGTAGCATGGAGAATATAGTATGTAGCCTGAAGAATATAGTATGTAGCATGGAGAATATAGTATATAGCATGGAGAATATAGTATATAGCATGGAGAATATAGTATATAGCATGGATAATATATTATGTAGCCTGAAGAATATAGTATGTAGCATGGAGAATATAGTATGTAGCCTTGATAATATAGTATATAGCATGGATAATATAGTATGTAGCCTAAATAATATAGTATGTAGCATGGAGAATATAGTATGTAGCCTTGATAATATAGTATATAGCATGGAGAATATAGTATGTAGCCTGAAGAATTCGGAAGCAGTCACCTTTCTGACCTAGGACTAATAGGAACCCAAGGAGGACAATAACACTACCTGATGCATACTGCACCTTATGTGACACTGTGAATACTGTGAATATATATTTCAGTTAGTTAGATAGTTAATTATATTGACAAATTTGTTTACACTGCTGTTTTTTTTTACCACCTGTACCCCCCCCCCCTTCCCCCATGCTCAGTATATTTTGACTGTATTTATTTACTGTATATTTTATTTCATTTTATTCTATTTTACTCTACTCTTATCCTAGGCAACTTGATTTGATTTGTGTTATTATTTAATTCGTGACCGTCCTGTCTAAATGTTTAAATGTTGAGCGATTTGCAGTGTAAAATTTCCCACGGGATAATAAAAGTATTTCTATTCTATTCAATTCTATTCTCGACTGAGGGATCGGCCAGAAGCCCTGGAAGTCCCTAGAGGACCTATACAAGATGTCCTTTAAAGTCCCTAGGCCTAGAGGACCTATACAAGATGTCCTTTAACACTTTGGTTGCCACTTGTTAACATGGTAAAACGTGGTTGAATGCCAGCACCCACTTCAATGATAGCGTTGTGAACGCATAATCTCTGTCTTAAAACTGTAAATATGTATTCCACGTTGTTTTGCGGCTCGGCGATCACTTGGATCCTTCAGTTGGCTTGACGGAAAAGTAAAATGAGGAAACTGGCCCCCCCCCCTTCATCAGTCTAATCTAATGGGGTGCAGTTACACAGGGAGAGACGATAGGGGGTGGTATTTTCCCAATGGAGCTCAGAGAGAGTCTGCAACACTAGCGTGAGGCTCGATTTATGAAATATGAATTCAAATCGCTAATAAAAAGAAATACGACAAACAAACGCTATATAGCGTTGCTGGCATTCAACTGGCGGCATAAACTAACGACAAAACGCGTCCATGGCACTCAAAGTGTTAAAGGCACAACAACTCAATAATGTAATACAATAGCCATGCAATGCCTTGTAAGTAATCAAAATAATCTTTGAAATAACCCCTATACTGTAAGGAGGCCAGAACAGAAGTGATGTGGGACCTGCATCTAGTCTGAGTCAAAAGCCGTGCAGATGTATTGCGTAGGAGGTGTAAGCGAGCCGTGGCAGCCCTGCTGAGGCAAGAGAACAAGGCTTTACACCAGTCTAGAAATAACGACTCCATGTCTTCATCTGACAACACTAACCTGATGAACAGGACTGAAGCAGCTTTGCTGACGTGTTGCTGAAGCTTCATGTGAGGATCATAAATGACTCCCAGATTCTCAGATGCAGACTTGATATATTCAGGCGCCCGTGGACCAACACACGAATAATGAATTCTACCAGCTATGTGATGAGAAGAATGTGTGTTTAGGGATGCGCTGATATGGACTTTTTGGCCGATGCCGATAACCAATATTACCAATGAGCTATCTGCACTTCCTGTATAGGAGCATCATAAAACCTCCTCTACTGTTCCTTCTGTATATGATCATCATATGAACCTCCTCAAATGGTCCTCATGCATATGAGCATCGTAACCTCCTCTACTCCTCCTGTATGATGCACTCCTCCTGTATAAGATCATTAGAGCCTCCTCTACTCCTCCTGTATGATGCACTCCTCCTGTATAAGATCATTAGAGCCTCCTCTACTCCTCCTGTATGATGCACTCCTCCTGTATAAGATCATTAGAGCCTCCTCTACTCCTCCTGTATGATGCACTCCTCCTGTATAAGATCATTAGAGCCTCCTCTACTCCTCCTGTATGATGCACTCCTCCTGTATAAGATCATTAGAGCCTCCTCTACTCCTCCTGTATGATGCACTCCTCCTGTATAAGATCATTAGAGCCTCCTCTACTCCTCCTGTATGATGCACTCCTCCTGTATAAGATCATTAGTGCCTCCTCTACTCCTCCTGTATGATGCACTCCTCCTGTATAAGATCATTAGAGCTTCCTCTACTCCTCCTGTATGATGCACTCCTCCTGTATAAGATCATTAGAGCCCTCTCTACTCTTCCTCCTCTATCTAAATTGTAAATGGACTGCATTTATATAGCACTTTTTATGCAAAGCGCTTTACAACTTATGCCTCACATTCACCCATTCACTCACACAACCATGCATGCCTGCTCATCGGGAGCAGTTAGGGGTTAAGTTCGACACACCACCGGGAGGAGCCGGAATCTAACCGGGAACCTTCTGATTACCAGATGGCCATTCTACCTCCTGAGTCACTGCCACTCTATCTATCTATCTATCTATCTATCTATCTATCTATCTATCTATCTATCTATCTATCTATCTATCTATCTATCTATCTATCTATCTATCTATCTATCTATCTATCTATCTATCTATCTATCTATCTATCTATCTATCTATCTATCTATCTATAAGTAACTATATACGTTTACAGTATGTCATTTGATATTTGACACCATTTTTCCCTGCTATGTGACTTAACACAGTACCATCAAGTCCCACAGGGTGTATAAATAGAGAACAATGGCGACAAACCAGTCACCTGTCGTTGTCAATCAGAGCTCTCCAAAGATTATAAGGCTGACCAAACTGTCCCCGCTCAGAAGTCTATCAAAAGAAAGACACCAACAAGCCAACAATAAAAGGAGGCCTAGTATATATATCTATATCTATAAAATTATTTTTTAATACTGCATATAACACAGTCAAAACTCAACTCCCATCTCTATAGAAAGACTTATCTACATCCCACAATATACGTACATAGCGGGCAACAAGTGCTCTGAAGAACAAAAAAGTGCTGCCAGACTTAAAACGAATGAGTCTAATGCAGCCAGGACATCATGAGAACTTTTATTCACTCCTTTTTGGGGGAATCAGGTCATTTGTAGTAACACTCCATGGCAACATGTAAAAGTTACAAAGCATAGAAAGGTCAAAGAAAAATAGAAAAAGCGACAGAAATGAACAAAAATATTATAAAAACGAAATAAGGAATAGAAAAAACATCTTACTGTACGCAGGAACTGAATCTCCTCCTCCCCATCCGTGCCTTCTGCCATCTTAAAGGGAGAAGAGTGCAGTGTGGCGCTTCCTCCCAAGTCGCTCCAACTCCAACTCCTCGTCTACTGCGTGTGTGTGTCTGTGTGTATGTGTATGTGTATGTGTGTGTGTGTTTGTGTGTGTGTGTATGTTTTGTGTGTGTGTGTGTGTGTGTGTGTGTGTGTGTGTGTGTGTGTGTGTGTGTGTGTGTGTGTGTGTGTGTGTGTGTGTGTGTGTGTGTGTGTGTGTGTGTGTGTGTGTGTGTGTGTGTGTGTGTGTGTGTGTGTGCATGTGTGTGTGTGTGTGTGTGTGTGGGCACCAGACCAAAGGACAATGTTGGTGTGGGTTTCTGAAGGACAAACTGGGGGTATTTCTGCATGTGTTATGAAACCGTAGGAAGATTGGCAGTCAGCGTCTGTCCACTGCAGCATTAAAAAGGGGTGGAGCCAACAGGCAAAGTTGTGCCTCCAGTTAAAGTCGAGATTAATTGTACAGTTAGTTCCAACCAAGTCATTTGATTGGACAAGAGGCATTCCATTCAGTATAACAGCACTGGGACTTTTAACTATAGTATCACTCCACTGCACAGGTGTTCTATTAATAACCATTCATTTCCACCCCTTCCCCTCAAGCCCACAGTAGTTGAGAGGGAGGAGGGAGCCACAGCATGATTCTACAGTTATTTTGAAACGTCTTTGGGAACTTGTAGAAGATGACAGAAAGGTAGCCTTCGATCAAGAAGAAAGGCAAAACAAATGCAGTCGTCCAGCAGTAACGTGTGTAGACCTATACAAAGTAGCAAGCTGTGCAGAGAAATGTTTGTGTTCCAAGTCCAAGCCTATTATATTTTATGACCTTATCGATGCCTTAATGTAGATGATACATAAAATCCTTGTATTCAAAAGATTTCTGAAATGGTAATAGATATATTATACATAATCAATATGCAAAATAAAGCGCATTCCATAGAAATAACCATGACATGAGACTTGCCTTGGAATACTAGTGTTACTGTGTGGTCTGGACCATAAGAGAGAATCCTGACTACTGATGGTAAACCAACTGCCCGTACTCGCTGGTATTGCCCTGGCTACCATCAGATGAGAAGCAGCCACACTGGCCCTTTCCCGCAAGGCACAGATCAGTGCATCCCACCTCCTTCACAATACCACCACAGAGACACCACGATGTGTGCGCCTAAAGTCACGGCGCCCCTTTTCCATGCAAGCCTACAGGCTACTCCACACAACACAATCTGACCAAAGCCTCCTGGGTCAGGACGAGATGGAGCGACCAGTGGAGGTCAGCAGAACCATCCAGGCTGCACCTCTACATCAATGACCCTCTGGACGTCCCTGGTCAGGACTTGCCCCGGAAGCAGTGGACAACCCTCAACCGCCTAAGGACCGGCGTCGGACGCTACGGCGCCTCAATGAAGAGGTGGGGCCTCAAGGACAGTGCCTCATGCGAGTGTGGAGCCCCTGCACAGACTGTGGAACATATAATCACCAGTTGCCCCAAACACCGGCCACCGTATGGAGAACGCGGTCTGATGGAACTGGACGACGAAACGTTGGCCTGGCTTGCCTCAACAGAGCTGCAGGTCTAAAGATACACGCCAGAAGAAGAAGTGTGGTTTGGACCATAGCGAGCATCCTGAAATGTCACAGTGTGGTCTGGACCATAAGAGAGAATCCTGATTAGTACTACTGATGTCACAGTAATACAAAAATTGGAAAGGTATGGGATCAGAGGAGTAGGGCTCAAATGGTTAAAAAGTTACTTAGAACAAAGACAACAGTTTGTGCAGTTGGGGGAGTACAGGTCCATTCAGTCAAACATAATCTGTGGTGTGACGCAAGGGTCAATTCTGGGCCCGAAACTATTCATACTGTATATAAATGATATAGGCAATGCGTCAAAAATATTGAAAATTGTAATTTTTGCTGACGATACAAATGTCTTCTGTGAGGGAGAGAACCTTCAAATGCTGTTAAAAAATTTCGCAGCTGAGCTATCCAAGCTGAAAGTGTGGTTTGATGCAAATAAATTATCATTAACCTACCACATATGAACTACTGTGCGGAGCAGACCAGGCTGCAGAAACAAATTAGTGGGGGGGCATAAAATGTTCTCGGGGGGGCACAATGGTTTTTCAACACAGGTTCCCTTTTATACGTTTCAGCTGGGACAGCGGCGCTGTGGCTTGCTTGGCGCTGCCCACGGTGCTGAACTAAACAGCAGAGAGGCAATTGAAAAATCTAATTTCTCTCTATCTTAAGAACATTCACTTATACAAAAACAGACTGAACGGATATATATAACAGACCTGCTGGGGCAGCGGACTGAGAGCAGGGGACACAAACAGGCTGGATAAGATGGTCAGGAAGGCCAGTAGCGTGGTTGGGGTGGAGCTGGACTCTAGCGAGGGTGGCGGAGAGGAGGAACCTTGCTAAGCTCCAGGCCATCAGGGAAAACCCCTCCCACCCACTATACACAGACTTGGCTGACAGGAGGAGCATGTTCAGTGCCAGGCTCACACTACCTAAATGCAGCACTGAACGGCACAGGAAGTCCTTCATTCCGAAAGCCATCAGACTATACAATGCATCACTGTGCCTCACTGCATCACTGAGCACAGAGTGACAGTTACCATCTTCCTGGACTCTTACTTTTTAAACAGCACTGTGCAATATTACACCTACTGTAGACTTCAGTATATTTTTACTGTATTTATTTACTGTATCTTTTATTCTATTTTTATTCTATTTCATTTTATTCTATTCTTAGGCCATTTGTTTTGTTATTCTTATTCGTGACTTGTTCTGTCTAAATGTTTAATGTTGAGTGATTTGCAGTGTCAAATTTCCCTCAGGATAATACATTTCTATTCTATTCTATATCTTTGAAAAGTCTCCATTTATTCAACACTTCTGAATTCACTGACAAACTGAACTGAACTGACAAAAATAAGGTGCATAAAAAAGCAAACAAAATTCCTCCATCATTAGTAGAGTGGCAAGCGGCGTTTGGGGACAGAGTCAAATCTTCTTAAAACACTGTCCCTCCACTCATTCCTGAACTTTTTTGTTAAGTCCTTCTCAAATGCCAACTGAATTAAATTGGCCTTGCGTCGATGAAGCATACTAAGGCGATGTTCTGAAAGACGTTCTTGAGGGTAGAAAACAAATTCTCACAGAGTGCCGTGCTAGCTTATTTGGATAGTCGACTTTGATTGGCCCAAAAAATATATATAATAAATAAATTAAAAAATATATATATTTTATAAATAATAAAAAATGTACCAGGGCGGGCACAGCTGACTCAGTGGGCGGGCCCGGCCCCCAAATGCCTGCCCATGCCGCCGGGTCTGGTGCGGAGGTGTGGGGTAATACCTACAAAAGCACTCTACAGCCAATATGCACCATGCAAAAAAAAGCAATAAGAATAATCAAGAATGTAGGATATTATGAACACACCAATAATTATATTATTAATAATTATTTATAAAGCTACAAACATTGAAATGTATGGACCTAGTTTGATTTCAAAACTGCCCTCATTGTATACAAAGCCAGATACAAACTAATCCCAGGCAACATTCAAAAAATGGTTCAGAGACAGGGAAGGAGAGTACACACTACGTTGAAAAGCATGTGCATATCTGTTTGTGGAGTGAAGTTGTGGAATATTTTACCTGAATACATAAAACTGAGTAAACATATGGCACAATTTAAAAAGCAGCTTAAAAGCTACACATTAGAGAAATACATAAATGAGTTATGAGGATAAACAAAGTAATGCTATATTGTGTTATGTAGTTCTGTACTGTATTCACTGCTGTCATGTGAATCAAGTTTTTTTTCTTTTCGTACTATAAGTTAAAGTATATTCTATATTGTATTATACTAAATTATGTTATAACTAGTAAAATTAATGGAAGAACAAATGTACATGTAAGGGGATAGGGATGTATAAGCTTAGCTTCCCTCTACTCTTTTTGGACATGTCTGCTAACTAAATACATTGCTCTTGACTTTTTGTTTATAATTCCTTTTTTTGAATGTTTTTTCTTTAATTGTTTTTACATTTTTTTTTACATTTTTTGTTGTTATGAATTGTTCTGTTTGACAGAGCTAGATACTGTGATTTGTTTGAAGGAATATCAAGAATAAATGTTCAAAAATAAACGTTTTCATTCATACAGTGTGGTTTGGACCATAGCGAGCATCCTGAAATGTCAGTGTGGTCTGGACCACAGAGAGCATCCTGACTAGTGATGTGACAGTGTGGACCATAGAGAGCATCCTGACTAGTGATGTGACAGTGTGGACCATAGAGAGACTGTGCACTAGAACAACTGGTGCTCTCGTCAAGCCAAGTTGAGACAAGACTAGGTGCTGCATGCTGCTAAGTAGAGCATTATTTATTCTATTAATTACTTTTTACTGGAACTTTTCCTTTTCTTCTCTTTTTTCTATTATCTGCCTTTGCTCCTCCCCTCTTCACCCGAGAACCTCACCTTTCCTCCTGCTACTTACACCTACCCCTATCCCCTTCACCATGTGTCTTCTACCTATCCCTACCCTCTCCTCTCCAGACCAGCTTCAGGCCGTCCACGCCAGTTTGGAAGCAACCCTGCCAACCTCGGCTACCTGCCTACGGCCACAAATATACCTGTCACCGTATGTGGAGGCTTATGGAATTACCAATCAGCCATCTGAAAAGCAGCTGGCAGCTCCCTGGATCTCATTATTCTCCTGTGACTCCAGCATAATTAACACCCCTCCATTTATCACACAACTTCTTTGTATTCTTTTCATTATTAACTCGTATGTTAAACCTCAAACCACCCACTCCAACTCCAATTGTCTCATTGAGACCCAACCTACGCTCCCTGTACCCCTCCACCCTCTCCTCTGACATCCTGTCCACTCTACTTTTGAGTGAGACTTTCTCTGCTCTCCCCCCAGATATGGCAACCTCCACCCTCCTTTCACCCTTCTCAACCTCCTTCGACAGGCTATATCCCCTTGCCAAGCCTGCTGTTCCACACCTAGAACATGGCTGGATGCAGTGAGAAAAGAAAGACAGAGCCTAGGCCCTGTCCACACGAGCGCTGGATTTAATATAACCATGATTGTATGTGCGCAGTTGCACTGTTCGGCCACACACAACCGGGGATTTGCTACACTGCAACCGCGGTCTTGAAAACCGGAGCCCAGGGTGAAGTTTTGCGGTTTTGCAGTTGCGTGTGGGCATAGCAACCGAGGTTATTCCCAGTGTTTACAGCAGAGCTGTCGCAATTATTTCCCATGTTCACGGCAGACTGTCAAACAATAGCAAGTTAGCAACCGAGCGCGGGGTAGAGAGATTAGAGCAGAGCCAGCTACACCAGTGTTTACAGCAGAGCTGTCCCAAGTAGCGTTATATGAAAATGATTGTAACAAACTTTTGTTCGAAACGTATCGTCTGTGTTGAAGAGTGTTGTGATCGACTGATGTCTGTTGTCGCATTCCTGACCTGATGCTCAGAGTAAACATGTAGCTGCGGCTAAACTAAACTCATGTGTTGTCAAGTTATTGTTATAAGGAACCCAGTCCAGACTGCATCCCCTTAACAATTGTTTGTATTGAGCCGTATTGTATTGTACCCATTCTGCAATGTGTTAAATAACGTTTGCATCCATTCATAGCGGTAACGTTACCACATTACGTTAGCATTTAAGCTATATACTATACATAGATATAGCCATTCACATTAGCATGTAGCTAACAACACCGGCGGTCTTTTGTGAGACTAAACTATCCGCTCTTGGTGGTAAATTGTGTTGCTGATGGTTTTGTTTCATCAACAAATGAGAGGCAGAACACACAGTGAATGTATCCGTTTGTTTATTGCACTTTTATTGCAGTTTCTTTCTTTGCTGAAAATATATGTTCCGTTGGGAAAATGATGGCTATGGTGTTTCTAAACAGGAAGTTTAGTGAGCGTTCAACCTTTTCTGATTGGTTGAAATGGCCTTCATGTCTGAACAACATCGCCGCCTACTGTTTTGGCATTGTACTACATGTATCGGTTGCTGGTTTTTCCAGTCGCCGTGGGTACGCAATTATATGCGGTTGTTCACCTGTGTGGACAGAGGTTTATTTTTTTCAAACTTCGGTTACATTAAATCCAGCGCTCGTGTGAGAGCAGCAGAGAGGAAGTGCAAAGAAAACCTGCCTCACTGGAGACATCACTACCCATCATAACCTCTTGTTAGCATTCTCCAAAAACATTATTACTGCCAAAGCTTCTTTCTTTCACCAGAGCTTGGTCCTTAGACCCCTGCTCTTATCTCTCTACATCAAATTTCTGGGTAACATTATTACGCCTCATGCCTTCTCATATCACTGCTATGCCGATGACACACAACTCTTCCTCTCCTTTCCTCCCTCAGATACCCAAGTCTCTGAGTGAATCACGGCCTGTCTGACATTTCCTCCTGGATGATGACCAATCACCTCAAACTGAACCTAAGCAAAACGGAGCTATTTCACCTGCCTGTCGAATCCTCCCCCCTGACAACCTTTTGATCACAGTGGAGAATGTAGCCATGGCTCTGTCCTGCTGAGGAACCTAAGTGTAGTCCTTGACGGCAGGCTGAACATTAAAACAAACCTTAACTCTAACCATATTTTTACATGCTATACTATTTTATTTCATACTTATCTTGTCTAGCACAGTCTCTGGAGCGTAACAGAAAGAAGCATTTTGTATAAAAGTATTCTGTACTTCTGTATGACAACTATTAAAGAAACTTGAGAACTTGATAATCATACAGTAGCATTGCTGTGTTTGCATCAGGATGGGTGGCTGGGTGGCTTGGTCTAGTGGTGAGAGCAGTCGCCCAGGACCATAATCATTGTTGGTTTGACTCCTGGTCACAATGTTTGTTTTGGACTTTTGCAGATACAAAAAAAATATATATGACTTATATAACATGTAAAAATATATTACTAACGTACATTATCTACCTTTTTTCCTGTGGTCAATTAGTACTTTATTTGTTTTCTGATGAGATTGTGTTTGGAATAAAAGTATTGCTTTTCTCCTCCCCAAAATCATTGATTTATGAATTAAATCACCAGGAAAATACAAATGTTTGGGTGGGTCCAAAATGTATGTTGTTATTTACATGGTATGTACCGGTACATGTTACGTGCATGCATCCCATCCCAGACGCCAAACCAGTCGCCCAATGGTTGGGGGAAGACAGGGGGGGCTAGTACTGTGATTAGCCAGTGTTCAGATGAGAGATAAACCAGTGGGCCAATCATGCGATTTCTCTCTGCTCTGTGGGCTGGTCAGCCATGAACCCCCAACCACCAAAAACTAAAAACAAGCACAGTTTACTACCGGCCCACACCAGGAATTCTCACAGTACTCCAGTACTCCCGATGGCCGATTCATCCCTGCAAGGAGGACATAAAGTGCTTTGTGTTCAAACAAATACATTTAAATTAAGTAATCATTAATTAAATTAATCATTTAGCTGTGCATTTTGGACCTACATAATCGACTGCCCAGTTTGTAAAGGTTTTTACAATGTTTTCTTGGGTGTGGGGCAGCCAGACAGGGAAGGACATAATTAAATGTAAAACGTGGTGTGTTCAATACAAGGGAAGAAAGAGGTGCTATACAATTATTTATAATTTATTTATTAAATATTATTTTATTTTAGTTAGACTACAACAACCTAACAAACATGTTCCACAAATTCAAGCAAGTCATTTAAAATGAAAAGATGCATAATATATCCCCGTAAGACAAGACAGCCTAGGTGAATAGTCATAAAACATTTTTAAATAGATATCACTATGAAACCTCCCCAGTTTGTTATGTAGGCTAAGAAAAAATGTATTGCAAGTTTTCTGAGATTTTATGTTTATATATGCAAAATAGGCATTACCTAATTAAATATGCACACATTTGCATCTATTGCCAGGAACAGAATCACCAACATTGGATGATGCCAGATAAAAATGTGTGTTTCATTATGTTGACACAAACACAATGAACTTTTGTCCAGAAGGGAATGTGGCTACAGTATGTCTTTTTATCATCCCATAAATCAGGAAATACTGTCAATTTGATACAGTTTTGCCAGGTTTCTTGGTATAAATGTACTATAAATCAGGCTATGAATGATATATCAACAAACCCCATCTGTAAAAAGAAGCAGGTATAGATAGGAAGAAATGTGGAAAGTATCGTGTGTGTAGGTGCTAGGGAAATGGATATTTAATATCTTATGCGTAAGAAAAACGTATATATATATTTTTTTTTGGGGGGAAAACGCCCTCAAAGTTCTGTATTGCAATTGTGATTTAGGGACAAAATGAAGTAAAATAAACAATTAATTGTGTGTTTTCAATATTTTATTGCCACTCGTTTGAAATAAGACATGTTAACTCATTGAGCACCAAAAACCAGAAATCTCTTTTTCTTTATATATATAACATATAATTATATATTTTTTTATTATTATTCTAAACAGTCACACGGACCTTAGTGTGTGTTCTAGGGACCTCTGTGTTAGTTAGAATTGAAATGACAATCGAATCCCGGCAGGTGGCAGTATCGCCTACCTTTTGAACTTGGCTAGTTTAGTGTGGGGTCCCCCACACCGCAGCCAGAGCACTAGAGAGCAGCAAACAGCAGTGAGTAGAGAGGTATAATGGCGATCATGACTTTTAGAGAATATTATGAAGAGGACAAAACGATCACACTTATGGATGCTAACGTGCGTTTTCACCAGACTACATTGGAATCAGCACTTCTGGTAAATCATAAAAATACTATAGTCAAACCGGCTGAGGAGGTAACATTATTTGTCGCCGAGTTGAGAGCTCCCCATACTACAGCCAACTAACGTTCGGCAATGGCGATCGCCTAGAGCAAATTATTGGAGATTATTATGAAGAGGACAAATGGTGACGATCCATCCATAACATAAGGTGCGTTTTCACCAGACTATGTTGGATTCTAGTATTTTCAAACAGGCTGTTTGGATGTACGTTCCTGGATGTAACATTACCCTTGCGCTGCTAACGGGCCAACTAACATTATATTTATTGATCCTGTTCTGACCTAAGACACTTGGAACAAGAGTGGACAGGGTTTTGGTGGACCTGCTGACAAAAGGTAACGTCTATTTGACCGAACTCCATCATAAAACATGCCTTTGCAATTATCCCAGCGTCGTAAAATGACCCCCCCCCCCATGGTGGCTTTGTGAATAGAAACATTCCATATAGCCGTGTTTACCTTTGACCTGGAAATAATATAGGTTTCAGGCGAGCAACCTGCACAAATATACGCATGCTGCACAAAACACGTCATATCTCGCGTTCCAGAAAAACGAGACTGGATTATTTTGAAACAAGATGATTTTTAGCATGGGATAGCGCACGAACGAAGGCATGTAGAAATAAACGTTTTTTCCCCTGTTGGAGTATAAATAGTGCCTGTCAAATGAGCCATACTGTCTCCATAGCTATAATATAGAATATACGATGGGTCTGCAAACATCGTGAAATGGTCAAAAAAGCTGGCTCCATGGAGTAAAGATGGAAAAACAGCGTGGCAGTCAAGGAAGCAAAATATAAGAAAAATCTCAAAATCAACAAAAAAAAGAAAATGTTGCCTATTCACCTACAGTAGGCTGTCTCGTCTTTCCAGTTTCCATCTTGTCTTTGTTGGATGTGCAGTTGGGAGGTTAATAGATTAGACTATTAACTGTATTATTCATACAAACAAGCGTTTGTTTTTGGCAAAACCTCTCATGTCGACCCACTCTGGTGACACATGTTGCTGAACTGTGTCTGTATGGAACATCCCAGCTGAATAAGGATTATCGCATGGCATTAACACAGACACACTGTCCTCTCATCCTGTCCTCTCATCCTGTCCTCTCATCCCGTCTCTCATCATCTCTCCAGTCTTTCGAACATATTCTATGGACATCGGCTGCTAAAATGAACACCTTAGGGATCCATCATGGAACAGTTCGCAAATACAGTAAGTGAGTCTACATACATGGTATGACCCACATTCTGAATATTTTAATAGTAATTTATATAAAATATTATATTATTACAATTATCATTATTTAAGTAAAGTAAAAATCCTCAAAACGCATTTTTACAGAATAGTGTTTGTATAGCTTTATTTACCCTGATTTATTCTTGTTATTTTATATGTGTATTTTACATCCTTATGTAATTGTGATTTGTTTTTTCATCTGGGATTTTAATTTCATGTCTTCTAACCTTATTCACCATTTATCTTTTTTGTAAAAACGGAAATTTGGTCTGGCCTATCTCACTACTTGTTCCAGTTTAATCTGGTCCTAGTAGTAATAGTGTATCATTATTATTTGGAGAAAAATCATTATTGTCCCTCCCCTTTTTTTCTCATACTGACTTAAGTTTTACCTTCCCCATAGACTTGGGGGAACTAACTTTAGTCTTGCTTCAGTTTTACCTTCACCATAGACTTGGAGGGACTAACTTTAGTCTGTCTTCAGTTTTACCTTCACCATAGACTTGGAGGGACTAACTTTAGTCTTGCTTAACTTTTACCTTCACCATAGACTTGGAGGGAATCAGAAGGTACCACTTGTACTTCCTCCCTAGAGATAAAAAAAAACTGAAGAAAGCTATCCTATGCAATCTGTTTAGTGATGCAAAAAGATTTTAAAGGTGCTATTTGTAAGATTTTCAATGGTATGGAATGAAGAATATGTACACTCAACCACATGCAAATAACATGGAAGAAAGACTCACACCTCCTCCTCCTCCTCCTGATAGGCTACTGTAGCATACAGACTCACACCTCCTCCCCCTGATAGGCTACTGTAGCATACAATGGATGCTACTTAATTCCTCAAGATCTCTCCTCAAGATAATAGTAATGAGTCTAAATGGTCCTCATTTCAAATGAATGAAAATCGTACAATGAATGAAAATCGTCACCTTAAAAGGAACACGATTAGATTAGATTAGATTATTGTCATTATACAGCACATGTACAGTACAATGAAAATAAGTTTGGCATCCAACCAGAGTGGAAACAGTAAAGTGAAATATTAATATACAATGTACAGGTGATTAAACTGGGTAATAGTGCTGATCAAATGTACAGTGTTATAGTATTATTATGTACAGTGATACAGAGACACTATGATAGAAAGTCATACTGGCCAGTGGTATGACTAGTAGGAGTAGATAAGGGATATGTACAGATAGATATAATATCTACAGATATGTAAAAAGGATTATATGCTGGTATGTACAGACAGATGTGGATAAATATATACGGTAAGTATAAATATAAACATAATTTATATAGAGCATTATTGTACATGCTATCATAATGCTGTATATACATAGTTATTTATTATTTATTTATTATTTATATATGTTTGAAGTACATTTTGAAATAACCTCAATGTCCATGTTTTCCATGATATTGTGATATTTAAAACAAAAATCTATGTTTGCAAGCTGTATTTAATGATTTTAACACATATGGCGTGTTGAGAGCTCTGAGGGTAGGAGAGTGTAGGAGGAGTGTTGAGAGCTCTGAGAGTAGGAGAGAGTAGGAGGAGTGTTGAGAGCTCTGAGGGTAGGAGAGAGTAGGAGGAGTGTTGAGAGCTCTGAGAGTAGGAGAGAGTAGGAGGAGTGTTGAGAGCTCTGAGGGTACGAGAGAGTAGGAGGAGTGTTGAGAGCTCTGAGGGTAGGAGGAGTGTTGAGAGCTCTGAGGGTAGGAGAGAGTAGGAGGAGTGTTGAGAGCTCTGAGGGTAGGAGAGAGTAGGAGGAGTGTTGAGAGCTCTGAGGGTAGGAGCGTGGCGCGGCGTGGCTCAGGGGTAGAGTGGGTCGTCCAATGATCGAAGGGTTGGTGGTTCGAATCCCGCTCAAGCCCATGTCCATCCCACTGCCGTTGTGTCCTTGGGCAAGACACTTAACCTACTTGCCTCGTATGAATGTGTATGCATGTGAATGAATGTTGGTGGTGGTCGGAGGGGCCGTAGGCGATGATTATTCGCCACGCTTCCGTGAGTCTGCCTCAGGGCAGCTCTGGCTGCAATTGTAGCTTACCACCACCGGGATGACTGTGTATGAACGAATAATGGACTCTGTAAGCGCTCTGGGGTCTCTGGGGTGTCACGAAGAGCGCTATATAAATCCAATCCATTATTATTATTATTATTATTATTATTATTATTATTATAGGAGAGAGTAGGAGGAGTGTTGAGAGCTCTGAGGGTAGGAGAGAGTAGGAGGTGTTGAGAGCTCTGAGAGTAGGAGAGAGTAGGAGGAGTGTTGAGAGCTCTGAGGGTAGGAGAGAGTAGGAGGAGTGTTGAGAGCTCTGAGAGTAGGAGAGAGTAGGAGGAGTGTTGAGAGCTCTGAGGGTAGGAGAGAGTAGGATAGAGTAGGAGGAGTGTTGAGAGCTCTGAGAGTAGGAGAGAGTAGGAGGAGTGTTGAGAGCTCTGAGGGTAGGAGAGAGTAGGAGGAGTGTTGAGAGCTCTGAGGGTAGGAGAGAGTAGGAGAGAGTAGGAGGAGTGTTGAGAGCTCTGAGGGTAGGAGATAGTAGGAGGAGTGTTGAGAGCTCTGAGGGTAGGAGAGAGTAGGAGGAGTGTTGAGAGCTCTGAGAGTAGGAGAGAGTAGGAGGAGTGTTGAGAGCTCTGAGGGTAGGAGAGAGTAGGAGGAGTGTTGAGAGCTCTGAGAGTAGGAGAGAGTAGGAGGAGTGTTGAGAGCTCTGAGAGTAGGAGAGAGTAGGAGGAGTGTTGAGAGCTCTGAGGGTAGGAGAGAGTAGGAGAGAGTAGGAGGAGTGTTGAGAGCTCTGAGGGTAGGAGAGAGTAGGAGGAGTGTTGAGAGCTCTGAGGGTAGGAGAGAGTAGGAGGAGTGTTGAGAGCTCTGAGAGTAGGAGAGAGTAGGAGGAGTGTTGAGAGCTCTGAGGGTAGGAGAGAGTAGGAGAGAGTAGGAGGAGTGTTGAGAGCTCTGAGAGTAGGAGAGAGTAGGAGGAGTGTTGAGAGCTCTGAGGGTAGGAGAGAGTAGGAGTGTTGAGAGCTCTGAGAGTAGGAGAGAGTAGGAGGAGTGTTTAGAGCTCTGAGGGTAGGAGAGAGTAGGAGAGAGTAGGAGGAGTGTTGAGAGCTCTGAGAGTAGGAGAGAGTAGGAGGAGTGTTGAGAGCTCTGAGAGTAGGAGAGATTAGGAGGAGTGTTGAGAGCTCTGAGGGTAGGAGAGAGTAGGAGGAGTGTTGAGAGCTCTGAGAGTAGGAGAGAGTAGGAGGAGTGTTGAGAGCTCTGAGGGTAGGAGAGAGTAGGAGTGTTGAGAGCTCTGAGAGTAGGAGAGAGTAGGAGGAGTGTTGAGAGCTCTGAGGGTAGGAGAGAGTAGGAGGAGTGTTGAGAGCTCTGAGGGTAGGAGAGAGTAGGAGAGAGTAGGAGGAGTGTTGAGAGCTCTGAGGGTAGGAGATAGTAGGAGGAGTGTTGAGAGCTCTGAGGGTAGGAGAGAGTAGGAGGAGTGTTGAGAGCTCTGAGAGTAGGAGAGAGTAGGAGGAGTGTTGAGAGCTCTGAGGGTAGGAGAGTAGGAGGAGTGTTGAGAGCTCTGAGAGTAGGAGAGAGTAGGAGGAGTGTTGAGAGCTCTGAGAGTAGGAGAGAGTAGGAGGAGTGTTGAGAGCTCTGAGGGTAGGAGAGAGTAGGAGAGAGTAGGAGGAGTGTTGAGAGCTCTGAGGGTAGGAGAGAGTAGGAGTGTTGAGAGCTCTGAGGGTAGGAGAGAGTAGGAGGAGTGTTGAGAGCTCTGAGAGTAGGAGAGAGTAGGATGAGTGTTGAGAGCTCTGAGGGTAGGAGAGAGTAGGAGAGAGTAGGAGGAGTGTTGAGAGCTCTGAGAGTAGGAGAGAGTAGGAGGAGTGTTGAGAGCTCTGAGGGTAGGAGAGAGTAGGAGTGTTGAGAGCTCTGAGAGTAGGAGAGAGTAGGAGGAGTGTTGAGAGCTCTGAGGGTAGGAGAGAGTAGGAGAGAGTAGGAGGAGTGTTGAGAGCTCTGAGAGTAGGAGAGAGTAGGAGGAGTGTTGAGAGCTCTGAGAGTAGGAGAGAGTAGGAGGAGTGTTGAGAGCTCTGAGGGTAGGAGAGAGTAGGAGAGAGTAGGAGGAGTGTTGAGAGCTCTGAGAGTAGGAGAGAGTAGGAGGAGTGTTGAGAGCTCTGAGGGTAGGAGAGAGTAGGAGTGTTGAGAGCTCTGAGAGTAGGAGAGAGTAGGAGGAGTGTTGAGAGCTCTGAGGGTAGGAGAGAGTAGGAGAGAGTAGGAGGAGTGTTGAGAGCTCTGAGAGTAGGAGAGAGTAGGAGGAGTGTTGAGAGCTCTGAGAGTAGGAGAGAGTAGGAGGAGTGTTGAGAGCTCTGAGGGTAGGAGAGAGTAGGAGGAGTGTTGAGAGCTCTGAGGGTAGGAGAGTAGAAAGAGTACTGAGAGTAGAAGAAATGCATTGTATGTTTTGGTCTTTTCATAGGCTATACACACACATCAGTCCAGTAATGGCCACTCTGCACTGGCTTCCAGTAACTTTTAGGATTGACTTTAAGGTCGCCCTCCTAAATTCCTGAATGGAACAGGACCAAGATATATTGCCAATCCTCATCCTACAGTACTTGCCGTCCAGAACACTGCAATCCTCCACTGCTAGCTTACTGAAAGTTCCAAACAACAGCCAAAATAAGATTGGAGATGCAGCCATTGCCAATTACACCCCAAAACGAGCAGCGGCACGGTGGTGTAGTGGTTAACACTGTCGCCTCACAGCAAGAAGGTCCAGGGTTCGATTCCCGCTTGGGGTCCAGGTTTCCGCAATGCCAGTTACCCAAGTATCAAGTTGGGGTGGGGTATATCTCCCGGGCCTTTCGGTGTGGAGTTTGCATTGAGAGAAAATGGTGCTTTTTCAATGTATGTGATGTATAGATTGGGGAGAGATGACCACAGCTAAAATGGTAGATCGAAATGTGCATGGAAGCAGGAGACGGTGATAGAACGGTGGTGGAACCAGTGGTTTCACAGGCACAGGCCGCGTCAGCGAGGGTTTTGTTATGAATTCCTTAGAAGAACATCTGAGATTAGAGTGTACTGTCTCCCAGGACAGGAGGGAGAGAGGTTCATCTTAATGAAACGTGAGTTTATTAGTGTTAAAGGTTATGCAGTTGTCATGACAACACGTCGCATGACAACCAGAAGGCGGGGCCGTCGTTGCGACGACGAACATCTATAAGTCGAACAGTGTTTCCGGGTGTTGAGCAGACCAGAATCTGACCAAGAGCAAGTAGGACTGAGATCACACAGAGGAGAGACTCTTCCTCCTCCACCACGGAGGGGGGGGGAAGGGAGAATGCCACATCATCATTACAGTAGCTTCGGCTAACACGAGGAGGGTTCGGCTAACGAACAGGCCTGAACACTATTGGACTGAACAGCAAAAGGACGATAATCTGAACACACCGAAAGATCATTAGAATAGACTCTTCAAGGACAATAACATCTGTTAACATCTGAGCTGAGGTTTCTGTTTAGAGAAATAAAACCATGCTTTTCCTTGTAAGGTATTTCACGTTGTCGAAGTGTCGAATTCTTACGGAGGTGGGGAAGTATTATGGTTTACGGATTGCACTAACGGGGGGGAGATAAGGATCTTATCTACCAGTATCGGAGACGTCAGGACCATTAAAAGTACACAACGCAGAGGAATTGGATGGAGAGCCAAACTGACGAAGACGTGATACTGGCCAGTTTGATCAGAATCTTACAGTTGATGCCGTTGGGACCCGGATTTGCAAGAGATTAAAACAACAGGAACAGTTGGTTGTTGTTGGTTGTTGATGACAGCCGGATTTGCAAGAGATAAGAACAACGGATAAAGACTTTTTCAATAATGGGGCGACAGTGGACAACAGTCATCAATGTGTGGGAGAATCATGATCGAAGCAAGGCCGGCCAGCCCTGGGAGAGAGCGGCGAGTCGAGCGGTCAGGAGGCGAACCAGCGCTGTAGGGGAAACAGCGCTCCGATCAAAAATGTGAGTTCACTGTGCACACGGTTGTTTTGATTTTTTAAGCCAAATAAAAACGAACAGATAGTGAATCCGTAAACGTAAACATTTCTAGTTCGACAGAGAGAATGCCAGCTGTAATAATATGAGCAGAGAGCCATGGTGAAAATCGAGGGTGTTATCTACAGAGAATGAAAAGCAAACGAGGCAGGCTGCACAGTTTTGGTTTAAGGAGGGTAAATGCGAGATGAGGAAAGGGGGGGGGGGGGGGGGCGCTTGAATCAGATCGAAAAATTGTTGATGGCGGGACTGTTTTCATAACAGAAGGAAAGTCGAAAGGAGATTGTACCAGTGTGTATTATGTCCGATCAGGCAAGAGTATTAGTCTGAGGAAGCGTCCCCTGATAATGGATAGGAAAGAGAGGAAAAACAGCTGTGTTTTCAGGCCTTGGAAGGAAGGGCAGCGTTCGTTTGTTGAGAGAGTAGCCATTTGCACTGAGTCAAAATGGCCGCAGAGCCACGAGGGGTTTAGAACCAGGAAGTGACACGTCAACTAAAACACCATCGAGGAGGAGTAGGTCGCCACCTAGTGGCGGAGGGGGGTAGTGCTGGGGAGTTTTCATTACCCATAGGGGAATATTGAGCACAGAGAGTGGATTATTATTACAATAATAATATTAGATATAGAGTTTAATTATACAATGGATTAAATAAGAATTGCACAGAAAGATGGTGCAGTTATTTGAATGGGTTAATTATGGAATTAAAGAGGGAGTTTGAATTCCAGTGGGGCCTTCTCACACCTAATAAATAGGCAGAGTCTTGAGGGGACACGTCACCAGAAAGAACTGGCGCGCGCTGGGGGTCACCCGTGGGACAAACGTAGAGCACCGAGTGGGTATCGTTTAGCTGCTGGTGTCACGCCGGAAGACAACAAAACAGGGAACAGCCCTGTAGGATTAGATATGGGTGTTGAGAAGGTGGGGGACTAATAGAGAACAAATAGGGGCTTGCAGAGGAAAAAAAATATATAGAGAACGAGCTGCAGGCCCAAAGCCATGGTAGACTAATAGCAAAACAAGGGAAGTCGAGTGTACAGAAAGACTGCCGGTGTTGTGTTTCTGCTTTCAAGGGGGGAATGACACCGACAGCGATGGAGATGGCCAGGAGACAGACTGGAGGAGGAGGAAGCCGCAGGGGCCAGGCACCGACGCCTGGTACACAGATGATCCACGACGAGAGAGAGGAGACGGCGGCGGTGGAGGAGCAGATGTGGAGAGGACAGCCAGAGACACTGAGCAGTAGCAGACCAGGGGGGACATTTTTGCCTAGGGGACCGCGCCCTGGGAGGGGGACCAGCTCAGGAAAGGAGCCGTCACTGAAAGGGGCCCTTGCCCTAGAAGATGGGACCGGCCCAAGATGGGAGGTGTACTGTAAGAGAGGGAAGGGAGCGCTCTGATTTGGACGTGGGGTACCTGATAGGGGGACCGAAGGGTTTTAGGTGTGTCGTCTGAAAAGTTGCATCTGTGTTTTTCTCTGTCTCTCTCTCTCTCTCTCCTCCATGACCGTTGTTTATCCTTTCTGGTTTGGGTGTGATGCGGGTAATGGAAAACAAAGGGAAAACAGCAGACGGCGGGGCCCTAATTGTTATGAGTCTATTTTTGTGTATAATTAATTGAAAAACCAAGTAGTCTTATGATTCTGAGGGGTGATAAGAATCAAGGGGGGATTGAGAGAAAATGGTGCTTTTTCAATGTATGTGATGTATAGATTGGGGAGAGATGACCACAGCTAAAATGGTAGATCGAAATGTGCATGGAAGCAGGAGACGGTGATAGAACGGTGGTGGAACCAGTGGTTTCACAGGCACAGGCCGCGTCAGCGAGGGTTTTGTTATGAATTCCTTAGAAGAACATCTGAGATTAGAGTGTACTGTCTCCCAGGACAGGAGGGAGAGAGGTTCATCTTAATGAAACGTGAGTTTATTAGTGTTAAAGGTTATGCAGTTGTCATGACAACACGTCGCATGACAACCAGAAGGCGGGGCCGTCGTTGCGACGACGAACATCTATAAGTCGAACAGTGTTTCCAGGTGTTGAGCAGACCAGAATCTGACCAAGAGCGAGTAGGACTGAGATCACACAGAGGAGAGACTCTTCCTCCTCCACCACGGAGGGGGGGGAAGGGAGAATGCCACATCATCATTACAGTAGCTTCGGCTAACACGAGGAGGGTTCGGCTAACGAACAGGCCTGAACACTATTGGACTGAACAGCAAAAGGACGATAATCTGAACACACCGAAAGATCATTAGAATAGACTCTTCAAGGACAATAACATCTGTTAACATCTGAGCTGAGGTTTCTGTTTAGAGAAATAAAACCATGCTTTTCCTTGTAAGGTATTTCACGTTGTCGAAGTGTCGAATTCTTACGGAGGTGGGGAAGTATTATGGTTTACGGATTGCACTAACGGGGGGGAGATAAGGATCTTATCTACCAGTATCGGAGACGTCAGGACCATTAAAAGTACACAACGCAGAGGAATTGGATGGAGAGCCAAACAGACGAAGACGTGATACTGGCCAGTTTGATCAGAATCTTACAGCATGTTCTCCCCGTGCTCGCAAGGGTCCCCCCCCCCCCCGACAAGAGAAACCCAATGGAAAAACATGCAAAACAACAGATCGCTAACGCTGGACAGGAGCTTCCCTTGGGGGGGAAGGACGACGGAATGGGTTAAGCGCAGAGAATAATTGCATCGACGATCCTACAAAAACAATGCATGCCTGTGTGTAACTGAGGGGTACAATTCCCTGACTGTATTGATAAGTATGGTATCATTAAACCACTACCGCTTTATGTACTTTAATTACTGGCCATACAGTACATGATATATAAATATGATGAACACTTCCCACAATGAATCGGTTCCACACAAAGGTGTAATCAAGTATTTATTGCAGCAAAAGGTACATAATATACTTCTCTGTATTTTACTTTGGATGCGCTTATAAGGCAAAGGAATGTGCGTAGGCAAATCAATAATGAATGTCCATTCTCTGGTTACGCAGGAGGTAATTATACAACCTGAATCTTAGGGAATTATATCTATGGTACACTAGTAATATATAGCGGGAGATACTGGAAGGGTCCCCCCGGTTGTAAGCCAGCAGGGGTAGAGGATCTGTCGGTAGTAGAGAGTCTGGTCAACGATGACTAAGGAGATTCCAAGTACAGGAGACGGTGCAATAGTCTCTTGATCCACAGACGAATAAAGCTGTTCTCCGTAGACTGTAGCTCCACAGTGAAGAAAGCTAGCCGGCCTCAGGCTCTCTGAGGCGCAGACTCGACGTGGCTCCTTACAGGGTAAATCCCACACGTGTAGGCGTCGGCGATTCTCCGCTCCATAAATCACAGGACCAAAACAAATATAATCCAGCCGCAAAGGGCTATGTAGTCGTCGGGTAGATTAATCCAGTGTACATGTCCACACGGTTCTCGTCTAGGTCTCCTCGGGTGAAAGCGCCATGAAAGCAGCCCAGCCTGGATAAGCACTCTAGCTGATACGAGGAAGCGTTGGTGATGCTGGTCACTGTAGAACTTTAGCCGCACGATACACTATACACAAATAGACTATTACTGACTTAATAGAAATATGTCGCACTCGACGGTATAGCGCCAAACTCTGACAATTCAGTTATTAATTCGCACGCGGTCTCAATGCTCTATTTGGGGCCAAACAGGCCATACTTCACCGCACGGAGTATCGTGGGTGAGGCTTCAACTTATTGGGTAACTCTACTTCTGTATTCACCTGCGCCATATTTATATGCACGGCGAACAATCTAGTGCCAACCTCATTTCTGTCTCGTATCCCTGGGCAAGGCCGGGCATGTACAGACATGTCTTGACGGTGGCCTTGAACCTGACTCTGGAGGCATGGCCCCTGGCGCCTGTGGACCGCTGTCCAATAGGAGAATGAAATATTATGGTCTGTACTAGGCTAAAGGGACATTCCGTGTATATGTACAAGGAATATACAAGGGATATCAAACGATATACAAATACTATGCAATATATATCAATCAATAAATATATATATTCGGTTTAATCTGATCCTTTGTAACAGCCGCCTCCTAATTAGTCCCACCTAATTAGCTAAGCAGAGACAGATTAACCGCACTGTCCACTACTCAATGTCTGTTGTGAGGGGTCGGGCAGTTCACAAAGTCATGGGGTCATGGTCGTCATCGATAGTATCGGGGAGCCTTGGCAGTTCTATTAGCCTCGCCACGGGTCGGGTGTAGATCCGTCCTTGGACGAGCACTTCGGCTGCCCGGACCTTTCCGTCGGCACCGGTGATCACTTTGCTTACGCGGCCAGCCGGCCACATAGCTCGGGGTAGTGACTGGTCGATAATCATGACGACTGTTCCTTCTGTCAAATTGTCTCTCTCTTTCACCCATTTCTGGCGGGTCTGTAGAGACGGTAGATAGTGGAGTAGGAAGCTGTTCCAAAACTTGTCAGCCAATACTTGACTGTACCTCCACATTCTTCGGCCGTTCGCTTCTTCAGGCCTGTACATTGTCTGTGGTAGCGCGGGGTCCAGCCGCCCCATCAAGAGTGTGTTGGGGGTGACTGGGTCGACATCTGCTACATCACTTGAGATGTAACCGAGGGGCTTTGAGTTCAATACTCCCTTGATCTCCGTGAGGACTGTCATTAGGACTTCTTCCGCCACGGTCTGGGCCCCAAGCACGGCGTACAGGGCTGTCTTTATTGAACGTACTTCTCGTTCCCAAGTTCCACCGAAGTGAGGTGCGTTCGGGGGATTAAACTGGAAGTCAATCTGGGATGGAGCGAGGTGGGTCTTAAGTTCTGGGCCCATAGCTTGGAAGCTCTCTCTCAGCTCTCTTTCTCCGCCTTTGAAGTTTGTCCCGTGATCAGACAATAATATAGACGGTTTGCCTTTCCGCGATGTGAATCTTCGGAAGGCCATAAGGAATGAGTCTGTGCTCATGGTTGGAAGGAGTTCTATATGCATCGCTCGGGTGGTCATGCATTTGAATACAATACCCCACCGCTTCTCGGTTCCTCTTCCTTTCTTTATATACAGCGGGCCGAAACAGTCCATACCGGTGGAGTGAAAAGGCTTGTCGCCGAGTCGGAGGCGACAGGGAGGTAGGTCAGCCATCCGGGATATACTGGGCTGCGCTCGCCACTTACGACAGTCTAGACAGGTTCGCTGGAAGCGCCGCACTGCTTCTCTCCCTTGCAGTATCCAATAACGACGTCTGATCTCCGCGAAGACTCTCTGCCCCGGCGTGATGCACATCCTCGTCGTATTTCTTTATGATCAGCTCTGTGACCTTGTGTCGGCTGTTTAAGACTATCGGGTACTTGACGTCATCCGGTAAGTCTGGAGCTCTCCGCAGACGACCACCCACTCTGATGAGACCATGGGCGTCGCTCTCGAGGGCTAGGTGGAGCAGTCTGCTGTCTGATGGGACGGGCTTTGCTCCCTGTAGACAGTCTAGCTCATCGGGGAACGAGTCTCTCTGGGCTCGTTGTAGTAGAAGAAGTTCTGCTTCTTCGTAGTCAGCTGCAGTAATGTCAGTAGTGAGCTGAACCTCTGGGTGGTGCCACAGGAATGTCTTTAGCTGCGCACTCTCTAGGGTGAGGCAATCGTCTATGTCGGGGTCTGTGGAGACGAGTGTGTTCAATCCACAAAACATAGATTTCTTGTTTTCTGCCTCCTCTTTACTCGCTTCCCGTGGGGTGGGTGTAGGCCACTCTTCTTCCGGGAGCTTGAGGAACTCTGGCCCGTCACTGTATAGGTTGTGACGGGTGAGGTCATCCAGGGACATTCCCCGGGTGATGACGTCAGCTGGGTTGTGTTTTGTGTCCACATACCTCCAGCTTGCTACTTCTGTTAAATCTTGAATCTCTGTGACTCTGACTCCCACGAAGACCTTGTATCTGCACGAATCAGACCGGATCCATGTGAGTACTGTCGTAGAGTCTGACCACAAGATTGTTCTTTGCACCGGAATGGTGAGTTCACGTTGGATTAACGTGGCGAGTTGCGCTCCTGCTAGGGCTGCGCAGAGCTCTAGACACGGGATAGATTGTTGCTTTCGTGGGGCTATTCTTGAGCGAGCCAGGATGAAAGCAGTATGTATTTCTCCTCCCTCCTCTCGGGCACGCAAGTAGGCCACCGAACCGTAGGCTACTTCGGAGGCGTCGCTGAAGACGTGCAGGTCCATCTGGCACGTCTCCGGCCTCACTGTGGGTGGGAAGTAGCTGCGGCGTATGTTGACACCTGGGAGTGAGCTGAGTTCCGTCTCCCACTCTCTCCATGTGGATGCAAGGTGTTCGGGTATGGGGTCGTCCCAGCCCTGATCCTTGTCCCATAACGCTCTTACAATCATCTTTGCCCTGGTGGTGTAAGGTAGAATACATCCCAACGGGTCATATTGTCTGGCAAGTGTTCTGTATACACTCCGTCTGGTGGTCGGTAGTGCAGTCGACCTTCCCTGCTCCTTGGTCAGGGGTGTGTGTTTATAATGGAGCGAGTCTGTTTTGAAGCGCCAGACTAGTCCTAATGTCATTTCTTGGGCTTCTCCTGGGATGGTCGCCATCCAGGTCTCGCTGCTTGCTGCCTTGTCCTCGGGGGAGAGGCTGCGCAATACTTGCGGGTCGCTGCTGGCCCACTGCCTGAGATCAAAGCCACCTTTGATCAGGGAGGCGCGGAGCTTGAGTAGAAGGGCCTCGGCTTCTTCTGGCGTCGAGACGCTTTGCAGACAGTTGTCCACGTAGAAACTATTTCCTACACTTTGTCGGACCTCTTCATCAGCTGCTGGGTCCTCTGCGACGTGTTTTTGCAGTGCAAACGTAGCACAGCATGGGCTGCATGTGGTTCCGAAAGGGAGGACTTCCCATTGATAGATGGCTGGTTGCTCATCCCCGATCCTCTCTCTCCATAGGAACCGCAGCAGGGGCTTGTCCTCCTCCACTAGTCTCACCTGCAGGAACATCCCTTTGATGTCGCCGCTGATGGCCACCTTGTCTTGGCGGAAACGTAGTAACACGCCTAGTAGAGAGGGGCCGAGTGTTGGGCCGGGCAAGAGCTCTTTATTCAGATTTTGTGATCCGATCTGGTAGCTGCAGTTGAACACAATACGATCCTTGCCGTTGTGGTGGACTTTGTGGTGCGGCACGTACCATGATTCGGTCGTCTGATCGGCCTCTTTAATGTCAATTTTCTTTATGTGTCCCGCTGTGATTAGCTTGTTAATCTCAGCGCGGTACACAGTCTCTTGAGCGGGGTCTCTGGCTAGGTGCCGCTCTGTGTTCAATAGATACCGCTCCGTCGCTTCTTTTGGGGCGTGGAAGGTAGGCATACCCTCTCGCCTCAGGAGTGGAGTTGCGTATCTCATCACTCCGTTGACTTTGACTCTCTTTGTCCCCTGCTCGAGGAGGGCTATAGCGTAAATGTCTTCCTTGGAACGAATGTCTTTCTTTTCGTTCTTAAAGGGCATTGTCTCTAGTGTCCATAGCCTCTCGACATGCTGTAGGAGGGTGGTGTCTTCTTCTGTCACTCTGGAGTGGAGGCAGTTAGTGGCTGCTGTTCGGTTAAGAGACTTAGCGAGGGGGCCTTGTAATGTCCATCCTAGGCGGGTCTCGACTGCTGCAGGACAGCCTCTGGGCCCTGTGTGGACCCGGTCTATCGGGACGATGAGGTCTGCATGGTCGGAGCCTATCAGCAGGGTCGGGGTGGCACCGTCTATGAGCGGTATAGGTAGTTGACGCAGGTGCACATATTTATCCATCAGCTTGGCGATGGGGTAGGTGTACTGCGACAGGCCTATTTCTTGGCTGGTGAAAGCGTTAGTAATCCTATACCGTCTCTCTGGCTGCCCGCTTGCTGCGATAGTGAAGGAGACATTCTCGCCCTTTATCGTCTTTAGATCTCTTCTTATTGTCCGAATCGTCATCTGGTTTTCGCTCCCCCGCAGCCCCAGCTGGGCCGCAGCGGACGCGAGGAGAAGGGTCTTCTCTGACCCGTCGTCAAGGACGGCGTAAGTGTCCATGACCTTATCTTGGTAACTCAGTGTTACGCGGACCACCTTTAAGAGCACCCGGGCGCCCCCGCTGCTGGCGGGGTCAATGTACATAACACTTGCCTTTGTGCTGCTTGAGGGTGCAGGCTTTCTTCTGTTACTGTCGTGTAGGACATCTAGGTGGGCTCCGTCACACCGACTACACCTCTTCTTTAAGCGGCAATCGGCTGCCATGTGACTGCGCGCACATCGGTAACAGCGTCGGTTGGACTTTATCCATTGACTCACCTCGTCGGCGGTCATCTTCTTGAACGTGTCACATTGTGACAACCAGTGTTCCTTTTCGCAGTACGGGCACACCATCTTCCACTTCTCTTTCATCGAGGGGGTACTGTGGTTCTTGCTGCTCGGTACTGATTCTGATTGGTGCATGACGGTCACCAATCTGCGGCCATCGTTTGCTCTCCTAGGTCCCTCTCTGGAGCTTGGTGTGCTCCGCATGAACGTATCCAACCGTAGGCTGTTGACTTCTCTCGCCAGGAAGTCGGCTAGGTCTAGGAGGGATGGCTCGGGACCGTTAGGATCACGGTGGTCTCTTTGCCGCCTGAAGCGCTCTTGTCGGGCGGGCGGAAGCTTCTCTAAAATCCTCTCGACATTAGAGTTCGCGTACAGTTCGTGCATACCCTTTTCTCTTTGCGCCCCCAGCATCCCTACCAGGGATTGTACCTTGATAGACAGGTCATCTAGTGAGCGATTGTCTGTGGCTGGGGGTAGGCGGTCAATATGCCTTATCTCTTGTATTACGTAGTCCCATATGCGTCCATATCTTTGGTCGAGTGCTGCTAGAGCCGCTGTGTATGGGGTAGTAGAGGTGGCATAGGCCAGCGCTATATTGTGCGCTCGGGGCACCTTGAGGTGCTTCAGTAGGATAGCATACTTGTACGGTTCATCAGCTACATCGGACATCATTGTCTCTAAGCACATTCGTATCTCCGTGTACTGTGCTCTGTTCTCGTGGGTGAAGTCCGGAAACGTCGGTGTGCCAATGTATGATGCCATGGATGGCTGGCACATCGGTGAGCGTTGGAAGAGAGGCCTCTTAGGCGAGTCTCCTCTTACGCCTCTTGGTGGGCTGGTACCTGCTGGGTACCATGGCCCGCGTATCCAGGTGCTGTTCCTCGGGGCTGGTCGTGCGTCAAGCTCACCCATGAATTGAGTCGGGGGTCTGTAGCGCAGAGCCGCGGGGGTAGAGCCTGGGCTGTACTGGACCTCCTGGTCCTGTGGAGTACTGTGCTGCTGTCGGGCTTGACTCTCCTCCTCTCCCTCTTCTTCTTCCTCTGGCACGTCCTCTAGATCCGGTAGTCGTCTATTTAGCCTCTCCGCGGTGTAGACCGTTTCTTCCTTGTAGCTGGGTCTCACTTGGACCGGTCGGGGAAGGGGTTCGGAGGGGGGTATAGGCTCTCTCTGGTGGTCGGGCTCAGGGTCGCTTGATCGGGTAGGGGAGGGTGCCCTTGACCCTTGTCTTGACGAGGCCCTGGAACCCCGTGCGGAGGGAGAGGGTGTTGCCCTGGTGATCAGCTGCTCCATTATCTGCGCTTGTAATCGGTCGCGCTCGGCTTCGCGCTTGGTGAGAGCGAGGTCGCGCTCTGCTTCTCTTTGGGCACCGGCAGCGGCGCGCTGGGCTTCGGCGGCGGCGCGCTGGGCTTCGGCCCGGTCCCTTACCATATTCTCTTCCGTCTGAAGGCGTCTAATCTCTAGACGTATACGATCTTCGTCGCTCCGTTGCTGCGCCTGAAGGCGTTCTCTTTCCATGGAAGAATGTTCGCGCTCACTAAGCGTCTGTGCTTGGAGTCGATCGCGCTCTGTTGAGGCTGCTAGGCTGGCGAGGAATGCCTGTGCCAGCATCTTGTCCGCCTCGCTGGGGGAAGACGCTGGTTGAGGTGATCCGCTCCTGGCAGTACTCGTTGGAGATCTGTTCTCCTGTGGCGAGTCCTGGAGATCCATCTCCGGGGTGCTCTCCTCTTCTTGTAGCGGGTAGAGTTCCATCCCTGGAGAGCTGTCTTTATCCTGGAGCTCTCCGGGGACTACTTCTTCGGTCTTGGCGGGGGGTAAAGTCATGTCGGGTCCCTCCTGGTCCCTACCGTGAGCTTGGTCAGTTACGTTAGAACCCACTAGGGCCTCTATTGGTGGGGTAGCCTGGTCGATAGGGTCGGACATAATTTTACTATCTACTTTTTCCGCGTTTACCGTCTGTAGAAAGCTAGGTAGTATATTGGCAACGTAATCCTCTAAGTACTGAGGTGTCTGCCGTCTACGCTGCGGGCGATCTACTTTAGGAGAACCGTTTTGTGGAGTGTTCATCATAGGCCATGTCAATATTAATACCACTATATTAATATTACACTAGTTACCATCCGGCTCGAAGGACCAATTGTAACTGAGGGGTACAATTCCCTGACTGTATTGATAAGTATGGTATCATTAAACCACTACCGCTTTATGTACTTTAATTACTGGCCATAGAGTACATGATATATAAATATGATGAACACTTCCCACAATGAATCGGTTCCACACAAAGGTGTAATCAAGTATTTATTGCAGCAAAAGGTACATAATATACGTCTCTGTATTTTACTTTGGATGCGCTTATAAGGCAAAGGAATGTGCGTAGGCAAATCAATAATGAATGTCCATTCTCTGGTTACGCAGGAGGTAATTATACAACCTGAATCTTAGGGAATTATATCTATGGTACACTAGTAATATATAGCGGGAGATACTGGAAGGGTCCCCCCGGTTGTAAGCCAGCAGGGGTAGAGGATCTGTCGGTAGTAGAGAGTCTGGTCAACGATGACTAAGGAGACTCCAAGTACAGGAGACGGTGCAATAGTCTCTTGATCCACAGACGAATACAGCTGTTCTCCGTAGACTGTAGCTCCACAGTGAAGAAAGCTAGCCGGCCTCAGGCTCTCTGAGGCGCAGACTCGACGTGGCTCCTTACAGGGTAAATCCCACACGTGTAGGCGTCGGCGATTCTCCGCTCCATAAATCACAGGACCAAAACAAATATAATCCAGCCGCAAAGGGCTATGTAGTCGTCGGGTAGATTAATCCAGTGTACATGTCCACACGGTTCTCGTCTAGGTCTCCTCGGGTGAAAGCGCCATGAAAGCAGCCCAGCCTGGATAAGCACTCTAGCTGATACGAGGAAGCGTTGGTGATGCTGGTCACTGTAGAACTTTAGCCGCACGATACACTATACACAAATAGACTATTACTGACTTAATAGAAATATGTCGCACTCGACGGTATAGCGCCAAACTCTGACAATTCAGTTATTAATTCGCACGCGGTCTCAATGCTCTATTTGGGGCCATACTTCACCGCACGGAGTATCGTGGGTGAGGCTTCAACTTATTGGGTAACTCTACTTCTGTATTCACCTGCGCCATATTTATATGCACGGCGAACAATCTAGTGCCAACCTCATTTCTGTCTCGTATCCCTGGGCAAGGCCGGGCATGTACAGACATGTCTTGACGGTGGCCTTGAACCTGACTCTGGAGGCATGGCCCCTGGCGCCTGTGGACCGCTGTCCAATAGGAGAATGAAATATTATGGTCTGTACTAGGCTAAAGGGACATTCCGTGTATATGTACAAGGAATATACAAGGGATATCAAACGATATACAAATACTATGCAATATATATCAATCAATAAATATATATATTCGGTTTAATCTGATCCTTTGTAACACTGTGTGTTCCGGTGTGTGTGTGTGTGCTAACCGTGTGTGCTAACCGCTAACATTGAGGATAATTGCATGCCAATTAAAGACCTCTGCGACAGGTCCTGCATTATTATATATTTTTTTATCCACTTTTTCTCCTCCTATTTTCTGTATTTTCTCCCATCCCAATTTAGTCGATCATGCCAATTCCCCCCTCCCCTTCCTGGACGTTGCGCACATGTGCCCCCCACTGGTCGGTCTAGGGAGCCCTGAAGTCTATCACATGCTTCCTCCGATACATAGGAGACAGCCAGCAGCCTCTTTTCACCTGGCAGCGAGGACTCTCATTGGTGAAGTGTAACGCGTGGGAGGTCACACTACCTTCACCATTTCCCTCCCTCACTGTGCAGGCGCCCTGACCAACCTGTAGGAGTCGCTGTTTACAACGACCAGATTACCACCCACCGGCTTCCCTCCCGCTGACACTGCCAATTGTGCCAGTATGACGACCGGCCAAGCCGGAGGCACCGCTGACAGCCGGATTCGATACCAGTGTCTCTGCGGTGGTAGACAGACGCTTAGTCCGCTGTGCTACCCGGCCGCCGTCCTGCATTATTATTATAACTATGGAACACCCTACCTATAGATATTAGGGAGGCTAACACGCTAAATATATTTAAAAGCCAGCTAAAAACATATCTCTTCACTTTAGCTTTTTAATACACCAAACAGACAAGCTGATTTGATATCCAGATTCAGAGTAATCAATACAGGAATAAAATCTACTAAAAATAAGCTAAAAACCTCTTCACCTTAGCCTTTTAATACACTCTGCTGCTTGTGGTTGTACTGTAGATGAGAACTATTTTATTGCACTGCACTATTGCATCTGTCTTTTCTATTTTACTCTTTTATTACAGTCTATTTGAAAATTGCTATAGAACTATCAGACACCATTGAGTTGATTGAATATTTCCTGCCGTGTGAACTTTGTAATGAAACTCAAAGTATTAAGAGCGAAGTACAACTCTGGCTTTTCCCATTATTTATTGTGCCTAAAAACAAATAAAACTTTAAGTAGACATACTTATTGCTGTTGTTCTGTAAAGTAATTCAGAACTGTAATTGTTCTATATTGTACCTTAGAATGGGGGGAAAGGCGGAGCATATGAGAAAGACCTATGGCTCCGACAGCTCTAAACATCTAAATGTCTATATTATGTGTATCAGTGAAAATCAAACCGTAAACAAAGAGGCCTATTAAGGTGTTAGATCCTGATATGAAAAACGATGTGATTTAATGTTCTATGCCTTACCTTTACTTTGTCTATTTTGCTGCTATCCATTTTATGGTAATTGTATGCTTATTGTTTCTGCACTTTATGCATTGCTCTTGATCTGCCAGTTTTATGCCTGTCTTTTCTTTACTGCTGTGAAGAAATTTGAGCTGCAATTCTTGTATGAAAGGTGCTATAGAAAAAAGGTTTATTATTATTATTATTATTATTATTATTATTATTATTATTATTATTATTATTATTATTATTATTATTATTATTATTATTATTATTATTATTATTATACTGACAATAAGAAGAAAAAAACATACAATACAATAAATGTCTACCAGCCTGCGTGGGCAGCAGGTTCAGACTAGATAGATTAGTAGACCAGACCAACCCCAGCTGTCAGAGAAGGGTTTTGTACCACTTAACTGGGACTAGGAGATACAGTCAAAACAGTACAAATTGTGTGCAGTACAGACCAGAACAGCTGTTACTATATTCTACTGTATTCCACTGTTGTTTTTCTTAATGGATGGATGGTATGTATATTATGTATGTATGTACAGTATGTATGTGTGTATGCTGGATATACATTTCTTGTTTCAGGGAGTGATCAGCTTAATCTTTTACAATACTAATATTATTATTGTCAAAAGAAGCTGTGGTTTTCCATATCTGTTGTGGCTGGGATCTCTGATGGTGTGTGTGTGTGTGTGTGTGTGTGTGTGTGTGTGTGTGTGTGTGTGTGTGTGTGTGTGTGTGTGTGTGTGTGTGTGTGTGTGTGTGTGTGTGTGTGTGTGTGTGTGTGTGTGTGTGTGTGTGTGTGTGTGTGTGTGTGTGTGTGTGTGTGGACACCCCTGTGGTTTTCAGATCTGTAAATACAGGGGCGAATTCACAAAGAATGGATTGCACCCACTAATAGCACCCTTAACTGCGTGTGTTTTGCGCCCGCTATTTGCTCCGTCTTAAGGACCTATTCACTAAAGATATTGGCTCACGGAGCAGTTGAGTGCAATTTGCCCCTGATATGGTAAAATAGTATAAATATTGCCCATGCAACAGTATGCATGTCCTCCTAAAACGTAAACAGAAGCTTCAATTCTCTGATCGCGATTTGAATTGGAAGTCATGACAAATTAATACTGTAGCTCTTCTAGTCCTTGGACCAAACAATTTCTGGTACCAATTGGGTGGGGAAATTCTAGATGTGATATTTTTTTTTATTCGTATACAGTACATCCCTAGATTGTGTTTTGATATGATAGACAGTTTGGTTTTGTAGCTTATTAGTGGTTTAAAGTAAACTGAGTTTTCTCAAAATAAGTATCCTGCCATATCTTGCTCCCCTTCTTAGATTCGCTCATACGTCGGGTTGTGGGGGTATAGAGACATGGCTATGATCACGTTTTTATGCACCTGAGTCTCCTGAACACGATAAACCCTGAGTCGATCGGACCTTCCTACACTGATCTATATCGTAACTTTAGCCCAAGTTACTATATAGCTCAGCGTAGGAAGGTCGACTATGGCAGGAGACTTATTTTGCAAAAACTCTGTTTTCGTTAACCACTAATAAGCTACAAAACCAAACTGTCTATCATATCAAAACACAATCTAGGGATGTATAGGAATTTAAAAAATCTAATCGTTTGTCAGAAATTAGTTTGAGCAGACCTGTCCATGGTTCTGAATCTTTCGGCCTAAGTTAGTGTGCCAGTGAAAATAATTTCAGATTTAGGAATACTTTTAGAGTTGTTGTATTTAAAAAAAATTTATTTAATGTTTAGCTAAGAGAATAGAACCTGCATTATAATATACTCCAGAATAAACTTTTCATTGACCGTATTTCCAGCATCTACTCCTCATGGACCTGACGAAACATTATAAATTAAAAGTTTATTCTGGAGCATAATGGGTTTTAGGTATTGTGATTATTACTTAACCCAATGGATCACCAGAAACGCTGGCCACTAATGCGTTTAGTTACCACCAATTCTCTGAAGATGCAAATAGCGCCACTTTAACTGCGTGTGGCAATTAGCGCTGATCTTTGTGAATTGGAGTGTTTTTACAATGAGGCTCATTTGCATAGAAAGGAGCACATGTTCTGCCCATATTACCTCATTTAAATACCCGCAAATGGCACCGACGCACAGAGACGCAATGCTGATAGAAACGCAGTTAGCAGCGTATTTCACCCTTTGTGCAAGCGTTGTAAATAGCAAGGTGTGTGTTTTGGAGCCATTTCCACAGGCATTGCATCAGAAAAAGCTGCGCAATCCCTTTGTGAATTCTCCCCTGTGAGTGGATCCAGATGCGTGGCTTGGTGCTTATTTATTTATTCATGCTCTCTGGTCAACGTGATCTGTTCGCTCCATCAGCCTCGTAATCCCTCCACCATCTGACACTCTGAGGATCAGACCACGACTCTTGAAGCTTGTTTTCACTGCACACTTTTCAGCGACCCACAAATTGATACACAACATGCTGCTACTCACCCACTTTTGGTTTAATATTTGGCTTCAGGGACCCCCATCTGAGAAGAAAAATAATTAATTTGATTAAAGACATATAGATCAGATATTTGGAACCCTAGTCATATTTCTTACATAAGCAATGATGTTGATCGGTAGAGTCCTTTCTCAGCAGAGTCAGCACAATCCATGCTGTTCCTCATTCTAGCTCTGGCTATTGTACCTGTATGTACAAGCTGACTAAAACTCACTGAAATCTCCTCCACAGTGCACATACAGTAGATTTCAATGTCCTTCAGTCAGCTTGTACAGACAGGAGCTTGACCCCATTGACTTTGCATTGGTTTGTGGCTAACTATCCAGAATTAGTATGTGAAACAGCATGGATTATGCTCAGAAAGGCCTAAAGACTAAAGAAAAGTACTAAAAGTGTACAACCTATGGTATTTTCTAGACATAGGATGGGATTGTACAACATCAAAAGAACCTTTCAACTGCTGTTGCTGCAAGGAAGGCGTATGGTAAAGAAGACCTAAGATGAGATTCGGTTTAGCAGCACACAGAAGACATGCAGAGACAACTGTGTAAGTGCCTGTTCAAATTTGGCAATAACGAAATCTCGATTAGGGGCTACATTTAACTTAATTGGATGCCTTCCTTAGCAATGCCAAACCCCTCCCTTGTTCCAGATTTGTGCAGTTTACTGCATGATAAATCCGTTTACCTGTTAATAACATCCACCTTGGATTTTTGCCCCTGGTTGCACACTGTGGCAGTGGAATCTGTGATCTGCGGAGAGGGTGATCGGCTGCCCCCTTCCCTCCCTCGAGTCCCTACATTCCACCAGGGCCTTGAGGAGGGCGAGGAAGATCATGGCAGACCCCGCCCACCCGGGTCACGGCCTCTTCATCATGCTCCCCCACGGCAGGCGGCTACGGCTGCCCAAGACATTAAAATCCCGCCATAGACTCAGCTTCTTCCCCTCAGCAGCTCGCCTGGTAAATGAGTCAGGTGTCCCCCTGCCCCCCCCCCCCCCCCCCCCTCTATGGCGAGCTGCTAGGGCTGGACCTCTGGACTTGAACTGTGCTGCACTGTATCCATGTCCCCTACCACTGCACTTTACTGTCTTATTGTTGTCTCACTGTTCTGTCCTGTTTTGCACTTATTTGTTTATTATTATGTTATTCCTTTGTGAAAAATGCATGCACGTACTGTAATGTCAAATCACGTTCCATTTTTACTTGTACAATATGGTGAATAAAGTAATCTGAATCTGAATCTACAGTAGGTGGCTTTTTCAAGGCTCTCCGACACAGGGCCACAAGTGATGCTAGTACAAGCAGTCTATTGAATACCAGTGTTGGGCAAGTTACTAAGGAAGTCTAATTAATCAAAATTACTTTACTGATTAGTTACGTTACTCGGTTTACTCGTTGCGACCCCCCCCCCCCCCCCCCACAAATTAGTCTCTCTCTCTCTCTCTCTCTCCTCTCTCTGACATTGTTCTTTGTCAATAGGTAACATATCCTCATCAAGGTTCTCCAGACCTTCTCACTCACCTGTGGTGTTACCCTGATCTTGAATCGATGATGGAAATGGGACCCTGGTGTAAACAAGACGAAGTCTTTCTCTGGTCTGCATCCCTTAACAATTGTATGTATTGAGCTGTACTGCACTGTACCCATTCTGCAATCTGTTAATAAAGTTTTCATTCATTCATTCATTCATCTTCAATACAGTTTCTGTTGTTTTGTTTACATCCTTCACTGGCACTGGTAGAGGCTTCCCACTCCCAGGTTTCTAAATGCATCACGTTTCACATGCTGTGTTGCCGTGTCACATGCCTCGTCAAATTAGATTTCGTATTTTTCGCGGTTGCAAACTTTTTGCTCTCTCTCTCTCTCTCTCTCTCTCTCTCTCTCTCTCTCTCTCTCTCTCTCTCTCTCTCTCTCTCTCTCTCTCTCTCTCTCTCTCTCTCTCTCTCTCTCTCTCTCTCTCTCTCTCTCTCTCTCTCTCTCTCTCTCTCTCTCTCTCTCTCCTCTCTCTCTCTCTCTCTCTCTCTCTCTCTCTCTAGGGGGCATCATTTTCAAACAGTGGAAGAAAAAGTACCTGGTGCTCACAGCCGAAGGATGCCTTCTCCTGTGCCCCGATGCAGCATCACCGCCCGACCAGATGGTGGTGCTGAAGACCAGCTGTGAAGCCATCGTGGAAGGCAGGGACATTCTGGACCTCCCAAGGTTACCTTCTGAGGGGCAGAGGGACTGCTGCTTTGCTCTGATGCTTGTCCAGGAGAAATACCTGCTGCTATTGGCTGATACTGCCGAAGACTGCAGGTCTGATGGCACCTTGCTTGAATAGCTGATGGTTTGTTTAAAGGGAATAAGGGATGCTTGGCAACTTCAATAGTTGATGGTTTGTTTAACACTTTGATTGCCAGCATGGGGTGGGCTATTTATCGCTTGAGTGCCAGCGCTTTAGTCAATGAGAGAGCAAGCACATTTTGTGAACGCATAAACTATCTTAAATTATGGCTATGTGTCTAATACGCCAGTCGCTTATCAATGACTTGCTTGCAGTCAACATGTACGAAACGGATTGTTTTTTCATCAGTACATTTCCGTTTTATACCGTTTTGAATACGAGTATAGTTTTGGAAATGTCTAGAAAAAAAGATTCCGCAGGAATCGCCCTTTACTGGAATACACACAACACGTTGTCATTTTCTGGCTGATTTATGAATAGTTTTCAAATAAACGCTAGATTATCTATATGTGTTCTTATGCACGCTAGAGAAGCGGGCTGAAAAATCGATAATCTATGACCTGGTCAGCGCTAACGTCATACACGCACACACACACAGACACAGACACGTTGTGAAATATGTGAAAAAAACATCTGATTACCCCAAAACTGGTAAAATAGATTCCTTACCTCAGATCAGATGTTCTGCAAAAAGATTATTCCAATTCCTGATCGCCATTCCAAATATCGATTGCGTTTATTAATCCAACTTTCAGCTTTCGGTTGCCCCAATGAATGCAATAGTCTCCGGTTACATGCCTGAGAAGTCAAATGTGGAATCCGGAGTTTTCTTTTCACATGCATTTTCATTGAGTTCATTCCAATGGGTGCAATACCATCCGGGAGACGATAGGGGGCGGTATTTGCCCTTTTCGAGCTCATACAGTCCCAATGATAACGTGAGGCTGGATGGTTGAAAAATTTATGGATATCGCTAATAAAAGAAATAACGATTAAATAAAGAGATTTCTCGTCATTGGCACTCAACGCATGGCGGCCAACAACGAGATTTCTCATCGTTGGCACTCAATGTGTTAAAGGGATGCTTGGCAACTTCAATAGTTGATGGTTTGTTTAAAGGGATGCTTGGCATCTTTTGAAATGTAATGGTCTATTTTTCTTAAAATCAATAGATATAAATCTCTAGTTATATCAGTTAGCGTAAAGCTTCAAACTGAGCACCTGAACACCACACTTGCCACAACATCAAACTTGCCATCTTTAGCAAGCTACCAATGTACCTCATTCACTAACATTCTCGTAGGTTTCCTCGTTAACCTCGTAAGAAGTTCGTAAGAGGAAACCTAAGATAGTCCTCCCCGGATTCCTGAAGGCGTGAAGAGGTGGTCGTAAGTTGCCAAAATGATTGCAACTGCATGAAGATCGTCACTCATTCTTAAACTGAAAGTGCGTTCTTGTACACCTGAATTTGCATACAGAAATGCCTCGCCAGCTCCTTATAAGGGCATGAAGGACTGTGTGCAAACATATTCAATAGTTCCTTATACCAGAAGGGAGAGGCTCAGCATTGCATCTGGGTTGTGCTGACCCCCGTATTCAACTGGTAGTGCAGAAGCGATTTGCAACTGATCTGCATCTGAATGCAACTGTATTGTCATTATACAGTACAATAAACAAGTACAATACAATACAACATTAGTGCGTTGTTGCTAATAAACTATAGATTTATAATGTATTATTAAATATATAGCCTACAGTACATGAAAGGAATGGGGTGTGCTGAGAGCAGAATGTAGATGTGTCTATTCTATTCCACTATAGCTATATCCGCATGATTGAGTTTAGTTCTTATTTATGTGTTTATTCACTGTCATTTGCAGTGTTCGTGGAGTGCTTATATTTATTTTTGGACATGACGATGCCTCGGCATGACTATAAATGTAATTTATATAAATATAAAAGTAATTTATAATGATACAAATATTGTCGTGTAATTATTTAAATCCAAGGATGTCTGTAGAATCATGTGAACGCAATCACCATGATTTTTCCTAAATGAAGTTAACCACTTATGCATCAGGCAAAAATGGGGATAGTCTGTAGTCTTTTATTTTTTTTATTGTATAGGCCTACCCAAAGTAATTTGTGATTTATTATACTTTATACTTATAGCACATGCATGAATCTGGTCTCGTTTGAAAGGTAACATTCTGGTTTCTTACACAAAAGAAAAATCACTTTTAGTGCTAACGTAATAGAGAAACAGAGGTTTGAACACGCTGAAATAAAATATTTGCTCCTTAATTTTGTGTTATAACATAACGGTTCCATAGCCTGAAGTCTTATAGTCATACAGGTCCAAAGTGTATAAGAATCCCACAGAGAATTTATGTTTTACAAAGGTTTTTGTAATGTGTGTACCAGTAAAAATTCTGCATGATTATCCAAAAGGGCCATCGACTCCCATTCATTCAGAGGCTCTCGTCAAAACAATGGACTTCTTCGTCTTCTGGTGTCACCTTCCCCCACTCTCAGCTCTCATCTGGGGTCGCTTTCGGAGTTTCAAGTTTCAAGTTCAAGTTTCTTTAATAGTTGTCATACAGAAGTACAGAATACTTTTATACAAAATGCTTCTTACTGTTACGCTCCAGAGACTGTGCTAGACAAGATAAGTACGAAATAACATAGTATAGCATGTAAATTAGAAGTAAAAAAAAAAAAATCACAGTGTTCAGTATAGACATATGTACAATGTTCGATGCAGAATAGACGTAACTGAGTTACCATATAATATACAATATACTATGCAGTGTACTAATATACAATACTATATAGTGCAAAGCAGAAATGGGATGAGGTACAATTTACAGTAAGGTGTACGAGTTGTAGTGCAAATCCTTTATCAATAAATATAAAGTGTGTTTAGGTGATCTAAAGTGTGGAGAGTGGGTGCTGCAGTGTGTTGTTTGTTTAAAGTGAGTGTGTGCGTGTGGATGTGTGTGCTGTGTGCATTTGATGGTTGTTGTATAGTGTTTATTGTTCGTTGAGCAGCCTGATGGCCTGGGGATAGAAGCTTCTTCTGAGTCTTTCTGTGCTCGCCTTGAGACTCCGGTATCGCTTGCCTGACCGCAGCAGTTCAAAGAGGCAGTTGTTCGGGTGGCTGGAGTCCTTGATGATTCTCTTAGCCTTACCCCTGCACCGCTTGTTGTAAATGTTCTGGAGGGTGGGGAGCCCCCCTCCAATTGTGCGTTCGGCTGAACGTGTCACTCTTTGTAGTCTGCTTCGGTCTTGTGCAGTGCTATTCCCAAACCAGGAGGTGATGTTGCCAGTCAGGATGCTCTCTATTGTACATGAGTAGAAGTTCTTAAGGATCTTCTGACTGACTTGGAACTTCCTTAGGCGCCTGAGGAAGTAGAGGCGTTGTCGTGTGTTGTGAAGGATCAGATTAAACCGAATATGTATATTTATTTATATATATATATTTAATTGTATTTGTATATCGTTTGATATCCCCTGTATATTCCTTGTACAATATGCATTGAATATCCCCGTTTCTACTAAACAGCCCATAATAGTTTCATTCTACCATTGGACGAGAACCTGGCGCCAGGTTGCCATACCCCTAGGTCCAAGTTCAATCGTGCCGCCTAACATGTCGAGGCAACCCCCGGTTCCGCGCAGTAATATGCCGGGCGAAATACGTGTGGTACTATTTGTTCATAGCGCATATATATGGCGCTCGTAAAGTAGAACTTTCTTTTAGTCCAGTTCTTTACCCTCCAACAGAGTGACAGACGCAAAAGCCTCCCCACGAAGCACGTGCGGTGTAGTAGGGCCTACTTGGCCCAGAATAGGCATTGAGATATCGTGTAGATTAATAGTTGAATGGTCATAGTTTGGCACCATACCGTCGAGTTGGACGTATTCTATTAAGCTAATAATAGTCTATTTATGTATGGTGCATCGTTCGGTTCGAGTTCTACAGTTATCAGTACCCCCATCGTTCCTGACGTTATCTGGACGCTTATCCAGGCTGGTCAGACCCCTAGTGGTGATTGCATCCGAGGAGCTCCGGGTCAAGAACGACTGGACCTGTATATTGGATTACTCTACCCGACGACGGCGAGCCTTCCACGGCTCTTGGATTATGCTTTGTGTGCTTTGGTTATTCCATGGATAAAGGCCAACACTGTCGAGTGTTGGAATTACCCCCCGGAGAGGACTACAGGTGAGGCGGCGCTCTACACGTGAGGTCGCACCACGTCTCTCCGTTGTGGACCGGCAGATACCGTTCCACAGAGGGTCCAGCTGTATTCGTCTGCGGCCCGAGGTTCTGTGGGCACTGTGTCTAAGACTTTGGATTCTCCCAAGACACCGTCGGCCAGATGGGATACCGCCAGCGGCTTCTCTAACCCCCCCCTCCTACTGTCTTACAACCAGCGGGACCCCCCCCCCCCTTAGTGTATCCAGCTATAATCATTTAAGTACTATCGCTATCGTTTCCTAAATATTCCAGGTTGTATACTTACTCCCTGCGCAACCAGAGATTGGACATTCAATGTTGATTTACCTACGAATACTCATTTGCCATAAAAGTGCATACTCAACATTTCAAATCATAAATGTAATTAAGTGAATGTTGTATACACCCTTTGCTGTATTAAATATTCGATTTGGTCCATTTGTGTTGGTTCGTTTCATCAGGTGGGAAAGTGTTCATCATACTTATATCTTGTACTGGGTGGCCAGAAGTTAAAGTACATGAGGTAGTGGTATTAAATATCATATCTAACAATACAGTCAGGGAATTGTACCCCTCAGCTACATCGTGCCTTCTTCACAACACTGTCAATGTGTGTGGTCCATGTCAAGTCCTCGGATATGTGGGCTCCGAGGTACTTAAAGCTGTTCACTCTCTCAACCGGTGCCCCGTCGATGCTGAGGGGGCTGTAGTCCTTGACCCCCGACCTCCTGAAGTCCACAATCATCTCCTTTGTTTTTCTGACGTTCAGGGAGAGGCTGTTCTCCTGGCACCATCCCACCAGGACCTTGACCTCTTCCAGGTAGGCCCTCTCTTCATTTGCAGATATCAGGCCCACCACTACTGTGTCGTCAGCAAATTTGATGATTGTGTTGTTACTCCGCTGAGCCACACAGTCGTGTGTGTACAGGGAGTAGAGGAGGGGACTCAGAACACAGCCCTGGGGGGCCCCTATGTTGAGGGTGATGGATGAGGAGGTGCAGTTGCCTGCTCTCACCACCTGGGGTCTGCCCGTCAGGAAGTCCAAGACCCACTGGCAGAGGTCATAGTTCAAGCCCAGGTCCCTGAGCTTGGCTATGAGTTTGGAGGGGACTATGGTATTGAATGCCGAGCTGTAGTCGATGAATAGCATTCTCACATAGTTCCCCTTCCTCTTGTCCAGGTGTGATGCTGCTGTGTGCAGCACATGGGCTATGGCGTCCTCCGTGGACCTGTTGGGGCGGTATGCAAATTGCAGGGGGTCCAGGTTGATGGGGAGGGAGGAGCAGATGTAGCCCTTTACTAGCTTCTCAAAGCACTTCATGGCTATGGAGGTGAGAGCTACAGGGCGGTAGTCGTTGAGGCAAGCAGGCTTGGATTTTTTAGGTACAGGGATAATGGTGGACTTCTTCAGGCAGGTGGGGATGACAGCCTGTTCTAAGGACAGGTTAAATATGTCAGTGAATACCGGGGCCAGTTGGTCGGCACAGACTTTTAGGACGTGGCCGGGGATGCCGTCCGGTCCTGCTGCCTTCCTGATATTCACTTTTTTAAAGGTCCGCCTCACCTCATGCTCTGTTACCCTGAACACTGAGTCTCCATCAGCAGACCCCCCCCCCATTGCCGTGGCTTGTAGGCTGGTGTTGTTATTACCAGCCTCAAACCTCGCATAGAAGGTATTGAGATCATTTGCTAAGGAGATGTCACTGTTCAGTTTGAGGGAGGTGCCTTTGTAGTCTGTCATCATTTTGAGGCCCTGCCACATAGCTCTGGAGTCAGCCTGTTCAAACTGGAGTTCAATTTTATCCCTGTAGCGCCGTTTTGCCTCTATTACTGTCCTCCTTACGTTGTATCGCGCCACCTTGTGGTCATTCATGTTGCCTGCCACCAGGCCGTTGTTGTATGCTGTGGTGCGCGCTTTCAGAGCTTCACAGACGGATTTGTCTACCCAGGGTTTTTGATTTGGGTAAACTTTAATTGTGGTAGTGGGGATTGTTTCTTCCACCAAAGTACGAACAAAGTCCAGCACTGTCTCTGTGTAGACATTAATGTTATCTGTGTCACGGAATACACTCCAGTCTGTGCATTCAAGCGCAGCTTGGAACGTCTCCTCTGACTCCACATCCCATTTCTGCACCTGTCGCGAGACTACCGGAGTGCTCTTGATTCTTTGTTTATATTTTGGTGAAAGAAAGATGGCCGCATGATCAGACTTCCCGAAGCCACTAGCAGAATGAGCCTTGTATCCACCCTTAAATTGCGTGTAACAGTGGTCTAAAATGTTACCGCCTCTGGTGTTACAAGTCACATGCTGATAGAAGTCCGGCAATACATTTCTCAGATTGGCGCTATTGAAATCACCCACAACCACAATAGCAGCATCAACGTTAGCTGCCTGGAGTTTATTTACCTCGTCGTGGAGCTTCGAGAGCGCGTCGCCAGTGTTGGCTTGCGGTGGAATATACACCCCGACCAGGATGATCGACGTTAGCTCCCTCGGGAGGAAGAAAGGTCGACACTTGATGGATATATATTCCAGGTTGGGGGAGCAGGCGCTCCTTGGCTAAAAAGGCGATCAATCATTTTCACCATCGGGGTCATTGGTCCGCTCAGGACAGGGGCAAACAGAACGTGGTCACTTGGCCAAATGGCTTGTCAAATGACGCTCGTCGGATGTTTTGTTTTGTAACTCGAGAATGGAAGCACGCAATAGGTTGAGTGGTGTGATGATCGAAAGGCGGCAAATTAAACTTTTCAACAATGTATTGGTTGATCTGTGAAAATGCAGGCCAGAGCCCGCAGACAAGCGCAAAGTTCCGCGACGTGGGCGCAAGTGCGTGATGGCCCGCCGTCGATGCAACACTTTGAGTGCCAGCCACGGCATAATTCGTTATTTCATGCCAACCGTTCAGTGCCAAAAACGAGGTATGCCGTTTTTTTAATCGTTATTTTTTTTATTAGCGATTTCCATTCATATTTCATCAATCTAGCCTCACGTTACCAGTGGGGATCTGTCTGAACTCAAACAGGGAAAATACTGCCCCCTATCGTCTCTCCGGATGGTACTGCACCCCTTTGGATTGGAATGAATGAAACGCATGGAGAAAAAAAAGTCCTGCTTCCACATTTTACTTGTCAGACAAGTAACCGGAGACGATCGAAGTCATTGCCCACCATCAAAACAGCGGAGAATGTGTGTTTCCATCTTATTTACATCAGGGTCCCCCATTTTCAATTCATCATAAGTCAGTGAGTGAATGTGTGAATGTGAGGCATAAATCGTGTGTTGGATTAAAACAGGGTGGCCAACCAGTCAGAGACTAAGAGCCACAAAAATTACTGTGGTACCACAAAGAGCCACACCATATACCAGCATTTCTCAACCTTTTATTCAGTCACGGCACCCTTCATGTGTTTATAGGTCCCACCCTCTGGCCTCTGAAGTTGCTAATGTCTTTTTTATTTGGGCCTCACAGGGTTAACCTCTTAAGCCAGAGCGGTCCGGTACTGGACCGCAAATGACATCAGGCCATAAATCCATCTCTACAGAATGTATGAATTAATGTTGCGTTTTCTTTTCAAATGTAGCCAAGAGTAAAGACCCTCCCTAACCCTGTCAAAACAGCAGTCAAAGTGTATATTTTCAGTATTATGTTTGTTTACCAATGATTGTAACTGTTATTAGTGAAATATATGATTATAGAAATCTCAGGGCATTGAGTCGGAAACCGGCGCATATTGACGGGAGGAAGTGGCGCAGCCAAAAGTGAGTGTAGTCTTTTGAAGGAAGAGACCCAGGGCTTTTGATGGGCTTTCGAATTTCGAAAAACTACACTACCAAGCTCATGCCAGCCCCTGTCAATCATCTGACTTCTGGATAAACTTTTTTATTTCTCTTATTTTTTGGGATTATCTCCCACAAACCTGAACGTTATTGCCATAATACAGAACACAGTTCTATTTCGTTAGGGCTTACGCTCAGCACCAGTTGCATAATATCTCGCTTCAGTGGATATGCACTGAATACATTTCAAAATGTACCTTTACATACCAACATCCGTCTGACCACACCCCCATCTGCTGCCTACATAAGCAGGGGTGGGGCCACACACTCATCTCCTTCTCAAATTTCATCCACAAGGAAGTGCCTGTATACACCACTTGACGTGGAGAAAATATTAGTCTGAGGAAAGGAAAACAGAAGAACAAGGAGATACGTTGACATTATATCTTTATTTTCTCTCTCACTATTTTCGAGAAAATACGGCGATATTGTCTTCGTCACTGGAGTGTCTGGAAGATGATGATCATTCTAAACCTCCACCGTTTTTTTCGTATTAGGGGCTCGCGTCGCTGATATACTCCCCAATCTGCAGTCCTCCTTTGCTGCGGCTGGATGGGTTTGGCCCTCCGGCTATGCAGCTGGACTGTGGAAGTCTGTTGTGAGGGACTGGTTGGTTTTCGAGCCTGGGTGAGTAATGTTTGCTTGCGAGCGCCAGTTGTCTGTTAGTGCTATGGGGGCTAGCTGACCATTTTTACGAAAGCCGGCCCCAGATTAGGGTCCTCTGTTCGGCCTCTTAGGCGACGGCGGAGGATCTTGGTCTGAAGCCCATTATGGTCAACTAGTGGGCCGCGACCAGGACCTGGTGATCCCAGGATTCTCTGGACAAGCGGATGCTTCTCTGTCCCGTGCAGGCCCCATCTTTCACATAAAAGTGAAAGTACACCCTAACGAGGAAATGTGGGCATGGATGTTCGTTATCGGAAGATCCATGTTCAAGTTGGCTGCAGCCCAGATGAGACTTGTGCCGGCCCCGCCGTATGTCTGGTAAAATCACCGTTGTAAACTGTGTTGACATCTCTTTTTCTCTTCTCTCTTAAAGGATGAGGAGGGTTTCAGACGGCGGCCTGTCTGAAGTGTGGCTTGTTATGTCATTGTGTACAGTTCAGGTGATAGCTGCTTAGCTTGCGTGCTAGTTGTGGCCTACCTGTTAGCCAGTCAGCTGTTAGCTGCGGCGCTAGCCCGTTGTGTCACTAGGCTAGGAAACGTTAGCTTGTTGCTATCAGTCAAGAGCGGCTGTTAGCTTGATGCTACACTGTTGAACATTGCTATGACTATAACATGCCTTAAACACTGACTACGACGTCATCTTTGACAGAGGATGTTAGTCGAACCTACACCGGGAGCCCTGCCAGCGAGGACTGCGTCAACATGGAGAAACGTAGCGGCTGGGTGGTGCAGCGACGCTACCCTCGTCGCCGACACAGGAGATGCTGTGTTCAACTTCGGTGTCCCGTTAGCCAGATTGCAGTTCTCTTGGCCTGCGCTCAGGGTAGGAAGGTCCCGACCGGACTTTAAACACTTCTTCTTTCCTTCCCTTCTAATTGTTTTGTAATAACGATGTTTTCCAAAACGTGTGTTGCTGCAATACATTGAGGATACGACGCGTGTTGTGTGTGAATTGATTTTAGATCGACACGCATACCTACCCCCTCTTCTGGAGTGGGCATGTCAGCGTGGTTAGGACACGGGACTGGTCTGGTCGCGCTGGTCCAGGTCAGTTAACCCGTTGTCCGCCGGGGATGCAGATCTGCTGTTCTGGTACCCTGAGGGACTTGTGCTTTTTTCGGGGGGGAAAAATGCCGGGTTGGCCCGGGTGTCACAGCACAGGGTTAGGCGTTATGGAGACCCTTTGTTGGGTACATGTTGTACTCTGCACTATCGTAATGGCTTCTCTCTCCATAGAAATCGGGTTGTTGTTTACATGTGTAAAAATTATCTGGTTAGTTGTGATGAGAACATGTGTGTTCATGTAACGTGAACTCACAACTAAGGGGGTTAATTAACCTATAAAGCTATGCTTAGTGACATGTGATTGAGGAATGAATTCTTTTCTCAGCCTGTAATGACAATGAACAGTGTGTTCACATATTAACAGGGTTACCTGTTCAACTTGGTCGTATCAAGGGTAAGGAAGGAGGGGTGATCCCCCCGGTTTCCCTGGGGCTTCCCCACCCTCCTCTCAGACATGTTGTTTACAATATATTGTGTCACTGTGTTTGTGGGGATACGATGTAACCCTCAGCTTAATTGCTGGGGTTGTGCTTTCCGCTTGAGAAACTATATTTTCCTAAAGAAAAGATTGTTTGGTCACTTATCATGTGTGCTTAGCAAGGCCTGTGGCCAATACATAATCGAGGATTCTGTATTCTCTCGTTATGAAAAACGGCGTTCCTCTGTAGCAAGAGTGTACTTTTGCCATTTTTTGTTGTGATGAAGGGTTGTGTGTGTCTTGTGATCTACAACTGGGTTAGGTTTGGCCACAGAAGCACATGTGTAAGTCTGGTACCGGGGCTCTTAAAGGGGGCCCTCTCTATTCTGTGTTTTTTCCTTAGTAAAAATCAGATAGCAGGTTAGCACATGAGCTATGTGAAGCTGTTAGATACTTCATGTAGCAGATTATGACTGTGTCATGCTCTATTTGTCATTACATCGTATCATGGGTGTGTGGTCGTAAAGGGGTGAACTGGTAATCCTTTCCTCCCCTTTTCTGATTGGTCAGGGGTTAAAACCTCCTGTCCTTCAAGGTTCCTGTCACGTTGCTGTTCGGCACGTTACAGGGTAAGAGGGGGGGGGGGGGGTTTCCTGGTCCCACGCCCTGGAAAATTGGGCGTGTGCACCGCAGAAATTCCCTTGCCATAGAGTATGTCACTGAGCGTGTCTCTGTTGGTAAGACTTCCGTGAGTTGTTCAGGTCCATGTTATGGATCCGTTTCAGGGAGTTGTCAGAGCTCCTCCTCACGAAGCTCCTCCTCGGGCCTTCTGTGAGTTCGGACTCTCCTTCCCTGTGAGGGAGCCTCCTCAGAGTTCAGAGCCTCCTCCTCAGATTGTCAAGGTGAGTAGAACTTCAAAAAGGAGTTCTGCTCTATTGTGTGTGTATTCGATTCAATTCGATTATTGAGTGTGTATTGGTTCAGTGCCTCCTCCTTCGAGAGCCCTAACCCAAGTATTACGCTCAATGTTGCAATATATTCTTTTCAATCTATACGGCTCGCGTGGGAAGTCTCTCTGGGGATTTCCATCTCCTCCCTATGGCGAGGGTGGTGGGATGTAAAAATGTAAAAAAAAAATACCCTCAGCTGCGTCACGTGGGATTCATGTCAGTCTGTGTTTCTTTCTTTTTTAAATAAAAAGAGGAAGGAACATGAAGCACGACGGCTCCGTGTCGTTCTCCCAGGCGACTTGGAGGAACAATGTTTGGTGTCTTGCTAGACTATCCATTGATGTGTTTGGGTCTCGACGCATACATAGTACTGGCTCGGTGTGTTTCTGTTAAAGAATCACGCAGGGGCTAAGTGCGCCTTGGTTGCTTGTTATTAAAACAGCGTTTTTATAGGGCAACTGGGATGGAGTTTTGTCTCTTCCGAGCGCCAGTTTACTAGGTTGTCTCGATGAATTCTCGTTCATATCTGGGGGATGTTAACGGAATAGATCAGAACATAGGTAGAGGGGTCTCACGCCTTTGGGGTGGGCCACTGAGCACGGTCCAATTGGGACCGTCTGGGTGGCGCCCTCTTTTCATGTTTTAGATCGACACGCATACCTACCCCCTCTTCTGGAGTGGGCATGTCGGCGTGGTTAGGACACGGGACTGGTCTGGTCGCGCTGGTCCAGGTCAGTTAACCCGTTGTCCGCCGGGGATGCAGATCTGCTGTTCTGGTACCCTGAGGGACTTGTGCTTTTTTCGGGGGGAAAAATGCCGGGTTGGCCCGGGTGTCACAGGGTTAGGCGTTATGGAGACCCTTTATTGGGTACATGTTGTACTCTGCACTATCGTAATGGCTTACGGCCATACCAACCTGTACACGCCCGATCTCGTCCGATCTCGGAAGCTAAGCAGGTTCGGTCCTGGTTAGTACTTGGTTGGGAGACCGCCTGGGAATACCAAGTGCGGTGTGCTTAGGGCTGGTTCTCCATTCTTTTCGCTCCTCTCTCACGCGTGGCGAAGAGGGGGCTGTTGGGGTGGTCTTGGACCTCCTCTGGTAACCCTGTGCTTCCCGAGCCGCCGGGCCCGGTCCGAAGTAATGTTTCGTCGACCCGTAGGCCTGGAATAACCCTTTTTTGAAAACTGAAACACTTGTACTGCGGTATAGCCAGTGTATACCCGCAGGTGTGTTTTGGAGTTTTTTCTTGAGGGGTTATAGGAACAACCACCGTCTGTACCGAGAGGGTAGTTGATTCCCTGGTATGTTGGAGCAGAGTCAACTCCCAGGTAGGGATGCCCCGATCGATCGGCCACCGATCGTTATCGGCCGATAATCAGTATAAATATGCGATCGGTGATCGGTGATAATGCTTTATTTTCACCGATCGTCAAACCCGATCTCACTCGCTGTCGCTGAGTTCTGTCTCAGACACCGGTGGTGCGGCGTCTGCTCATTCCTCCAGCCCCTCCCGTACGCATGTAAACACGGGTCTAGTCTAGTGAGACACGGGAGGACGGCGTCTCCTTGAGCTAGCGTTAGCTTAGCTACCGTTACAAAATGACCCAGTCAACTATTCACTTTTAGTTTAATACATGATGAGGCATTGTCTAACCGAACGGTATCTAGCCGGCCAGCTACCGATAGCTCCTGACATCAACAAACGCTCCAGCAAGTATAGTAGGTATGTATGATACCTGTTAGCTGTTAGCTGTTAGCTCACGTTAGCGCAAGTTAGTTCACTGTTAAAAACGAAATGTCCCATTGAACTAAATAATTCACTGAGGCGTTGTATTAACGTTATATATCCGGCTAGCAGTAGCTACAGATAGCTCCTGATATCAATGTCTTATAACACTGATTCGATGCGTATTCGAGCTGAGGGCTTGCTGAGCACAGTTAAGTAACGTTATACCAATAGGGTCCAGGTGCAGCGCCAGAGAATCCTGGCCGTAGCTCGAGGCTACTCGAGTATAGGTCCAGCTGCAGCTCCGGAGAATCCTGGCCGTAGCTGGAGGCTACTAGAGTACACACAGACAGTGGAGCTTGTTGCGTGGTGACGATGTCTCGCAGATAATACAAGTACAAGTCTAATTATATAATATATATATTTTATAAAAAAAAAAATTATATAAAATAAATTTTAATTTCTTTTAATCAAAAACGATCGGTATCGGATCGGTATCGGCCGATATGGCTCACGACAATCGGTGATCGGTATCGGTGGCAAAAAACGTGATCGGGGCATCCCTACTCCCGGGTTACCCGGTTGAGTGTGCCCCTGCACGTTCATGACGTCTGCCAATCATGTCAGCCTTCTCTGCCTCGACCCCTCTGGGTGGGTTTTTTTTAATGGAGGCTTTGTCATGGTGATCAACAACGCCAGCATACGCCCCTTCCGCCGGGGGGGCTGTTTTCAGCTGACTCCTTTGGCGCCTGTCTCGTCCGCAGTGCTCCAGGCTCAGGTTACAGCCTGCTGCCTGGTTTCCCCGGTGCGCTGCCTGCTTCCGTTGGTTAACCTTTTTGAGTGCTTACGGCCATGCTGACTGCCTGTGTTTCAGAGTCAGTGTGCCAGGCGGTGTGCTATTGGGGGGAAAGGGCCCGCTCTTGGAGGGGCCTTATCCGAATACGCTGGCGATGTGGGGGGCGGTGTCACTAAGTGACCGCCTGGTGGGGTCTTGATGCCTGGCGTCATTGACCTCTCCGGGCCCCCTTTTTCCAGGGGATCCAGTCCCTTCGGTGGGTCTGGGTCTTCCTTCGCGCTCCGCTGCTACAGCCTTGCCACAGGGTTGGGTTGCTCTTGACCCCGTGATTTTGGGGGCAGTAACGAGGTTTGTTCCTTCCGTTCGTTCCCGGGTGGCATGCGGGTTGTGCGTGTGTGTAGTCGTGGGGTCAAGCCACGGTCTGCTCACCCTGTGCGTTGGGTTGCTTGAGTTCCTCTTCGCACGGTCGGATCCGTCTCCCTCCCGTAAGCCTCCAATAGGGGGGGTATCCTCCATTAGGGAGGGTCGGGGGGCTCGGTCCTCCCCGGTCTGATGGTTGTGGGGGGCCTCAGCGGGCTACATTTGTCGAGCTATGGCTCCCGCTCAGCTCCTGTTATGCAACTGGTACTGAGCGTAAGCCCTAACGAAATAGAACGTAAGGTTATGTATATAACCAAGTTCTATGAGTTATGGTGACGCTCAGCACCAGGACGCCGCTGCGGCCCTTGATTTTTCATTGTGGTGAAATTTGTTGGGAAGGAGATGAGTTGGGAAGGAGATGAGCCCCACCCCTGCTTATGTAGGCAGCAGATGGGGGTGTGGTCAGACGGATGTTGGTATGTAAAGGTACATTTTGAAATGTATTCAGTGCATATCCACTGAAGCGAGATATTATGCAACTGGTGCTGAGCGTCACCATAACTCATAGAACTTGGTTATATACATAACCTTACATTAGTTTCTCTACCTTTCTGTGAATGTCTAGCAAAAAACGGCGTTGCAATCTGATGAAAAATTGTGGAGAAATTTACATTATAAAAAAGTAACTGTACTTGTTATTAATCACGACTTGTGATACTAAATCCAGATTGAACTCTGCCATTGGAAAGGGGAGATTTGGCCCGATCCATAGATGTGCGACTTGGCCATAATAAGGTCATTTATAGGCCTGATATTCTATAATCATATTTCAAATTGCATGTGTCCGGATTCAGTACTGTATCTACAAAACCTTCTGTTTAATCATCATTTATTCATTTGCTTAGATTTTTCAGGTCTGGTACATTTTAGCATGGTGTTATTCACAGTCATAGATAAAAGAATATATATATAATTGAATTGCTATTCTCCTTTGGTTCATTACAATTTACACAAGCCTACAGTAGCAACATACACAATATTTCTGACACTGGGAATACATTCCCTGAGATCCATAGATGTCCCTAGAATCAGATACTAAGAACATGCAAATGAACCATTTAAAAAAAATAGTCTGTAAATGTTTATTCTACGTCTTATGGAATGAATAACAAAAAGAAAATAAAGAAATTATTTATTTATTTATTTTAATGGAGAGAGCCACACATTGGCGGGCAAAGAGCTGCGGGTTGGCCACCCCTGGATTAAAATATATGCAGTCCATTTACCAACCGTGAATGCGTGCTTAAACGAACATAGCAACATTATCACATGTTAGTACATGTCAGATTTAGATAGCAACAATTATAGATGCTTTTCTTTCTTCACAGTCAGTGGCTGCATATGCTGAATAAAGTGAGAGAGGTGAGTCAGTACCCATATTTTAATATATTTCTCACCCCAGACCCTATTTTTGGAACCAATGTATTAAAGCGATAGTTGTGGTTTTTGCCCTATTTTATACTTAACAATGATTTTGTTGATTGGTAGAATTATTTCTCAGCACAATCTTACAACTGTAGCTCCTGGCCTCTAAAGCCAGACGAACCTAGAGCCACAAACTAATGCAAAGTCAATGGGGTCAAGCTCCTGTCTGTACAATCTGACTGAAACTCACAGAAATTGACTCCACAGAGCACACAATGTAGATATAGTGAGCTTGTACAGACAGGAGTGTGAACGCACTGGAACATGGATTGTATCAATCAACATCATCTTTGATACGTAAAATAATTGCTTATGGTTCCAAAATTTTTATTTTTATGTTAAAATATTAGTTGAAGATCTGGACATACAATACAAAAGGTCCTTTGCATATTTACATTAATTTAGCAGAAGAACAGTAATGTGTTTAATAGGTTGTGTGTTGTAATGGTTGTTGTGTATTGTAATGAGTGTTATGTATTGTAATGAGTGTTGTGTATTGTAATGAGTGTTATGTATTGTAATGAGTGTTATGTATTGTAATGAGTGTTGTGTATTGTAATGAGTGTTATGTATTGTAATGAGTGTTATGTATTGTAATGAGTGTTATGTATTGTAATGTGATGAGTGTTATGTATTGTAATGAGTGTTATGTATTGTAATGTATGAGTGTTATGTATTGTAATGAGTGTATTGTAATGAGTGTTGTGTATTGTAATGTAATGAGTGTTGTGTATTGTAATGTAATGAGTGTTGTGTATTGTAATGTAATGAGTGTTGTGTATTGTAATGTAATGAGTGTTATGTATTGTAATGATTGTGTATTGTAATGAGTGTCATGTATTGTAATGAGTGTTGTGTATTGTAATGAGTGTTATGCTTTGTAATGCGTGTTGTGTATTGTAATGAGTGTAATGTATTGTAATGAGTGTTGTGTATTGTAATGAGTGTTATGCCTTGTAATATTATTTAAAGACCCTTCTTATCGTTCTCTCCCAGAGTCTGGCCTCACCTCTGCACTCCTGTAAGCGTCATAGTGTACCAGCCCCATTAATGAATGTCAGAGAACTGATCCAACCAGACCAGAGTCCAGACAGAAGCCCTTTGACTCTATCACTCAGCGATGCAGAGGCCTCATCTCCGGCCCCTAAAAGAGATGGCTCACTACGGGAGAAAGGTAAGAAGACATGTATAGAACCTATGAAAACACAAAACATTACAGGACAAATATTGAGTGAGCTCACGTCAAGAGAACGTCCAAGAACATCCATCCAAAAGTTTGTATTTGGCACTGACAGGCTCAGACTGTTAGGACAGTTGTCCAAAGAATCTTAATTATATCACTTCACTTCTAACCACAAACTGAAATCTCGTTCAGTTATCCTGGCATCCTGTTATGGCAGCATGCTTCTCATCAATAGCTGCAACACAGTTTGGTAAATTCCACAATAGCCAAAGGTATTTTCTGTTTTCAGATTCCATATCATCCTCCCTGCGTGCCCATGCTGAATAAACATGAAACAAACAGGTGCCTGTACTATTAGAAAATAAGTCCTATATGCCTATTAGCATATTACTGCCTCTCACTTTGGTTTGGGTATTACAGGATACTCTCCGCTCTTCATTGACTGACTCCAAGTACCTCCTACATATCCTGCAGTTCTATTTAGATGACTTCTGAGAAGCATATAATCACTTTTAGCTATATAGGTGCAATTGGTGATAAAGTAGCAAAACTGACATTTATTTATATGAAAATGTTCAAGATTATTCCTTTATGAACCTAAAACCAACACACCTTATCCATTAGTACCACATAGCACCTGTTTGATGTCTTTCTAAAAGCAGCCATGAAAAACAGTGATCCTTTGTCACTGTCTATTAAGTCGTGTTTTAGCCCCACTCATACCTCCACTACTAACAACCTACTGCCAGGCCTTTCACCCTTATAAGTAAAAATGTACTCTTAAAGGGATAGTTTAGATTTTTAGACATTAAGTTTTATGAAATGCTTGCCAGCAGTGTAGCACACTGCACACCATGCAGGCAAAACGGTTCCTATTTCTAACACAAAACCACCGTCGTCCAGCATTTCAGATTCTGCTATCACTTGGCACTATTTTGTTCCTTGAAAAAAGTGAGTGTGTTACTATGTGCTGGAGCCCATTGTTAGATTATCGGGTCCTCAGACAGTAATCACCTCGTCACCTGTGGTTCCGTGAAGTTTCTGCGTTGTGTTTATCTCTTACTCATCGTACTGACTGATACCCTCTCTCTCCCCGGTGATGCATTAGACTCAGAAGAATTAACGACACACTGGAAACAGGATACCTTTCCTGGATGTTGATGTTTATTTCCCTAAACATAGCTTCTGTACCAGTTCTGAAAGGTCTTTGACTGCTATTGAATTCCTTAATTCTACCGTCTCTCCTGTTATCAGTCCGATGGTGGTTGAGGCCTAGTGGTTAGCCAAAAGCCTTCCCTGTTAGCCGAAGCTCGCTACCTCGAGGCTAAGGAGAGGGGGGAGGGGAGGCCAGGCTATTGCTCTGTCTCTCTGTCAACGTCTATACACGTCAGCTTTGTTTCCTAGTCTGACTCAACCCGGAAGAACCGCCAGCTATGAAGTGTATTTCCCTAGCAGCGGCTGTGAGCCATAGCAACGGCTCTACGTCTCCTGTCACCTCTGACCCACTCTAACGTCCTTTTTCTATCTCTCCCCATAGCAATGGCTCTCTCTCTGACAGAATCTTCCCTACCAGCGGCCTGCTATCTCCTCTGTTGATGTTAACACCTCTGCCGACGACCTTGGCACCCACACACCCTGCTCTGTGGCTCTGTCCCCATCTAATGTGGAAACACACACTGGCTTTTAAGATCTATAGATCTGCCAGAGTAGATGCTGTCATCTACAGATATTTACATTATGTACACATTGAAAAACAAGTGCTATTCTTTCACCGTTCACAGGTAAACGCTACCCGTCAGCTGTTTCAAAATGCTGGAAGATCGTGGTTTTGTCTTTGCCTGCATGTTGGGGTGTGGATTAAACAATCTTTTGGTGTCATGACCCCAGAATCTCTGCCCATCTAAAGCTTCAAGGTTCACTCAGAACTCTGCCATTTTTATTTATTGAACTGAAGAATTAATTGACCCTCAAATTTTCTTTCCGGTCACCTACTCTCTTGATCGCTCGATCGCTCTTTTAAGGCTGTGGCCCCCAAGCTGTGGAACCAGCTACTCCTGGAGATCAGAACTGCCCCCTCGCTGGAGACATCTAAGTCCCGTCTAATAACTCACTTCTACTCCCTAGCCTTCAATAAACCCTGATTTTTCCACACCCTAACTCACACACTCCCATGCAATTTTATCTTGCCCCTTCGCCCTTGTATCTGTTCTTGTGTTCTTCTATCCCCTGTATGTATTGTTGTACTTTGTGCTACACTCTCTATCCGTGTGTTGGCCTACTGTTGTCCTATTCTCTTATTGTACTGTCTTGCCTTGCTTCTTGCCTGCTGTGCCTTTTTGTATTATGCATTTCTATGCTTTGACTGTACAGCACTTTGGTTGGCTCTTGAGTTTTTAAACGTGCTTTATAAATAAATTACTTGACTTGACTTGACCTACTCTGCCTGACAACAGACAGGAAATCTCCACATACATCACGGCGCAAAGGACGTCCGGTGGGCTGCCTGCGCCACGGCACCGCCAACAACGCCCAGTCGGTGAGGGCGGTGTACCTCCTGATGGGCGGGGCCGCCGCTTCCACCGCCATGGGCTACCTCGGTGGCTCTCACGCCAACGCAGAGGCAAACGTCCCGAACCTTCCAGGCGCAGCAGACTTCAGTGGCGTCGTGGGTCCAGATGGAGCCTGTCACACGTACCGCCATGCACTGGACTCGCCACACTTCTTTGACTTTGAAGGGGCGGACTCTGGCTTCGATGCTTTTGACTGTGGAGAATTTGCATTTTAATAAGCTTGAAGGTAAAGAGCGAAAGTCCTGCACGTGTGAAATGAAGGCGGCCAGCATCATTTCATTGTGTCATAATGTATTCACAAACATATTGACTGAATTGTCCTGGGATACAGGAATAATACATTCATAAAATACATGACATTCCTTTTTAAATCCAAAATTCTGCAGATGCCGTCTGCTAGCGCTCCAATATAATGAGCTAAATGGCACCCTGTCACACAGACCTTGTTGTGAGCATTTCATTTAGGATAATTTTTTTTACCAAATTACACCGGTCATACATTTGGGGGTGTACTTTGGTAGAAAATACTCTGGTCCGGGTCAGAGGAAAAATATGTTTTTAACTGTGAACTGCCCCTTTTAAGTTGCTCATGAAATGGTTGAATCATGTTTGACAAAGAAAACAATGCTTATGAATGTTAAGTTGTTTAATGAGTTAGTGTGCAGCTTCAACGCACTATGGGAAATATCCTGACCAGCCATTTGGTTCTGAACATTCTGTTTACCTATTCAGCCAGCCAATCGTATAACCAAAATGTTCATATAAGATACTTTTACTAAACCACACCCCCATAGCTAAATAAAGCCTCATTCCTCACTAGTTCAGCAAACCATAGACAAGAAAAGAGACGATTCGGCAGCTTTGAAGCTGTGTGTGCCAACTCATAAAACTAGCCTGGTTAAATAACAATGTGTTCTTAGTCAACTAGCCTGGTTATATTATCATACTGTCATCGCGTCTCGCTCTTGCCATTATGAGATAACTCTTATCTCCTAGCACCTACTGTGCTCATGAACAAACAATTTGCACCCATGCACGTGACCAGGCCACGCCCCAGCGTCCTCCTATAAGACGCCGGACATGGTCACACTCTACCTTCCTCTTTTTTTTGTTTCCAACATGGACGCTGCAGTGCACTCCATGAACTAGTTGTTATGAAATGCAGAGAGAAATTACACAATGTTGGGTTTTCGCCGGAGATTCACCAGCCCCTGGAATCTTCTCGCCACATCCTAACAGCGCATCGGGCCTGTCCTGGGGTTTCCTCGTCTCGTGACAGCGGATCGAGGGACGTCGCGCGGCAGCTAGCTGTCGGGCTAGGTCGCGCACAGGTAGGGCCTGCGCTGCCAGGCATTAATGCTAGCATTTGTGATACTGCTCGTTGGCCCGTGAGACAGCCGAGTCGTGTATTGGCGCGAGGGGCAGGATATTTGGGAAAACATGGTCGTCATGACTCTGTTTTGGGTGTTTTCCCAGCTATCCTAGTGCGCGCGGCTAATGCTAATGCTACAATGCTGGGTCTCCGTTCTTGTTCCCCGCCGAGGGCTGTCTTTACTAAAAGGTCTTCCCTCCTCTTAACCATTCATGCTGACGGTCAATCGGTGTCTAATGTTGGGAGTTTTGACGGGGGCTTGTTTACCATTTTCATGGGTGGATGGGCTGAGGCCTAGGGCTGGTGTGCTTTTTGTGAATCTATGAATTGTGTGCGAGACTGGTGTTTTTCTCTGGTCTGCATCCCCTTAACATTTGTGTGTATGGGCTAGCCCATTCTGCAGTGTGTTAGTGGAGTTTTCGTTCATTTATTCATTTACTCCTTCATGGGTGCACACCACAGTGGAGGTTGCTGCATGCCTACTAGTGAGGCAGTGCTTCACTAGTAGTAGTCTTTTGTCTGCAGCCACCACTGGTGCTCTGTGCTTGTGAAGCAGGTGGCATCAGTCCTTTGCCTCTGACATGGTGGAAATGGTGTCCCGCCCGACACCATGAGGCGAGTCGGCCCAGCAGGTGGCTGGTGGGCTGTTAAAGCCTATACCGCCGCGGTATAGAATTAGCAGCGACTAGCAACATTGTTCGAATTGCTGTTTTTTCTGTCGAAAATGCTGTCGGTGGTGGGGCCTTAGGGCCAGCCGACGTTGAAACATCGCGTGATGTTTTGAGGTTATTAGCTTTTGACCTAGCCGCAAGCTATAACCGCAGGGAGGGCTAGGATACTGTCAACGGTTGTTTACAGACATCTTGGTTGGATCAGTCTCCCCTTGAGGAGGAGAGACGTTTTTTTCCCTCCTCAGGGCTCCCCTCTCCACAGAGGGACTTTGGTCTTTCCGCAGGAGCGCGGGCGGTTTTTGACCTAGGCCCCACCCGCCACCCGGCCTCACACCGCGCAGCCAGAGGTGAGGGCGCGGCCTCGCCAGCGGGTGTGGCGAGGCCCTCAACCAGCGGCCGTGTTTCCCCCGCCTGAGGTACCCTGGACACAAAGAAAACAGGTGATCCCTCGGCCGCCATTAGATGAGCACGCCCTAAAAAACCGTCGCCGTCTAGCTGTGTCTAGCTCGCTCTCCGGTCACTCCCCCCCCCAACACCAGTGGGATAAGGGCTCTGATTTGTTTCCTTTGGCTGCGGGCCGCGTGCCTTCAATGAAGCGCAAGCGGCCCCACGTTTCATTTCTCATGGGGACAGGGGCTGACACCCAGTTGCTGGCTAGGCCTGGGTCTGTCCGTGAGAATGTTGTGCTGTCAAGCGGCTCCCACGCCACACATTCTGCGTCTGTGTTTGGTGAGCCTGGTGTTGTGTCTGTCAACAACAAAGGTTGTCAGCGGGGGAGCTCGAGGCCCTTGGGGTCGCAGCGCAAGTTCCCCCAGCCCCGCCCTCGCCAGGCCGGGTATCACGTTAGTGCCTCCCACGGCCGGAAGACCGGCGGTGGTCAGGCAGGCGCGCGTGATTTGGGTGGTAGTAATATCACTGCATGGCGTGATATTAGGGTGTGTAGGAACCCACCCTATTGGGCAGTGTGGTGACATCACGCCTTGCATGTCCAGTTGTAGCACAGTTACTCAGCAATCCATGCCGGGGAGGTGTTCAGTGGGGGAGCTTTTATCACCCAGTGTGATGTCAGCTTCCCCCGTATCAAACCGGCCCTTTCTGTCGGGGTCCCCCCTTGGGTGCGATTGTCTTGTTGGTAGTGTCAGGGTTCGATATCCCGACTCCGCGAGACACCCTGCTCGCGCGGTTGGTGGGTCCAGGGTTGGCAACGCACAGCGGGTGGGACCGGGCCACCTATTTACGGTTCCTGGCGGACCAGCGCCAAGTGGCGGCGGGTGCGCTTGGGATTATCATTACATATGGCTACAGCAGTGCCATATGTCGAGGTGGATGGAGAGAATGCTGAGGCGGGGACTTGTGTTTACACAACCCCACCCGTTTTCAGGTTTGGTACAGACCCTATTGTCGGGGACAACAGCAGTGACAGCTCTGGCCGACAAAGATCCAATCTCTGTGGGCGAAGCAAGCCATTGTCGTGGTCCCAAAGGAGGACGCGATGCGTGGCGTTTCCTCCCGGTATTCTCTGGTGCCCGAGAAATCGGGGGGGGGGGGGGTGTCAGACCCATACTGGACCTGTCCCATGGAAGGTTCAGAATGTTGACCGTCTCCCACCTGTTAGACGCTGTCAGGTGGGGGCCTGGTTCTCCTCCATAGGCCTGTAGGATGCGTATTCGCATCCCGATCTTCCATCCTAGGGCTTACCTACGCTTCCTTTGCAGGGCTTAGCGTACAAGTACCAGAGGCTGCCGTTCGGCTACTCTCTGGCTCCCTGCATCTTCACCAAGTGCGTGGAGACCGCAATGGGGCCTCTGCGTCGTCGGGGTTACGAATTGTATTCTGCCCTGGACGACGTTCTGGTCCTTGGCCGGTCAGGGTAGATCGCCAGTTCTCATACCAGGCAGGTGGTGTCTTACCAGCCTGGGTTTTGCTGTAGACTGGAAGTAGAGTTCTCCTCTTCCCAGTCAACAGGTGGAGTACTTGGGTTTTTAGCTCAAGGTCTATATGGGCATCCCTCTCGGAGCGGCGGCGAGTGGTTGGGTTCTCGGCGCGCTCTGGAGGTTCCGTCCTAGGATGGTTACGGCGCTGTCCGTGATGCGCCTGCTGCTGGGGTCTCTCTTGGCCTCCTCTTCATGGGGAGGATGCAGAGGTGTTTTTTTCCAGTATAGAAATGGACATATGGAGACATATGGAAGCGGCTGAAGGTTCCCATGTCAGTACTGGGGGACCTTGTCTTCTGGGGAGGGTCTGGTGCCCTGGGGGGTCCCCTTGGGCAGCAGGCTGTCACACGTCACGCTCTTCACTGACGCCTCCCTCATGGGATGGGGGGGGGGACGTGTTGGACCAACGCAGTAGGGGGCAGCTGCCAGGTCTGCGCTACATTCAATGTGTTGGGATTGAAGGCAGTCCTTCTGGTCCTCAAACGGCTCGACCACCTTGTGGTGGGCAAGTGTGTTTTGGTCAGGACGGACAACACGATGTCAGCGTCGTATATTGTCGGACAGGGAGGAGTGCGCTCCCCCCGTCTGCACCGGGCGGCGGTCGGCCTCTGGCTATGGGCGTTCTCCATCTGCTCTGCCTGAGGGCTCTCCACATCCCCGGCAGGGTGAATGTGGGTGCAGGTGTGATGTCGCGGGGCGGTCCTCACCCTGACGAGTGGGGACTACGTCCAGACATAGTCGGGCAGGTCTGGGACCGATTCCGTGGCCGTCCGGGATTCTGTACGCTTTCCCCCCCTTACACCTGATAGCTCAGCTGTTGGGGCGGGTATGTCGGGAGCGCGGGACTTGGTCCTGGTCGTGCCGAGCCGGGGCTCAGCTGTGTGGTCCCCGGCCCTGATTCAGCTCTTGGTGGCCCCGCCATGGCCTGTTCCGTGGTCACCGCGGGCCCTCTCTCAGGCACGCGGAACTCTGTTCTGCCTTCCTGTTCTGGGGCAGCCTCTAGGCTTGGCTGCTGACAGTGTGAATCTGGTGGGGATGCGTCTTGACTATTCTGTGGTTAACGCTATCCGGTACGCGCGCGCTTTGTCCTCTACCGCGGCTTACGCTGGGGAGTGGCGTATGGTCGAGTGTGGGGGCGGAACGTTGTTCAGCCACCCTCTCGTGGGACGTTCCTGCTTGGCGCTCTGCGTCTCAAGCCTGTGGAACGTTCTCTGTCTCCGAGTGGGACCTCCAACTGGTCCTGGGCCGGTTGTCTGAGGCCCCGTTTGAGCCTCTTGAGCAGGCGCCATTGGATCTGCTGTCTTGAAGGCCTCGTTCTTTTTGGCCATCACCTCCGCTAAACGCGTGGGTGAGCTGTGTGCTCTCTCGGTGCGGCCTGAGTGCCTGTCTATTCGGGCCAATAGCGGTGCGACTCTGAGGCCTAATCCAGTCTTCGTGCCAAAGAATATCCGGAGCTCTTTTCGCTCCAGGGGGTACACTTGTCGGGTCACGCGTCTGCTCTGCCCCATATCTCATAATGGCGAGAGCGAGACGCGATGACAGTATGATAATATAACGAAAGGTTATCCTATAACCTAGTTATATGAATACTGGCAGAGCGTCTCGCTCTCAGCGCCCTGAGGTCCCTTGGTTGGGTTTTCAATGTTGGAAACCTTTTTTTCCAAGGAAGGTAGAGTGTGACCATGTCCGGTGTCTTATAGGAGGACGCTGGGGCGTGGCCTGGTCACGTGCATGGGTGCAAATTGTTTGTTCATGAGCACAGTAGGTGCTAGGAGATAAGAGTTATCTCATAATGGCAAGAGCGAGACGCTCTGCCAGTATTCATATAACTAGGTTATAGGATAACCTTTCGTTAAATAACAATGTGTTCTTAGTCAACTAGCCTGGTTCAATAACAATGTGTTCTTCTTAGTCAACTAGCATTGGTTAAATAATAATGTGTTCTTAGTCATCTAGCCTGATTAAATAATAAATAATGTGTTCTTAGTCAACTAGCCTGGTTCAATAAGAATGTGTTCTTAGTTAACTAGCCTGGTTAAATAACATGTTCTTAGTCAACTAGCCTGGTTAAATTACAATGTGTTCTTAGTCAACTAGCCTGGTTCAATAACAATGTGTTCTTCTTAGTCAACTAGCCTGGTTAAATAAGAATGTGTTCTTAGTCAACTAGCCTGCTTAAATAAGAATGCGTTCTTAGTTAACTAGCCTGGTTAAATAAGAATGTGTTCTTAGTCAACTAGCCTGGTTAAATAACATGTTCTTAGTCAACTAGCCTGGTTAAATAACATGTTCTTAGTCAACTAGCCTGGTTCAATAACAATGTGTTCTTAGTCAACTAGCCTGGTTAAATAACATGTTCTTAGTCCACTAGCCTGGTTCAATAACAATGTGTTCTTAGTCAACTAGCCTGGTTCAATAACAATGTGTTCTTAGTCAACTAGCCTGGTTCAATAACAATGTGTTCTTAGTCAACTAGCCTGGTTCAATAACAATGTGTTCTTAGTCAACTAGCCTGGTTTAATAACAATGTGTTCTTAGTCAACTAGCCTGCTTAAATAACAATGTGTTCTTAGTCAACTAGCCTGGTTAAATTACAAAACAATGTGTTCTTAGTCAACTAGCCAGGGTAAATAACAATGTGTTCTTCTAGTCAGCCTGCTTAAATAACAACGTGTTCTTTGTCAACTAGCCTGGTTAAATAACATGCTCTTAGTCTACTAGCCTGGTTAAGTAACAATGTGTTCTTAGTCAACTAGCCTGGTTCAATAACAATGTGTTTTTAGTCAACTAGCCTGGGTAAATAACATGTTCTTAGTCTACTAGCCTGGTTAAATAACATGTTCTTAGTCTACTAGCCTGGTTAAGTAACAATGTGTTCTCTTAGTCAACTAGCCTGGTTCAATAACAATGTGTTCTTAGTCAACTAGCCTGGGTAAATAACAATGTGTTCTTATTCAACTAGCCTGGGTAAATAACATGTTCTTAGTCTACTAGCCTGGTTAAATAACATGTTCTTAGTCTACTAGCCCATGGTTAAGTAACAATGTGTTCTTAGTCAACTAGCCTGGTTCAATAACAACGTGTTCTTAGTCAACTAGCCTGGTTAAATAACATGCTCTTAGTCTACTAGCCTGGTTAAGTAACAATGTGTTCTTAGTCAACTAGCCTGGTTCAATAACAATGTGTTCTTAGTCAACTAGCCTGGGTAAATAACATGTTCTTAGTCTACTAGCCTGGTTAAATAACATGTTCTTAGTCTACTAGCCTGGTTAAGTAACAATGTGTTCTTAGTCAACTAGCCTGGTTCAATAACAATGTGTTCTTAGTCAACTAGCCTGGGTAAATAACAATGTTTTTTTTTTTTAAATAATAATAATAATAATAATAATAATAACTTTATTTGTATAGCACTTTTCATACAGAGGTTGCAGTTCAAAGTGCTTCACAACAGTAAAAAATACAGGCATAAGCGAGCATAAAAAGATAGACAGGTAGCAAGGTATGGCAAATCACAGTGTTTCACATTAGGATCTAGCATCCCAATAGGCTCTCCGCTTACAGTTTTCAGTAACACAGATAGTGAAAATAGTTTAAAATGATTCAGTTTAAAAATAGTCAAAAAATTATAAAATAGAACCGACATAAAAAATACAGGCATGAGCGAGCATAGCAAGGTATGGCAAATCACAGTGTTTCACATTAGGATCTAGCATCCTAATAGGCTCTCTATTCAGTAATACAAATAATCACAGTGTTTCACATTTGGATCTAGCAAATAATAAAAATAGTTTAAAATGATTCAGTTTAAAAATAGTCATCAGTAAGAAGTAAAAAGTGCAATAACCGACACATGAATTTGATAGGCAGTGTATAAGAGTAGGCAGGGTAAGAATAGTGCAGGTAAATACAACTTGTGTCAGGATATCCCTGATGTTTCCTCTTGCCACTAGGTGGTAGCAGATATCTATCAGTGAAATGCCTGAGCAAAGAGATAGGTTTTAAGCTGTCTTTTAAAGATGTCTAGCGAGTTGGCTTCCCTGATGTTTTGGGGTAGTTTGTTCCATAGTTTTGGGGCATAGTTGATAAAGGCTGCATTACCGATCCTCTTTTGACTGCTTCTGGGAGCCTCTAGTAGTCCAGCAACTGATGATCGCAGTGTTCTTGCTGGTGTGTAATTTATTAGAGTGTTGGCGATGTAGCTAGGTCCCTGTCCATTTAGAGCTTTGTATGTAAGGAGAAGGACCTTAAAGTCAATTCTAAATGTTACAGGAAGCCAGTGTAAAGCAGCTAAGACTGGACTAATGTGCTAAGACTGGACTTTTGGTTCTAGTTAGCAGTCGGGCTGCAGAGTTTTGGATTAGCTGAAGCCTCTCTGTGGTTTTCTTAGGGAGACCTGTGAAAAGTGCATTACAGTAGTCTAACCGGCTAGATATGAATGCATGAATTAGCTTCTCAGCATCGTTCTGATTAATAAATGGTCGTACTTTTGCTATATTTCTGAGATGGAAGAACGATGTTTTCGTCACTTTGCTAATATGAGAATTGAAGTTCAGTTCTGAATCTATGATAACCCCAAGACTAGTGACCTCAGATTTTATTAGATTATAATTTTCATTATAGGTGTAGGCCTACGGAATATTCCCCAACAATTGGGTAGTAGGTCAAACTGCTACTACTACTCTAGTTTTCTATTACTGTTTCATGTTACTTAATGAGGTTATGTATATATGAGTATGAGTACTGGCTAAGCGTCCCGCTCTTAAGCCATACCGAGATATACCTCATCTCATGTACCTACTGTACACCATCAACGAAAAACAAATACACCCACCACCTGCCAGGCCCCGCCCCTATAGAGGCATACTATAAAGTACTAGGCGTGGTCACCACTCACTCTTCCTCGGAAAAAACCTGTTTTCAGGAAAAGATTCCCCAAGGGAACTCAGGGCCGCTTAAGAGCGGGACGCGTAGCCAGTACTCATATAACTTCGTTATATAATCGTACTTGGCATCGCATCCCGCTCTTAAACCATACCGAGATATGGGGTAGAGCGGACGCGAGGCCAGACAGATGCACCCCCTGAGGACCCGTAAGCCCACATCAAGGGGTTGGGGAGTCCCGTCACCCCATCCTTCCTAATGAAGGGGGGGCGCAGTCAACTCCACCCGAGTGCGAGCAAGAGGGAACTAGAACCCCTTGAACACACAGCACAGGCGGAACCATGTGTGACCCAACACACTGTGGCCCATACCCACACACCCCTGCTACCCTACCAAAGGACGGGAAGCAGGAGAGGCCACAGACCCCAGAACCGCCTGGGAGACAGAACCCCCGGTCATGTCCATGAGGTAAAACCTTACGAAGGGGCCCGGGGACGACCATAAAGCTGCAGCACAGATGTCCTCCACCGAGGCCCCACCCAGCAGAGCGGCAGAGGCTGCCACCCAACGAGTGGAGTGCGCCCTGACGCCCACAGGGGGATCCAGCCCGGCCAACGTGTAGCAGAGGGCAATTCCCTCGCACAACCAATGGGACAGGCGCTGTTTCGATAGTGCCTTACCGGCACGAGAACCACCGTGACAGACAAAAAGCTGATCAGTAACCCTGAGGCCCTGAGTACGGCTGAGGTAAATTCCCAAAGCACGGACCGGACATGACAGGTGAAGGCCCGCCTCCAACTCACTAACGTGAGGAGGCGGATGAAACGCCTGAACCACAATATCCCTGGAGCGGAAGGAACTCCGGATATTCTTAGGCACGAAGGCAGGATTAGGCCGCAGAGTGGCACCGCAATCGGAACGAAAAGACAGGCACTCTGGTCACAGAGCTCACCCACGCGTTTAGCGGAGGTGACGGCCAGCAAGAACGCGGTCTTGAACGACAGCTGTCCCAACGGCGCTTGCTCAAGAGGCTCAAACGGGGCCAAGGACAACCGACCGAGGACCAATTGAAGATCCCAACTCGGAGCCAAAGAGCGTTGCACCGGCTTAAGGTGTCAACGCCAAGCAGGAAACGCTTCACAAGAGGGTGGCCATACACCAATCTTGGAAAATACGCCACTTACCCGCGTAACCCGCGATAGTGGAAGGAGCATGCGCGTTCCGGATGGTACCAACCATAGAAGGATCCATCCTCTCCAGACTCACCCTCTCACCAGCCACCACCAGCAGCTGGCCCAGCACAGGGAACTAACACAGAGACCTGTGCGCTTGAGAGAGGGCCCGCGATGACCAAGGAACAGGCCATGACGGGATACCAAGAGCTGGATCAGGACCGGGAACCACACAGCTGCGCCCCGGTCCGGCGCAATCAGGATCAAGGACCTGCGCTCCTCAATGTACCCGCCCCAACAACTGACCTAACAGATGTATGGGGAAAAGAATCCCAGGCGGCACGGCATTGGTCCCAGACCTGCCTGACTACGTCCGGACGTAATCCCCACCCGTCAGGGTGAGGACCGCCCTGCGACATTACACCTGTACCCACATTCACCCTGCCGGGGATGTGGAGAGCCCTCAGGCCGCGCAGATGGAGAACGCCCATAGTCAGCCGCCCGGTGCAGACGGGGGGAGCGTACTCTTCCCTGTCTGTCGAGATACGACACTGACGTCGTATTGTCCGTCCTGATCAACACCATTTGAGGACCAGAAGGACCGCTTTCAATATCAACACATTGAACGTAGCGCAGACCGAGCAGCATGGCTTGCCAGCTGCCCCCTACTGCGTTGGCCCGACGCGTCTCCAGCGAGGGAGGCGTTGGTGAAAAACGTGACGTGTGACAGCCTACTGCCCATGGGGACCCCCCTGGTGAGGACCCCAGGCAATCCCCAGGGGCGAGGTCCCCCAGTACTGACACGGGAACCTTAGCCGCTTCCACTTGCCTCTCACCGGGTCTATTTCCATACTGGAAAACCCACCTCCGTAACCCCCTCCTGGGGTGAAGAGGAGGCCAAGAGGGACCACGGAATGAGCAGATGCCATCATACCAAGCAGGCGTATCACGGACAGTGCCGTAACCGTCCTAGGACGGAACCTCCCGAGCGTGTCGACAACACGCTCTGAGAGGGATGCCCATAGCACTCCACCCGTTGACTGGGAAGAGGAGTACTCTACTTCCAGTCTACAGCAAACCCCAGGCTGGTAGGAACCTGCCTGGTACGAGACCTGACGATCCACCTTGACCGCCAAGGACCAGAACGTCGTCAGGGCAGAATACGCTTTGTAACCCCTGATGACGCAGAGGCCCCAATGCGGCCTCCACGCACTTGGTGAAGATGCGGGGAGCCAGAGAAAAACCGAACGGCAGCCTCTGGTACTCATACGCTAACCCTGCAAAGGAAGCGTAGGTAAGCCCTAGGATGGAAGATTGGGGATGCGAATACGCATCCTACAGGTCTATGGAGGAGAACCAGACCCCCACCTGACAGTGTTCAACAGGTAGGAGACGATCCAAAAAATGCTGAACCTTCCCATGGGACAGGTCCAGCATGGGTCTGACACCCCCCCCTCCCGATTTCTCAGGCACCAGAGAACACCGGGAGGAAAACGCCACGACGATGGCTTGCTTCGTCCACAGAGATCAGATCTCGTCGACCAGAGCTGTCACTGCTGGTGACCCTGACAATAGGGTCTGTACCAAACCCGAAAACGGGTGGGGTTGTGTAAATACAAGTCCCCGCCTCAGCGTTCTCTCCATCCACCTCGACATATGGTACTGCTGTAGCCATATGTGATGTGTAGATAGGCGGCCCGGTCCCACCCGCTGTGCGTAGCCAACCCTGGACCCGTGCGAGCAGAGCGTTCCGTGGAGTCGGGTCGGAACCTGACACTACCCACGAGGCAATCGCACCCAAGGGGGGGGACCCCGACAGAAAGGGCCGGTTTGATACGGGGGAAGCTGACATCAGTTCTAGGTGACAAAAGCTCCCCCACTGAACACCCCTCCAGAACATGCTGAGGAGTTGTTCTGCAGCCGGACATGCAAGGTGTGAGGCCCCCATGGGTTCCTACACACCGTAGCCCTGCAGTGATATTACTACCACCTAAATCACGCGCACCTCTTCTTTTCAGACCACTGCCGATCTCGCGGGAGTGGGAGGCACCAACATGATACCTGGCCTGGCGAAGGCGAGGCCGGGGAAGCCCGCACTGTGTGCCTCAAAAGGTTTCGAGCCCCCCTGCTGACAACACTTATAGTTGACAGACGTAACACCAGGCTCAACCAACACAGCTTATGGTGTGGGAGCCGCTTGACAGCACAACATTCTCACGGACAGACCCAGGCTCAGCCATCAACTGGGTGTCAGCCCCTGTCCCCATGAGAAGCGAAAAGTGGGGCCGCCCGCGCTTCAACGAAGGCATGCGGCCCGCAGCCAAAGGAAACAATCAGAGCCCCCTTTTTCCGCTGGTGTTGGGGGAGGGAGTGATCGGAGAGCGGGCTGCTCACGGCAGGACGGCGACGGCTTGTTTTTCAAGCCGAGCCCATCCAACATGGCCGATCCCTCGGCCGCCAAGGCTGTCGGCCTTGTGGACACCTGACGATTCAACGCCCAGGATACCTCTGGCGGGGGAAAACATGGCCGCCTGTCGAGGGCCTCGTCATTGCCGCTGACGAGGCCGTGCTCTCTCTTCTTCTGGCTGCGCGGTGTGAGGCGGTGTGGGGCCTAGGACAATACCGCCCACGCTCCAGCGGAAGACCAAAATCCTCTGCAGAGAGGGGAACCCTGAGCGGTTATAGCTTGCGGCTAGGTCAAAGCTAATAACGTCAACAACCTCGCGTGATGTGTCGACGTCGGCTGGCCCTCAAGGCCCCGCCACCAGACACCATTTTTTGATAGAAAAAACAGCAATTCGAACACTGTTACTAATCGCTGCCAATTCCATACCGTGGCGGTACAGGCTTTAGCAGCCCACCAGCCACTCGCCAGGCCGACCCACCTCATGGCGTCGGCCGGGCGGGGCACTGTTTCAATATGTCAAAAGCAAAGGACTGACGTTAACATGGAGCACCAGTGGTGGTTGCAAACAGCAACCTCCACTGTGGTGTGCACCATGAATGGGTTAATGAATAAAAGAACTAACACCACGAACATACTGTAGAATGAGCAAGCCCATGTACACAACGTTAAGGGGAGGCGGACCAGAGAGAACCAGTCCCGCATTCATTCATAATATTCACAACAGGTAAACAAAGCCCCCCCCGCACTACTCCCCCAATAGACACCGATTGACCATCAGCATGAATGGTTGAGAGAAGAGAAAAACTGTAGCATAGACAGACATTCTCGTAGCAGAGAGACAGAACAAAACAGTAGCCCATTATAGCATAGCGTTCAACGCTACTATGGACAGAAAACAGTCAGCTGAGCCACAAAACAGGCCGCCGCTAAATCCCATCCTGCAGTAGTATAGCTCTACTGCCACCCGCCGAGCCTCAATCATCGGCTTCCGGGTGGGAACACCGTTCAAACCCCGCCGGGGCACAGGATTAACGCTACCTGGCTAGGCTACCTAGCCACGGCACACCCTGTTGTCAACCCATTTACCCGTAAAAAGGGTAAAATAGGACTCAGCAAAACCCCCACATTAGCTACCGACTGACCTTCATTGATGAACCGGGCAAGAGGAGGGAAAAGCGGCAACATCCCACGGCGGAGACATTAGAACAGTGTAGCAGTAGTGTTAGCATTTAGCATTAGCATTAGCATTTAGCGTTAGCATTAGTTGTTTAGCAGCATGCTTCCAGGATCGCTTGGAACCCGTCCACTGCAGTGAAACGTTCACCAAACCATCCCGCCCCTGGCGCCGACACACAACATGGTTGTGTAACAAAACAAACCAGCATTACTAACACTAGCATCAATGCCTGATGACACAGGGCTCACCTGTGTGCGAGCCGGCTCGATAGCCAACCTCGCACGCTGTTCCTCGATCTGCTGCCACAAGACGAGGGAACATCAGAATAGACCCGACGTGTCGCTGAAACATGCCCCGAAGATTCCAGGGGTAAGCAAACCTCCGGTAAGCATTCAACATTACGCAATTTCTCTAATCTTTTCATAGCACTAGTTACATAGGGCGACTTGCGACAGCTATGATGGAAACTAAATAGAGGAAGAGTGAGTGGTGACCACGCCTAGTACTTTATAGTACGCCTCTATAGGGGCGGGGCCTGGCAGGTGGTGGGTGTATTTGTTTTTCGTTGATGGTGTACAGTAGGTACATGAGATGAGGTATATCTCGGTATGGCTTAAGAGCGGGACGCGATGCCAAGTACGATTATATAACTCCTCATCTCAACGCCTGATCTGTCTGTCATCTAATACCTTTCCATAGTTTAAATAAACCCCATATTTTTTCCACCATATTTTCATTCTTATTAATTTTGTAAGTTACCTTTTCCATACTATATATGTCCTCTACAGTTTCTAACCACTTGTTTACTTTGGGAGATTCAAGTTTTTTCCAAGCTCTTGTTATTTGCTTAAGTGCTGCAGCTCTCAAAATAAAATAAAAAGGTATAATTCTTCTTTTTGTAGGTTTTTGGGGCGTGTTCCTAACAGTATATCTTGTTTTTCTAGATACCCCACTTTCTCAAACATCTGTTCCATTATATGTAAAATATCTGACCAGTAGATTTGTATTTTTCTATATGTGAAGAATATATATGGTCCGCATTATTCTCCCCACATTCCCTCCAGCAACTAGGATTATTTTGTGTGAATTTGGATATATTCTATGGTGTTCTAATCTAAAGTACCTCATATTTATTTTCCAAGCATACTCCTGCCAAAAGGGTGATTTTATGTAATGGAAGATATCTTTCCACTCATTATCTGGTATATTTGTTTTCAGTTCCTTCTCCCATTTATTTTTAATATAGCTTAAGTCTTCAATTTTGTTTTCTTGAAGTATTCTGTAGATTTGTCCAGTTGTGTTTTTGAGGTTATGGCTTTGGTGAGTCTTTATCATGTATTTCAGAAGGGGATGGAGATCTTCAAGAGTTTTAATTTTGACTTTTTCTCTCAAGTACAGTCGCTTCTTACAATGTGTTCTTAGTCAACTAGCCTGTGTTTCTAGTCAACTAGCCTGGTTAAATAACATGTTCTTAGTCTACTAGCCTGGTTAAATAACAATGTGTTCTTAGTCAAATAGCCTGGTTAAATAGCAATATGTTCTTAGTCAATTAGCCTGGTTAAATTTTTTTTAATAAAGACTAACTAAATATATGAGATTAAAGCTGTTTAATGTGAAACCCTGATGGACAGAATGTGTCATTTGTCAGTATTTCCATTGACAGCTACTCCACATTTCTTGACTTGGTCACACAAGTCACATACAAGTGATATTTTATATTGTATAGTCAAACAATATGTTTCACTTGGGTAACAGAAAATAGTTCAAGGATTTCAGAAAATGTATAAGATGAAAGATGGACCACAACAGCTGCTACAGTGAAACAAAAAACCATTTCCCCATCTGAAATTGTTGATGCCGTTTTGGCGTGGCTCATACTAATGTGGAACATGTCATAGCTGAGTCAAAGAAGTGGGTCAACATTTATTTCCTACGTCAAGGCAAATTTCAGATCTTCAGAGCTCATTGTGGCAGAGCTATTGTCCTTGGTTGAAATCTACCTGGACTCAGTTCTTTAGATTTCCAACACAATAACACAGCAGGACAACAGATGAACTCTTTATTTGGAAATGTATTACAAGGGTGAAAAACACAATAGAAATGGGGTAGGAAAACTCCTAATTTTGGACTGCTTGCGGTCTGAATATAGTGCAGCCTGGTGATGGGGGACCCCACACGGCCAGAGCTGCCAGTAGAATGGCTGGGGCGGTACCCTGGCCTACCAACGCTGAGCAGGGGTAATGGCACGCCAAAATGGTGGCACGCACAACTGTGGTGGAAATAACCTTGCATAGTTGTTGTCATAATTGCATTAGCTTACAACCCAGGAGAATTGGCTTGAGAGCGAGCCCCTGGCCGGGGGGTCTCGTAACAGGCTCCTCGAGACATGGAATACCTTGACATTTATACATGACAGAGAAAGGGCGGGGCTCAGTGTGTAGACAAGACATTGGTGATTTATCATGGGAGACAGGAAAACAGATGGGGACAAAAGGGTTGATCAATGGAGAAGGGTAGACAGAAACTGAGTATTGGAGAACAATAGGCTGCCTATAGTAGTAGTATAGTATGTGTTAGGGCTGTCACATTATTTTCGAATTTCGAATTTAATTTCAAATTTACATAAAAACACCAGATTTGAACGTGAACGGAGAAAAAAAAAGAGAAAAAATATATATAATAATTATAATAATTATTATAATAATTATAATAATAATAAAACGGTAAAACACATATTCTAAATAATTACTGGTCATGGTTATTTCTAGTCTTTAATTTTAATATCTCTCAGAAGTCCACCAGTATGCCGGTGTGATCAAGTGACATCTTAGCCGTTTTAGAGGAGGATTATGAGGCGAGGTATAAGAAAATAATTGTTCATACATATAATTGTTTGTAGGCAACCTGAGGGCGCATTGTCATGGTTTCTAATGCTTCATGGAGCATGTTTACATTTGCTCATAGTAGAAAAACACATCTTCTAAAATAGTTTTTGTGTTTTGTGTTGTACAGTATGCAGTATATAGTCTATACTATATATACAGTATGTACAGTATGAAAACAAACGGTCAGGTCATATAGATGAGACTGTGCTGAAAAGAATGATACCAAACATACCATGGTAAAAAAAACTTTGAAAATAGCTCTTAGCCCTCTTATCCCTAGGCATCCCCAGTCCAAACCTTCCTGAACTTGAACTTCATGAGTTTGTGATGAATTATGTGTTAGTTAATGTTCAAAGTACTTCATATATAGTACCATATAGTACATTGAAGATAACAACTAGGGCTTTCAAACGATATGAAATATCTGTATGATTATCATGAGTATTATTGTGATTATTCTTCATATGTCACAGCACATGTTTTGAGTAATCTTTCCTTTCAACAAACAAATGCATTTTCAACCACTTTACTACATGGAATTAGGACATTTAGAGTGTATGGGATTTAGAAAATGTTGTGTGCAATATAGAACAGCTGACAGATTAGAAATATAATCTATTGTTCAAAGGTTATGAATGAACAAAAAATCGAGTTCATCTAGGTTTTTTGTATGTTTATTTACATGTGTGTGTGTGTACATTTGTATTCAAACGTACTCTATCTTGAACCGTTCTCTTCCTCAAGGTACCTCTGGTGGTCTGGGGCATCTACAATTCTGCAACGAATATCGAATATGATTTCTTGTTAAAGTGACAGCCCTAGTAGGTGTGTGGGCGGGGGGGGGAAATGGGAGGGGGGGAAACATATAAACAGGTTGATCAAGGGAGAAGGGTAGACAGAAACTGAGTATTGGAGAACAATAGTAGGTGTGTGGGGGGGGGGGTAACATAATGTCTACCACAATTTCACCCTTTCCTGTCATATAATAAAGGTGTCGACATACTCATCATAATTACCTCTTAAGCATCGGACGGCCCGACGACGGGCCGTCACGCATGTCGCGGCACTTTGCTCTCATCTGTCGTCTCCGGCAGTGGAGGTCATTCCATGACAACACGTGAGGCAGTACTTCACTCATAATTATTATTAATTTACATATATATATATTATTTTTTTGTATTATTATTTATTTTTTTGGCAATCGCTTGGGTGACTGTCTGAGTGACCACCTGTCGGAGTCGGAGTCCCGAAAATGGAACGTGTGTCATGCATCAACAGAACAATGTTTAGTGGATTTCGTCAGCATCCTCATGCAAATGAAGGATCGATTAGATCACAAAAGACTGCTGTTTGTTGCATTGCTGGATTTGCAACTGCAGAGGAGGTCATTGAACGTTTCATCAGAAAAGAGCGAAGGATGGATTTCATTTACAAGTGATGGGAGGGACAGGGACACTATTTCCTCCTAAGAAGTAACGTTGTCAATGGTGAGTGAAATAATTTTTTTTATATTTAGTAGCTGTGGGGCGGGTCTGTGTTGATTAAGAATTAATTGGCTGTATTTTACTACGTGCGTTGGTATGCTTTCTGCCTTTCTGTGGGTAACGAGCGATTTATTTTGGTCCGCTGTGGCCTGGTCTCTGTATAGTGCTGAGTGATGTGCATCTGAGATTGATCTGGTGATGCGTTCTGTACATCCAGGCGAAATGACAACAAGTCCCAAGCTGTGACTGTGACTGAGAGTGCAGTAGTCCAGGGTGGAAATTTACCGTGAATTTTACAAGCTCTATTGTACAACTTTGCTATGGGTTCTTCTATAATTTCCTTTCCAACCAGTTCTGGACCCAACATCTCCTCTCCTCCTCTTCCTCTCCCTCCTCTTCCTCTTCCTCTCCCTCCTCATCCTCTCTCTCCTCCCTCTCTCTCCTCCCCTCCTCCTCCTCTCCCCCTCCTCTCCTCCTCTCCTCTCCCTCTCCTCTCCCATCCTCCTCCTCCTCTCCCTCTCCTCCTCCTCTCCCCTCCTCCTCCTCCTCCTCTTTCCTATAGCTATTGATGTGATGTTTGTAAGTGAGGCGTGTGTGTCAAGAGTTACTCCAAGGTATTTATTACTAGTGCCTGTTGTCTTTAACTGTAGTGTCTGTCTGCTGTCTTCATAAGCACACTGTGTGTCTGTACTTCTTTATTACATTTGTTTATCTCTCCCGTCCTCCCCAATATTTTTAACTCACAGCCACCACTGCCACACACATTGGGGGATGTTTAAAAAATATAATTGAACAAATAATATAATAATTTGTGCTTCACCAAAAATTTTGGTCAGCAGCCGCCACTGGTCTCCTGAACTGATAAATACATCTGCCTCGAGAGTCGTGAATAACGTGCTGCAAAACCAAGCAACGTTACACTGGTGTCAGAAGAAAAAGAAAGAGAAGGAAGAGGAAGACGCTTCACTCGGCATCAGAAGAAGTCTGACGGAGGTGTGCTAGCTTAGCGTAGCCTAGCTTAGCTGCAGTTAGCGCTAGCTAGGCGCAGCGGCATGCGATATCTGCGGCAGGTCAAAGGAGGACTAAGAGAAAGAAGAAGATGGAGAGGAGTGGCCGGAAGAAAGTCAACAGAGGTGTGCTAGCTTAGCAAAGTCTAGCTTAGCTGCAGTTAGCGGCTAGCTAGGTGCAGCGGCATGGACGGAGAGGAGGAAGGAACGTGCGGGTGGTCAGGAGACATGGACGAGGACGTTGAGAGCCATGAGGAGGCGAGAGGGTTCCACGGAGGCTTCGCTGGGTGCCATTTCCCGCCGGACAGGGGGGTCCGAGTTGACCCAGGAGGTGAGCAAAGATGGCGGCGCCCATGGCACATGGCGGGCTCGACGGCGTAGACGACCAGAAGACCTGGGGAGCCGCTGCGGGGGTTGGCCGAGGACATTGGTGGCCTGGCAGGCATGAGGACATGTGCCGAGGGTGCGGAGCACACAGCGAACTATGTCGTGTACAGAGCCATGGTCGAATGGAACTCTGCATTGGTAGAGCCATGATGGAAATGGAACTATCTGATGGGGTACTGTGGACTGTGTACGGGGTACTGTGAACTATGTACGGGGTACTGTGAACTGTGGGTACTGGGTACTGTGAACTGTGTACGGGGTACTGTGAACTGTGGGTACTGGGTAATGTGAACTGTGTACGGGTACTGTGAACTGTGTACGGGGTACTGGGAACCGTGTGGGTCTGGGTACTGGGTGGGTCTGTGTACTGTGGAGGTTAGATTTAGCTACCGTGTTTAGCGGGTATTGGGGTGGGGCTAGCAGTTAGCATAGCGTCGCCCCCTGTGGTTAGGTGTAGCCACCGGCAGCGTCGTGTAGCTACAGTAGCTGCGCATAGCATTGTGTGGGGTGGGAAGCAAGACGCCTCTGTTATTGGGGAGGGCGTCTCTCTGTCGGTCTGGGAACAGGAGGATGCGAGAAACCTGGAAACAATGGGATTTGGTGGTTGTCGTTTGTTGACTGTGGGTGGGTTTGGTTCAGCCCCCGGGGCGAGGGACTTTGTTGTGGGGGGGGGGTAATGTAGCGACCCTGGGATTTGGGTTGGTTGGTTAGCCGAGCTGTCACTCTGCACTCCGCCATCCCGGGGCTGGCGGCGACGCTATTGGTTGCGCCAGCCGCGGGTTGACAGAGTCGAGAGTGCACGGCTAACCTGGGGAGGCTATAAGAGGGTGGAGCACCTGGGGTGCGCCCTCTTGAGGCATGGGAATGTGTATATAAGGCAATGGAACTGCAGCCTGTAACTGAGAGTTGGAATAAAGACCTGAACTGAGAAATACATCTCCCTCGAGAGTTGTGAATAACGTGGTGCAAAACAAAGCAACGTTACAATATATATCCTGTGTCTAAGCTAAATTGTATAAATAAACAAAGTTTATTTTAAAACATTGGCATTCATCATGTGTTCCTTTCATCAATTCCTCATTGTATAGTATACGGACCATTGCTAATCCTATCTGCCAAACATTTACATTTAGACATTTAGCTGATGCTTTTATCCAAAACGACTTACAAGTTCTGTACGACAAGTCATCAGGAAGGGCACAACTCTATCAGCTGAGTAACAATGTTCATCAAAGTGTTGAGTGCTACAATGTAGGTTAGTATATTAGGACAAGTGCATGACAGTGAGGTTAGTTAAGGTTAGATTATTATTATTATTTTTTTTTCATTTCAGATAATGGTTGAAGAAGTGCATCTTTAGTAGACGGCGAAAGATTGGACGGGTTTCGGCTGTCCTAACTGTGGTGGGCAGTTCGTTCCACCATTGTGGGGCAAGGACTGAGAATAGGCCAGAAGATGCAGAGCGTAGGGGTCTTGAGGGTGTGTAGTTGACCGGAGGTAGGCGGGAGTGGTTCCCTTTGCCGTACGGTATGCCAGGTCGAGGGCCTTGAAGTGGATTTGTGCGGCAAAGGGGAGCCAGTGTAGGTCCCTAAGAAGTGGGGTGACATGGGCTGACTTCGGTAGGTTTGAGATCAGGCGGGCCACTGTGTTCTGAATGAGTTGAAGAGGCTTGGTGGCAGTGGCCAGGAGGCCAGCAAGCAGTGCGTTGCAATAATCGAGACAGGAGATGACTGTTGATTGGACGAGGAGTTGGGTGGCTTCTTTTGTCAGAAAGGGGTGGATCCTTCTGACGTTGCTCAGGAGGAATCTGCAGGTTCTGATTGTTGCTGCGATGTGAGCGGAGAAGTTCAACTGGTCGTCGAGGACAACACCCAGGTCCTTGGCGGTCGGGGATGCGGTCACAGCTGCATTCTCGACTGTGATGGAAAGGTTGGTCAGGGGGGAGGATTTGGCCGGCAGGTGGAGCAATTCTGTTTTGCTTAGGTTCAGTTTGAGGTGGTTGGTCGTCATCCAGGCAGAGACGTCGGACAGACATGCCGAGATCCACTCAGAGACGTGGATATCTGAGGGAGGGAAGGAGAGGAAGACTTGAGTATCATCGGCATAGCAATGATACGAGAAGGCATTTAGTATAGAGGGAGAAGAGAAGGGGTCCTAGGACCGAGCCCTGGGGGACACCCTGGCCGACAGGGTCCCTCTCCATGACACTTGGTAGGAGCGGTCATTGAGCTAAATGGATATGCAGTCTTTTTTCAAGGCAAAAGATAAACAAAGTAATTCAGAAGCTGCCAGCAGCAGCGACCCAACCCCTGGCTGCAGCCACAGTGAGCCCTGCCCGGGCTGTCCCTGGCATACCACCGGATCACAACCTATTGTTGAGATGTTGCTTTATCTTGGCAAGCGAGGGCATGATATGAGTCAGAGTTAATCAAATCGTGGAACACTTAATTTGCACTATATATTAAATGAGTGGGGCTCGCTGTAGTAGCCTAGTAGTGGGTGTGTGTATTGTATGAATTCAGAACCATGTACAGCACTGTTTGCAGGTGCACACAGCGCGCACAAGCAAAAAAGGAAAAAAAGCATTAAATGCTAGGGAGATCGACAGACAGACAGACAGAACAGCATTAAAACTGTTAAACTTGCTTCTACTGTGTGCCGTGTGCATTTTGTTAAATCCAATCTGGTGACAGCTCATAACACCCCAGAGTCTGTCACAATACATATATACTCTAGAAGGCGGCACGGTGGTGTAGTGGTTAACACTGTCGCCTCACAGCTAGAAGGTCCAGGGTTCGATTCCCACTTGGGGACCAGGTTGACAGTTACCCATGTGGGGTATCTCCCGGGACTTTCTGTGTGAAGTTTGCATGTTCTCCCTGTGCTCGCAAGGGTTTCCCCTCCCGATAAGATAAACCCAATGGAAAAACATGCAGAACAGATCGCTAACGCTGTCGCGTCCCTGGTGAAGATGGACAGGAGCAGGGACGTGCACAGGACTTTAGAGGGGCAGGTGCTCAATGACTGAAAAGGGCACTATACCTGTGTGTCTTTTAACCGAGCGTGTGTAGCGCGCAAACCCGATTTTTAAGGGCCCTTTTCGGGCGGGGGGGCTTTTTATGCTTTTTGGGGGGTTTTGGTGATCAAATATTGAATATTGAACTATAATAATCAGTGCAGGAGCTCACTTATCCTTGAAAGACACTTTTATCACTGACTTAAAAGGCCCATACATCTCCATAAATGTTCAGGGGGGAGGGAATGAGTGCTTACCCTACAGACCCCAAGAAGTGCTGTATATTCTGTATTGTTTAATATAAATGCCTTTTTTATTCCAATCCCGATTTGTATTTGAGATTCCCAAATCCCATCGGACTTCTATCATCATCATCATCACCACCCACGCTATGCATAAAATATATAGGTCCGTGGAGAGGCACACTGAGGAGGCCGTGCAAACTGCAATGGAATATGGGGCATCTCTCTCTCTTTACCTAATATTTTGATTCTATCCTGACATTTTTCAGTTGGAAGGGCAGTCTATATGCGTAACGGTAAAAAAATAAAAATAAAAAAATTATTATTATTATTTCTTTTTTTTAAGGGTTTTTTATGAGGCTCAAAAAGGCAGGTGCTAAAGCACCCCTTGGGCTCTATGTGTGCACGTGCCTGGACAGGAGCACTTGGATTGGTCCCCGGGCGCGGCCCCACGCAGCAGCCCATGTCTGCTCCCGGCTGCCCTTGGGCGGGTCAAACGCAGAGAGGAACATTTCATCGGCGACCCAAATCTGTGTGTGCCGCCCATCGCATGTGTCACTGCATGACGACATTGTTAATGTGTGCAATGAATAAAGACTTCTTCAAAGTCCAGTTTAATATATATCCATATTCATCTATAATACCCCCTATAATTTCATATTTCCCCTTATATACCCGTTCATATGACTGCACACAAACCTGTATCATTATGTTATCAGCTCGCTTGGTCCATAGTTGTCCATAATTTTATTATCTTTACAACCCAGGAGAATTGTCTTGAGAGACCCAGCGACCCCGAGGCATCAAATGCCTGTGATGACACAATGGCCCCTGGGCTCCTCGAGACATGGAATATCTTGACATTTATATATGACATATATATGACTCAATTCTGACACACTGGTTACAGGTAGTCACAGTCATGCAAAACATGCACTCAGTCAAATGCCTGTGATGACACAATGGCATGCAACACAAAGCTCTGCAACAGGCATTAAGAGGAGCGCACAGTGCTGCTGCTATGACCACAATAAGATGTCCTGCTAAACCTAATGAACCACAATATGTCAAGCAAGCTGACAGGGGGGAAGAGAAAGGAAAATACACTAGGAACACAAATATACTACATGACAGTGGACTTACCTAACAAAAAAACAGGTATGGAATGGTGGAACTGGGAAAGGGACAAATGTAGGGAGACAGCCTAAGGAGTGGGGAAGGGCAAAAGGTTACTGAATGCCACAGCCCTGGGATATAGAGCCCAACCAACACTGCTCCGGTATATAGAGCCCAACCAACATGGTATATTGGTCCAACAAAATGTACTGGGCAGAGGCAGACAGTTGTGGTACATTCGTAAATGTGTGATGTTCTGTGTCAGTTCCGTCCATGTCAACTAATGGGGAGGAAACTCCTATCAGTGGCTTGCTGTTTCCAGTCTAACATCCAACCACACACAAAATGCACTTAACTGGGGGGAGATGGTGCGTCGAGGAGCCCCAGATGAGTATACCTCTGCACCCACAGTGGAGGAGAAGATGGATGAGTGGAGGATGAAGTTGGAGGATGCAACTGAATGTCATATAAGGAAGTACGTGCATGCACAATCTGAGACTTCCACCAGGAATGGTCTTCCATCTTGACTATGGGCTCCCATTATAAAGCCCAGGTGTATCTCCATGTCCTCATCACCTATGGGAAGCTGGGGGGTCGGTTATCGACCAATCCCCAAGACCTCTTCCCACACAATCGTTTGTCCACAGCTGAGCCCAATCACATAATAAACTAGTCAATAATATCCAAATGTTCATAGTTGCTTCTCAGTTATGCAGTAATCCAAGGCATATTATATTCACGTTATTCCAACAGTATTTATAATCCATGGGGGGTATATAAAATCCCAGCAGTCAGTCACATGCTACCTTTGCTAAAACATTTTTAACATTCCAGGCTGGTCTCAGAAATAGCAAATGACCGGCCCATGGAGGTTGTTTCATTCTGTTCTGTGTCATACAAAATGGACAAGTAATGCATTCAGCTGCATAGCTATACGTTTATTGAACACAACTCAGAATCAGTTATACAGACACGCTTGTGCTCCAACAAGCACTATTAACAATACTACTATTGATACAGAGGTATTATAGAAAAATTATGCTACCACCCAAACCTCTTAACAAATGCACCCATCACACTGCTCACCCATCACCCTGTTCACCCATCACCCTGTTCATTCATATCTTGGCCTTATTGATCCTTCCTGGCTAGTGGGCAGCCCTCCACCGCCATCTCTGGATGATTGCTGAAAAGATGAACTTCATTCAGGAGAACTGCTGGTGGAAGTGCTGTAGGTCCCACTTAATTTCTGTGATGAGCTCCATGCCACTTATATTTATCAGATTGTTGCTGCCAGAGTGAATGATCAGGACATTGTGGGATATTCCATCCAAATTGTGAAATATTCCTCACGTATAAATAGTCAAATAATCCAGCCGGGCCTTCACCCAAATTGACTATATCTGACTATATTCAATATCCAAATTGTCATGGTTATCATAATAATATTCAAATCAAATCAAATCAAATTTATTTGTAAGGCCCGACAACACACGTTAATGTCCCCATGGGCCGTACACGTCTTCTTTAAACAAGTCAAGAAGAAACATAACAATAAGTCAAGAACAGAACAAGAACACCATAAGGTCCAACAAATTTAAAATAAATGCAAATAAATGAAAGAATGCAAGCATTCAATAATGAAAGGTAGAAACATCTTTCAACGGTTTATTTCAAGTGAATCAAACAAATAGTTACAGACAGGAGACATTGCAAGGAAATTGAACATTGCAACGGGCAGACCTTCTACATTCTGCCAAGAGGAGGAAGTAACAAGTGACTTTTATCTTGTCCATAGACCAATGGACATGGTTCTTCAGAAATAGGATCAGAAGACAAGACTGACACGAGAGACCAAATAAAGAAATAGGTATTGCAGCTAGCTGGGAATGGATTTCAACTGAGCTCAATACAGACTCTCGTCTGTTGTGTGGAATTTGAAGGCATTCCCTGTGTGCACACATAGAATACAGGGTCAACAGAAAATAACAGTTGATTGTACACACTTGTTTAAGTAATTTACAGTAGATACAATTATAGACGGATAAACAGATAGATATGTAATGGTAGAATTATAGATATGGATATTCTTATATTAGCAAGAAACCTGCTAGATCCTGAACATCCAGGGCTGCTCTTCCTCAGAAGACCAGGCCACTTCAGGCTGCCTCAGACAAACCACAGAATCACACATCCAGCATGGCATCGGGGTCCATGTTCTACCTCCACCCTGTCCCCAATGAGCCATGTTTTAGCAGGATTTAAATGTACATTGTAACACTTTCAGCATTATTACTTTACAATGTAAATTTGGGTTTGTTTGAATTATAAATGTTCAAATGGGTTTCAAATGGCCCTTGGCTAGTTTGATTATTATTATTATTATTATTATTATTATTATTATTATATTATTATTATTATTATTATTATTATTATTATTATTATTATTATTATTATTATTATTATTATTATTATTATTATTATTATTATTATTATTATTATTATTATTATTATTATTATTATTATTATTATTATTATTATAATAATAATAATAATAATAATAATAATAATAATAATAATAATAATAATAATAATAATAATAATAATAATAATAATAATAATAATAATAATAATAATAATAATAATAATAATAATAATAATAATAATAATAATAATAATAATAATAATAATAATAATAATAATAATAATAATAATAATAATAATAATAATAATAATAATAATAATAATTATTATTATTATTATTAAATAATGATAAATAATAAATAAAAAAAATTAAAAGCTCAATAAATTGAAATGTTCAACTTGGTTTAGTTTCTATTTGGTTATGGTTTATGGAATATGTTGGTAATGCTTGTTCTGTGGGTATGTTGGTAATGCTTGTTCTGTGGGACAATTTGCCTTTTGATGGTCATAATATGAGTTAATAATATGTTAATCTGGACACACTACTGGAGGCTGCTGGTCCCTGGCTCTATATGCAACACTACTCTATGCTAGCTTCATATCACAGCTGTATGTAACACTACACTCTGCTAGCTACATATCACAGCTGTATGTAACACTATGTTCTGCTAGTTACATATCACAGCTGTATAATGTAACACTGTTTTGCTAGCTACATATCACAGCTGTATATGTAACACTATTGTAGCGATCTGTCATGCAGTAATGTAGGGAAGAATGAGGAGTTTCCTTTTGTGTATGGTGCTTTATTTCCAGCTCAATATGGGGTTTTACAGGTTGATACTTCCCTTGTCATACACAACACAGCTACTTGCTAATACGCTAGCTTCACAACAACAACGTTAACATACGGTCTGTCACTCCCATATCTCCCGGGGGAAACAACACCCCCAGCTAAGACCATACCACTATAGAGCGACACACAAAAACCCAGAACATTACACTACCCCCTCCTTCTGAGCTCTCGCCCCGAGAGACACATCAACAACATGCCATCACCAGTATAACAACACATTTTTTAACTTTTTTTTTTCTTTTTTTACTTTACACAAAGTCCTCGAAACGACCTGGCGGCCGCCTCCGCCTCTGCTGTTGCGTTACCCCTGTCACGTTACCACCTCCTAATAGACAGTCTCCTCCCCACTGCATGTATATATTCTCTCCCCGCCGTATATATATTTCTCTCCCACCCACCCACCCCCTCCAAATGTACAGTCTCCTCCCCACCGTATGTATATTTCTCTCCCACCCACCCACCCCCTCCTAATGTACAGTCCCCTCCCCATAATATGTATTATACTCTGTCAGGATCTATGGGTAACAGTGCTGTATATTTGAATACCGTTTATGTCACAAATGTATCAGTACTAAATACCTGTATGTCCCTATGCCATAAATGTCATGTATGTTGTGTATGTCATAAATGTCGATATGAATTGAAAATGGGGGACCCTGATGTAAACAAGACAAACGTCTTTCTCTGGTCTGCATTCCCTTAACAATTGTGTGTATTGAGCCGTACTGTATTGTACCCATTCTGCAATCTGTTAAATAAAGTTTTCATTCATTCATTCATTCATTCATTCATTCATTCATTCATTCAGATGGACGGGTTCGACCTGCTGCTGCTCCGGGACAGAAAACGTCTGGGGGGTGCCGTGCGATGCCTGTCAGGGGACACAGTCCGTGATTCTGATGGGCCCCGCAAGCATGGGAAGAGGGGCGGCCGTCTGCTGGTGGATCACGGTGCACTCCCCTCAAACGTCGTGTACGTCCGAGCCCAGTGGTGGCCGGAACACTGTCTCTCGGCCGCTGGGAGGGCTGGGTCTTGAAGAGGGAGGCAAGTTCGTTCCACCATTGTGGAGTGAGGACCGAAAATAGGCGGCTAATCTTTGATGACCCTCACAGTTGTAACACTCTGCTAGTAGCTACATATAAATGGTAAATTGTGCATACTGTATGTTTACAATTTGTTGCTCACATTTGACCCATTCACTCACATTCACACACTGATAGCAGAGGCAACCATGCAAGGTGCCAACCTACTCATCGGGAGCAGTTAAGCAGGTGTCTAGCTCAAGGCCACTTCAACATGCTGCCCGGGAGGAGCGGGAATCGAATCGGGAACCTCCAGATTACCAGACGACTGCTCTACCTCCCAAGCCACTGTCGCCCCCTATATATATCACAGCTGTATATGTAACACTACACAGTTTTTCTTCATTAAATCAACAATTGATTGGAAATTAGGTCAGAAAATTGTGCAGGTAGAGACAAGAAACCCTAGGTGCGGCACTAATATTTACAACAAGCTAAGAAATGCCAGGAAAAAACATAGAGCTAAAATGTAACAGAGCTTCAGATCTATGGACAACTAAACTCTGTGGGACTCTATGAAGAAAACAATGAACATGAACTCTAACAAAAAGCAGCTAATTACCTTAAATTACGGGAACAGGGCTAATGAACTTAATTACTTCTTTTTTAAGATTTGATGCACAGAACACTTCTCCTTTGATGGCGCTTGACTCTCCTGAATTTGTCTCTGTTGATTGTGTGAAGATGTACCCAAAACAGGTACAGTCAGTTTTCACAAAGGCAGGAGCAAGAGATCTCTGGGCCCAGACGGCTTGCCCTCCTTCCTGCTTAAGCAGTGTGCAGCCGAGCTAACGGAGGCTCGGTGCCCCAACGTTCTATTGAGAGTTACACAGTCCCTGAGCTGTGGACAAAGTCTACCATCATTCCTATTCCTAAAGTAACATGTCCAGTTGACAACAAGGATTTTAGGCCCATTACATTAACAAGTGTGGTCATGAAGTGTTTCGAAAGGGTTATTGTAAATATGATCAAACCTGTAATCTCCCCTCATCTCGACCCAAACCAGTTTGCGTACAGGGAGGGACACAGCACAGAGGACGCTGTAATCAGTGTGTCTCACATTAATAAGTAAGCACCTCGAGGATCCCAAGGCTTACGCTCTGGTGGTATTTGCAGATTTCAGTTCTGCGTTTGATACTGTTTGCCCTACCTGCTTGTACAGAAGCTTATGAGTATGGGGATAAACCTTTTAAACCTAAGCCTGAAACAGTCCGGCTGGGTATATGTAGTTGTTATTGCTGTGTAATTGTCAAAGAATGTGCCGTGAGTAAGTGCGGAATTTGACCTTGGTGGTTGACCTTGAAGCAGGTAGAATTCTACCTGTGTTTACTTCCTCAATTACTCCTGGAGTTCTTGGAGTACCGTAATAAGCCATATATGTAAAAAGCTCAGCTCCTTGGCTTTCAAACGACACTGAGCTTTTTTTGATAGCGCAAATACTCGAAGAGTGACGGTAAAGAGAAGCAGCAGTGGTAAATGGGCCCCAGGAGGGGCCTGTAGGCTTAAGAGAGTTCAAATGGTTCTATTATCTTCTTACCAACAGGACACAACAAGTCAAGGTGAATGACACACTCTCTGAGGTCAAATTCTGAGGCACCGGGGTGCCTCAAGGTGCGGTGAGCTCCCCTCTCCTATTTACACTGTATGTATACCAATGAGTGTAGCAGCAGTCAGCATAACAATCATGTCCTGACATTTTCAGACGACACACTTATTCTAAGCCTATTGAAGGCTGGAGACTGCCCCTCTACTTACTTTAACACGTTGGGTGCCGTTAACGTAGAACTACGTTTCTGTCGCCCAACCGTTGAGTGCCGGCTACGTCACAGAAACGTAGATCGACGTTTTTCTCACGGTATTTATTTTAATCGCTATTGCCATTCATAATTCAGCGGGGCACCTTGTGCATACTGTTCTGAGTGTGTCTGAGCTGGCAGACGGTCTTATACCGCCCTCTAACGCCTTCGGCCATTATTGCACCCCGTTAGAAACGGGTTAGTTTCTTTTCTCTACCGAGCTGCGGCGTGGGGGCGGGTCCTAAACACTCAGGCAAAACACACGCTTGTAGGGATGGTTTGGACTACTGACCCCGCCCGCCCGTTGAAGTGCAATGCCCAACAACGTCGGAGACAGGATTGCTGTGGATAACTGGAATGGCGATCAGAAATTTGATTCTTTTTTTTTGCATTACATCAGATTCCAGGTAAGGACACTATATATGAAAGCTTGTGTTGATCTGATATTTATTTCTACCGCGATTGATTGAAGCTATCTGTGTGTGGCTGTTTTCCGTTGGGTTGCAGGAGGAGGGGGGGAGCGCGCCGCGCTCCAGGGCACATTTCATGTATTCACGAGGAAGGATAATAATGATAATCTAGCGTTGATTTCAGGAAGATCCGATAATCAAGCGAAAAATGACAACATGTTTATTGAATTACACAAAAACGCTGTTTTCGCGTCTTTTCCCTGGAATTACTCAGAAGCAACCAAACTATATTCATATTCAAAACGGTATAAAACGGAAATGTACGGATAAAAAAAGAATCTGTTTTTTGCACGTTGACTGGAAGCAACTCACTGAGACTCGACAGCGTTATTAGACCCATAGATATACTATAAAATATAGGTTTAGCTCTTCAAACTACAACTAAGTTTACATGGGGTTAATGCAAGGCCAGATTAAGAATTCAGAGGCCTCTGGGCCAGACTCTTGTGGAGGCCCCCACACACACACACACACACACACACATGCACGCACGCACAGTGGCGTTTTTATATGTAAAACATTGGTGGGGCAGCCACTAACCAAGGCTACATACCAGGCAAACTACAGTAATCAAAATGACAGTAATCAGTAATCGGATTTTTTTTACTTCGACACCACAACCTTTAACTTATACCACCACGGACAAAAGGCACTAGAGAACACTTAAATTCACACCCTTTAATTAATGAAGCAAACTATAATAATTTATAATAATAATAATAATAATAATAATAATAATAATAATAATAATAATAATAATAATAATAATAATAATAATAATAATAATAATAATAATAATAATACACTGTGTTTGTATAGCACCTTTCATACAAGAATTGCAGCTCAAAGTGCTTCACAGCAGTACAAAAAGACAGGCATAAAATGAGCACAACATTGGCAGATCAAGAGCAATGCATAAAGTGCAGACATAAAGCATAAAATAGATAGCAGTAAAATAGACAAAGTCAAGGTAAGAAATAGAACATTAAATCACATCGTTTTTCATATTAGGATCTAAGATCTAGGGTTAACTCGCCGAACGTTGAGCGCCAGGACCCCCGAAAACCAGAGTATTGTCGGGTTTTCATCGTTGTTTCTTTTATTCGATATTTCCATTCATAAAGACATGCCGGCAGCCTGTGTTATCACTGGGGATGGGTCTGAGATCTCAAAAGTCCAATACCGCCGCCTAACACCTTGCGGCCGCTATTGCACTCCATTTGAAATGATGTGGCTTGGTGTCTGTCATTTTGGAAATTACACCAGACCACTCTGAAACTACACTCATATTCACGACGATATAAAACGGAAATGTATGGATGGGAAAATGATCTGTTTTTTGCATCTTGACCGGAAGAAACTCAATGACAATCGACTATATTATTAGATCCATAGCTATAATATATAATATAGCTTTAGGCCTGCAAACACAGCCACGTATCCCCATGTTAAAAGGCACTGGCCTTTCAACAGTAACAGTAAACAGCGCCATCTGGCGCTGAAAGTGTTAATATGCGTCTTTGTTTACGGTTTGATTATCACTGATACAAAGTAAAATAGTGCAGTGCAATAAAATAGTTAGTAAAATAGAATAAAATAATGCAATAGTGCATTGCAATAAAATAGTTATCATCGTATTTTTTCGGGAGGCCGGTAAGGAGTGCATTACAATAGTCGAGATAAACTTGAGATAAAGGCATGGATCTGGTTTTCAGCGTCCTTTTGATTTATAAATGGCCGTACTTTAGCTATCTTTCTAAGGTGGAAGAATTATGTTTTTGTCAACTTGTTGATTGTGATTTAAAGCTTAGGTCTGAGTCTACCATAACACCAAGACTTAACTCACTCAAATACAGTTAGCAGCTGGATAGACTACAGATGGAAATTAGCTTCTGCTAAATCTGGTGCAAACATATTTTCATGTAACAATGATTAATTGTCAAAAAATAATAATAATAAAAAAAGAAATTGGAAAATAGATTCAGGGCTTTTCAGAAAACATTTGGGGCTTGAGCCCAAGTAGCCACCCCCTGCACCTTACCCTAAATTTGTACCTCATCCCATTTCTGCATTGTACCTCACTGTTACTATTTTTACTCTGTATTATTGTATATTGTATGTATATTGACTGAAAACTTTATTTTATGTACTTTTGACTTTTTCTATTTTATACTTTTTATCTAGCACACTCCCAGCATACAGAAAAAAGCATTTCATGATAAAGTATTCTGTATTTCACTATGACAATGAATAAACAAACGTGAACTTGAAACATATACTAATTTGATTTGCCAAGCTTTGGAGAGAAGGCAGAATACTTTGTTTAAGACTGAGCTGTAATCTGTAGGTTATGAAATTAAACGTAATCTAATAATCTTTTAACCCACGAGGGTAAGACACTTTGTATGCATGAATACCACGATCACAACACCAGAGGGAGCTCCACAAATCATGTTAAACCCAGATTCGGCTCAAACAAGGGACTAAACACGTTTCGCAATTATGCCACATCAATGTGGAACGCCCTACCCAAAGCTGTAAAGGAATCACTACCCACTTTCAAAAACACTCTCAAAGAACACCTACGGGAGACTGCAATTCGAAACTGGCCCCTGTAAATGTCCTAACCCAACCCAATGTACAGTAAATGACCAAGTATGGTTTTGTCAATATTCCAATGTACAGTTTTGCTTGTACAGTTGTACAGTGTGTCCCCCACCCCACCTCCAATGTACAGTCCCCCCCCCCCCCCCCCCACCTACCCTCCAATGTACAGTTTCTACGTCAAATGTATATACTCTCTTTTCTGGACTCTTTTTGTATCACAAACAGTAGGCTACTGAATTGCAAATCTGATATGTCATAAATGTATAGCTGTAGCAGTACTGTCTATCTGTATGTCGTGTATGTCATATATGTTACGATTAATTGAAAATGGGGGACCCTGATGTAAACAAGACGAAAGTCTTTCTCTGGTCTGCATCCCCTTAACAATTGTATGTATTGAGCTGTGCTGTAATGTACCCATTCTGCAATCTGTTAATACAGTTTTCAATCAATTCAATCAATCAATGACATGGAAATAAAATAATTAATCAATCAATCAATCAAATCAGTAACGTGATTAGATTATAGTTATTTAAAAAGATGAATTCAAAGTGATATCATTTCTATTCTGGTCTGTTTTATTAAGCCCCGTACTGTAGTTCCCATCAGTTATTTTTGACATGTGCCCTGTTGCCCACCAGGGGCGCTGCATTTTGGACTTCCCCGGGGCGGAGAGAGGACGGAAGGCTGTCCGTGTAGCACTAGCAACACTCCCCCTCAAACCTAGATACTAGGACAACTGAACTGTTACTGTCTCTGCAAGACACACACTGTTTTCTCTCCGGTCGCCTATTCCAGGCATGGCTGTCGGCTTCATTCAGACATGGCACTGCGACATTACACCCTTGACTTCAACCTCTCTGCCCCTGGTAAGAAGTTGCACCACCAACCGCGGCACTACCACACCGCACTGCAGCACATCGTTTAGCTTAGATGCACAGGGAGAGGCGGGGCTCAGCGGGAACTACGTATTTGTGATATTCTGTGAACACATTTGAAACATCTATGCCGTATTTTGTTAGCCTGCCTTGACGTCAGCTACGCCTACTTGTTTATGTTGTTTAGCTGTCTCTACTGTCACCGTGCCGCAGAGTTGTCGGGATGTGTTGTAATGCTAACTAGCCAGTAAGATGTAACCCCCTAGGTACCCGGATGTCCCGTGTGGTCACTGCAACACAGTGTTAGTTAGCTACAGCTAATGTATAGCTTGATAGATGACTGCAGAACAGTGTTAGCTACAGCTAGTTTATAGCTTGATAGATGACTGCAGCACAGCATTAGCTACAGCTAATTTATAGCCTGATAGGTGACTGCAGCACAGCATTAGCTACAGCTAGTTTATATCCTGATATGTTGACTGCAGCACAGCATTAGCTACAGCTAATGTATAGCTTCATAGATGACTGCAGAACAGTGTTAGCTACAGCTAGTTTATATCCTGATAGATGACTGCAGAACAGTGTTAGCTACAGCTCATTTATAGCTTGATAGATGACTGCAGCACAGTGTTAGCTACAGCTAATTTATACCTTGATAGGTGACTGCAGCACAGTGTCTACAGCTACTTTATAGCTTGATAGGTGACTGCAGCACATTGTTAGCTACAGCTAATGTATAGCTTGATAGATGACTGCAGAATAGTGTTAGCTACAGCTAGTTTATATCCTGATAGATGACTGCAGAACAGTGTTAGCTACAGCTAGTTTATATCCTGATAGATGACTGCAGAACAGTGTTAGCTACAGCTACTTGATAGCTTGATAGGTGACTGCAGCACATTGTTAGCTACAGCTACTTGATAGCTTGATAGGTGACTGCAGCACATTGTTAGCTACAGCTACTTGATAGGTTGACTGCAGCACGGTGTTAGCTACAGCTAATTTATAGCTTGATAGGTGACTGCAGCACAGTGTTAGCTACAGCTACTTGATAGGTTGACTGCAGCACAGTGTTAGCTACAGCTACTGTATAGCTTGATAGGTTGACTGCAGCACAGTGTTAGCTACAGCTAATTTATATCCAGATAGATGACTGCAGCACAGTGTTAGCTACAGCTACTTTATAGCTTGATAGGTTGACTGCAGCACAGTGTTAGCTACAGCTAATTTATATCCAGATAGATGACTGCAGAACAGTGTTAGCTACAGCTAATTTATATCCAGATAGGTGACTGCAGAACAGTGTTAGCTACAGCTAATTTATATCCAAATAGATGACTGCAGCACAGTTTTAGCTACAGCTAATTTATAGCCTGATACGATTCAGAAGTCGTGTTTACCAGTGCTGTGCAGTAAAACGAGCCCTGCCTGCACTGATGCTCTAACTTCCCTTTGGTGGTAAACTCACAAAATCAGTGTTAGCTACAGCTAATTTATAGCATGATAGATTACTGTAGCACAATGTTAGCTACAGCTAATGTATAGCTTGATAGGTGACTGTAGCACAGTGTTGGCTACAGCTAATGTATAGCTTGTTAGGTGACTGTCGCACAGTGTTGGCTACAGCTAATGTATAGCTTGATAGGTGACTGTAGCACAGTGTTGGCTACAGCTAATGTATAGTTTGATAGGTGACTGTAGCACAGTGTTGGCTACAGCTAATGTATAGCTTGACAGGTGACTGCAGCTCAGTGTTAGCTTCATCTTGTGTATAGCGTGATATGTGACTGCAGCACAGTGTTAGCTACAGCTAATTAGGGATGCCCCGATCACGTTTTTGCCACCGATACCGATGGCCTATGAGCCATATCGACCGATACCGATCGTTTTTGGTTTTATAAAAAAAAATTAAATATAATATTTTTTTTATAAAATATATATATTATATAATCATACTTGTAGTTGTATTATCTGCGAGACATCGCCACCACGCAACAAGTCAAACAGCTCCACTGTCTGTGTGTACTCGAGTAGCCTCCAGCTACAGCCAGGATTCTCCGGCGCTGCAGCTGGACTCTATTTGTATACTCTGCTTTCGTCAAATCACATTCAGCATGCCCTCAGCTTAGGGCTGGGCGATATGACGATATTATATAAATATCGGGTACAGTTCATTAACGATACACTTTTTTAACGTATTGTGGATATCGTGATGTTTTGCCCAAGAGGATTGTGTCGCGTCAATCTGGTCCACACCCGTTCAAACTTTTGAACAACGCCGCCCCCACACACACTACTGCATCAAAGTTACTAATTATTATTAACAAAGGCATTCGTTTTGTGGCATTAACGTTATATAGTTAGTTACACGTTCAATAACATTAGCGTATTTACCCAAACATAGCAACGTCCGATGACGACATAGATAGCAAGCGTTACTGTTCATATCTCAGCCCGTGCGGAGTTGTGCATGCCCATTCTGCGGTCTGTTAATAAAGTTTTCAATCAGACAGATGTATGGAAAGGCTTTTATTATAACATTCGTTGCAATAAAATCATTATGGCTTGTTTAGTCATGCTGCGGTGCGCTGGTAATCACTCGTCTGCCGCAGGGAGCTGTTGTTGTCATTGAGCTGAGCTCAGCTCTCGTCAAAATCAATTGCGGAAGTAAAAAACGCATAGAGCTTGCCGATTGGTGCTAAGAACAGCAGGGCGGGTTCAATCGGTGTGACGTAATTGGCAGACTCGACTGTCAATCAAAATTATGCTGTTGCCGGCTGAATGATCGAATGAATGAAAACGTTATTAATGATTGCAGAATGGGTACAATACAGTACAGCTCAATACAACAACAGTGGACTGGGGGATGAAGACCAGAAAAAGACTTTCGGCTTTTTTACATAAGGGTCCTCCATTTTCAATTCATCAAAACATTTAGAGACATACAAATATACAGTAGTTTCATAAAAATGCTAAAATGCTATTTATTGATTGATTGATTGATTGATTTAAAACTTTATTAACATATTGCAGAATGGGTACAGTACAGCTCAATACATACAATTGTTAAGGGGATGCAGACCAGAGAAAGTCTTTCGTCTTGTTTACATCAGGGTCCCCCATTTTCAATGAATCATATTTCATATCTAAATCATATAATATCTCATTGCTAAATATATGCAATATATAATCTAATAATCCAATAATCTAAATCTAATATATAATATAAAAATGCTAAATGCATGGGTATTTTATTTAGTCTTTAATGTTAGCTTGCAAACTCAAATACTGTCTTCAGTGTCTTGGTAAGCCTCATAATGAATTGTTTGGGGGAAAAAAGAAAAACATCGTGATGTGTATCGTGTATCGCCGAAAGGTCAGAAAATATCGTGATATCATATTTAGGCCATATCGCCCAGCCCTACCTCAGCTAGCCCCTTTCGTGACTGCGATGCAAGCCAAGGGCTCGAATACGCATCGAATCAATGTTATAAGACATTGATATCAGGAGCTATCTGTAGCTACTGCTAGCCGGCTAGATAACGTTAAGACAACGCCTCAGTGAACTATTTAGTTTACTGGGACATTTCATATAGAGCTAACGTGAGCTAACGTTGGCTACCGAGCTAGCGGAGGTATCATGCACTTGACTATTGCTGGAGCATTTGTTGATATCAGCAATGCATCATGTATTAAACTAAAAGTGAATAGTTGACTGGGTCATTTAGTTTAAACAGTAACGTTAGCTAGGTAGCTAACATTAGCTCACGGAGGTCTCATGCACTAGACTAGAGCAGACTGCCGGAGACTCTTGTTGACACGGGTAAGGGAGGGGCAGGGGAGGAGGAGGGGGAGGGGCAGTGCACTGCAACTCTGTGTGCTTGAGAGAGAAGTCAGCGAGTGAGATCTCCGCTAAGAATTGGATCATGTTTTTCGATCGGTTTTCACGATCGTCGAAAATAAAGCATTATCGGAATTCACCAATCTCATATTTATACTGAATATCGGCCGATACCGATCGCTGGCCGATCGATCGGGGCATCCCTACAGCTAATCTATAGCTTGATATGTCACTGCAGCACAGTGTTAGCTATAGCTAATCTATACCTTGATAGACGACTGCAGCACAGTGTTAGCTACAGCTAATCTATGTTCATAGGTCACTGCAGCACAGTGTTAGCTACAGCTCATATAGCTAGTAGGGCTGTCCCCGACTAAGGATTCGGATGGTCGACTATGATTGGCCAAAATTTGCCGTTAGTCGACTATTGGTCGACAAAAAAAAGTATATTTTTAATTTTTCTTTTGGAAAGAATGATACAAAAAAAAGAAAAAATTATACTTTTTATTTAATTTTTTATATTCGACTAAGAGGTTGGCCAGTCGACTACGGCTCCTTTCGACCGATTAGTCAACTAATCGACTAATAGGGGTCAGCCCTAATGGCTTGATGGATGACTGCAGCACAGTGTTGGCTACAGCATATTTTTTGCCTGATACAATTCGGAAGTCATGCTTACCAGTGCTGTGCAGTAAAATGAGCCCTACCTGTTCTGCACTGATGCCCTAACTTCCCTTTGGTCGTAAACTCACAAAATCAATGGACACTAAAAAAGGAACAAATTCAGAAATGTATGATATACATGCCCTTGTTTAGAAGCTTTTCATCTTCCAGATAATGGTGCTCTGTTATTGAATATGTATTTTATCTTTTCATTTTGCACACTATTAATTTTCTCGTTGAGCTGCCTGGCAAGATTACTTTGATGATGCTCTCCACAAAAGTGTTTGAAGTGCGTTCACGATGAATGCACAGGCATGAGTACAGTGCAAGTTTTTTCTAACATGTTGTATTACTGCCTAAATAATATACATTTCCAAAAAATGGCCATGCAACAACAGCTGGTTAAAAAGCTCCCACAGCACATTGGTTCAGTCAGTAGCAACTGCCTCTCTATGCCACTGGCTGTTCCACCAGTCTGGTGTCATGTTTGCAATGGGGAGGAAACTAACTTTTTGGCTTACCAGCCAACTGGCGAGTATCTGATTTTTTTTACCAGACAAAAAAAAATCGCTAATTGTGATCATTACTTCTTTGTATGTCTTCGTCTAAATAGATTTTCAATCATAGTAATAATCACACCGTGTCTCTACTCTTTAAAATATTTATTAGCATAAAACATTAATAACAGTGTCTCTACTCTTCACAATATTAGCATAACACATATTAACATGAAAGAGGGATCTATTCTGGACTGGGTTGGGCTGAACTGGGCAGTGACAGATGCTGGGTTGGACTGGGTTGGGCAGTGAAAGAAAAAAACCGAAGTATGTTGTGAAGTGTATAGATGGATGTGAAATGTTAGATGTAGCAGTACTGTCTATCTGTATGTCATATGTTATGATGAATTGAAAATGGGGGACCCTGATGTAAACAAGACAAAAGTCTTTCTCTGGTCTGCATCCCCTTAACACTTTCGCGGCCACTTGGATCCGTCTAATATCACTCTAAACGACCAGCATTTCATAATAGACTTGCATAGTCCGTGGGGCTGTTTGTAGAGCTAAATCTATACTTTATAGCAGTGGTCACCAACCTTTTTAAGCCCAAGATCACTTTTTTTTTGTGAAGGCAAGATCTACCTATTGAAGCGTTAAGAGAAAAAGACAGCCAAGATTGTACTTTAAACTAAATGACTTATTTGCCTGTATTCTAATTACATGCAATGCTTTAGTCCAACATTATAATGTCAAAGTAGAACTGTAATACCGGACTTTCTCAGTCAGTGCTAAGTGTTATGCAGCATCACTTTTAACATCAAAACAAAAGTAGAACTGTAATGTGGACTTTCTCATATTATTAACATTGACAAACATATTTACAATTAGCATTTTATAAAGTAGAACTGTAATGTGTACTTTCTCTGTCAGTGCTAAGTGCAGTCAGTGCTAAGTGCAGTCAGTGCTAAGTGCAGCATCACTTTTCACATCAAATCAAAAGTAGAACTGTAATGTGGACTCAGGGAATTTCTTTTTATTTAAAAAAAAAAAAAAAAAAAAAAAAATCAGGGAAAGATCTACAGGGAAAGTCTCAAATATCGACGGGTTGCTGAGGTGACCACTGCTTTATAGTATTGCTATCTGTCCATTCTCATTGTCAATTGACACCATAAACCGACGAACCGTCCCTTCAAAATGGCTTAAAGATTTTTTTTTTTCATCAATACGTTCTCATTTTATAGCGTCTTGAATATAAGCGTTATAAGGGATTTGGACTAGTATATTTCCTGGAAGGCGAGATACAGGCCGCTTAGCTACTAACGTTAAATCCAATGGCATTTTGGATATACAGAAGCTACAGTTAAAACTCAAACTGCATATGATCGGTATGATGGTCCACCATGAATGCATGAAAGGGTGGGGGGGGGACGGACGTCGTTTCTGATTATTGATTACCAATAACCGCGTTAGCCTCAGTAGCCACATTCGCTGATCGGGTGGATGGCTATCATAACAAGCCCTGATCAGCATGTAATTTACGTGAAAAAGATCTTACCGTGGGCCGGTTGGATCCCCCAAAGGATTTCCGAGTTATCGATCGCCATCTGGTAGATCGATATGTCCATTGGCTGATCATATATTCCTTTACTGCACACTGAAATCCGCGTCCCAAAACGTATTCCAAGCTACAGGCTATAGGCATAGCTTCATGTTAGCAGAAAACTACATTGGAGATCCAGAAAAAACAAGACAACTTCTGCCACAGGGAACACTGCATTATCGAGATAGCGCCCCTAAGAGGATCTGGCCGGTAATGCACTTTTTAGAATTCAAAGAGTAGGGTACTTCTGCAGTGCTGCTCGGTGACATCGAGTAGGTTATTACAATGGAATAAAAGCCAAAACAACCTTGCCACGGACATGTCCGTGGTTGGTCCTCAACCGTTGGATTCAAAACATGGACATCTCCGTGGCCGGGCGCCATTGTGTTAACAATTGTGTGTATTGAGCCGTACTGTATTGTACCCATTCTGCAATCTGTTAATACAATTTTCAATCAATCTGTTAAGCTTAACACGCAGTACAATAAACTTTACTTAATTTCTAAGATTAGATCATTTAGTTATTTTTAAATGTCTGATCTGAAGATAAACAAAGGGTTTTAAAAGTTATATGTATCTTATCTTATAGTACCAGAGAGAAGCTGATGAGAATCGACCAGCAACAAAAGCAAAATTTAGTTAAAAAAAAAATATATATATATATATATATATATATACCAGTATATATATATATTTTTACATTTTAAGATTTAACATTTCCCCCCGTGGTATCGAAAATGGTATTGAATATCGATACTTTTCAAGGTATCGTATCTAAGTTAGAAATTCCAGTATTGTGACAACACTAGTCTGGAAACAAGTTACTTTTTTCTGATGTGTATCTGACTAACAGAGAAAGGAGGAATGAAGCAGAAGGGAAGGTGAGAGGTTTAGAGGGAGAGGGAGGGAGAGAGAGAGAAGAGTGAGAGAGGGAGGGAGGACTTTGCTCTGTATCGTCAATCAATGGTCAAATAAATATTTGATTAAGGAATATAATGTCTTTTTGTATTATTTCTGTGTATCAGCAAAATGTATAGATTTTTATGTTAGACATTGATGGAAATTAAGATGATCAGATTTTTTACAAACTGCCGCTTATCAACTAACCGGTTAATCGGCAGGTGACTTGTTGCTCAGTAGTTGCTGATGTAGTTGCTGATGTCTGCTCAGGAGGTTTGAGTGTTTGCTGACAGACCGAATATTTTTTTGAGGGAACATTGGTTACGGGTGCTATTAGCTGCGCGCAATCCATTCTTTGTGAATTCACCCCCAGGTCTTTTAAAACCTGACACTAGTTTTGGGTACTGAATGAAATCTACCAAAGTAACTGCTTTTGTGTTGCACTTTTAATAACTGGATGGATAACATAATGGATTTATTACTCTATGAATGTATAGTGCTGGTAAAATAACTTCATATTCCTAATATAGGTTGACGGATTGATCTGTGCCGATAAGGACGTACATGTGATTGACTCCTAATAATCCTAAAACACAGACTTTGGTAACTGCTGTACAGATATGCAGCCATAAATGCACAACGTTTTCCGTTTATTTCTCCCCCACAAACGTTATATCTTTAAAATATATAACGCAGGAAGCCAGGGAGGAAAAGATTAGGAAACCATTCACCGTTAGGCTACTTTTACTTACCACTTTTGTTTTTTTCGAAATAAAAGTGATTCTGCACATGTCTAAAACACATAGAAGCTATTGACAATGCTTTATTTTGCACATTAAAACAACAAATTGTTCAGTTCATCGTTATCTATTTTCTAATAAAGTCAAAGATTGTTAATTTTCGACTGTCAAAAAAATATTTTATTGTAATGGACTGAACTCTCTTTTCTATATATTTTATTAAAATGGACTGAGCGCTTTCTCTTTATATATTTTATATATAAGCCAGAGAGAAATCGGGAGAGAGATGGGGGAGGACATGCAACACATGTCCTGGGCCGGATTCGAACCCAGGACGTTGCGATTATGCAGCATGTGTATTAATGTGGGGCGCCCTGACATTTGAGATACGTTATAAGAATTTGTAGATGAACCTGAGTGATATAAATAACACATAATGATACATGATACAAGGAGACAAAATTATGGTTTGAAAAAGCTTTAGCTTCCAACTGCCTATACTACTACGGTTATTTAACTAGGTTTGTCTAGCCAGTGTTAATTTTGTCAACTAAAATGATGACGAAAGATGTTCGTCAACGAAGGTTTTTTTTATGACGACAACGAGACGCAACGTCACGTTATTGAAAACCATGTCACGCTAACGTGACTAAATAGTTAAAGGGGAACTATTTTACTATTTCTTTCACTATTTGGGCACTTTTACACAATTCCTGTGAGTCTATGGAACACCTCTGTAATATATATATTTTTTTTATTCATTGTTTTGTATTTCTAATCAAGTCCTCAAAAACAGCATTTTTCTACCTCAAGATTTCGAGCTGTTTTGAGCCTGGGCTGCAGGTGCCACCTAAACCACTGCGCTTCGTCGTCGTCTATCTCAACATTAACATGCAGCAGTGACTATATGACATCACATATAGGCACATTTTCAAACGACTCAGTTCAGTGAGGGTGAATATTGTGAGAGGAGAATTGGAAGAATGCGCCAATATGAGAATTTTGAGACATAGATCATATTAATATAAGTTCACATAGCTAGGAAACAATGCTAAACACTCAAAAAGGCCATTTATAAGATAGTTCCCCTTTAATTAAATATCGTTGACCACAACTGAGGACACAAAATGCAATTTACAAAAACCAGGACGAAATTTCTCTTCAACCAGACGAGACAAAATAATAACATTTCAGCCATCGTCCCGAGTAGAGCAGTGTGACGGGGAGCTCTGTTATTAGCATTAGCTGAAGAGCTATTTGAAAAGCTAGTTTTAGCTTAACGTTACCTTGGCTAAAGTTGGGACTATTCATAATCCAGCTGCAGCCCTGCAAGCAAAGTACAGCAAGTTGGCAAAGGAGTATTCCAAGGTAAATCACTTTTTCACCAGTAATGTTACATTGTTTGTAGTTCCATCTAGCTTGCGTTAGCTAGTGGCTAACCTAGGCTAGCTCACGCTAAGTGGTCACTGATCGACCTCTCGCACACAATTAATGACATAATGCAGACAGCCATACCGGTGACAATGTTTAGCTTTTAGTGCCAAATGATAAGAGTCTGAGGCGGAGTCTCAAAAGAGAATGTTGAATATTTATTTTGCATTAAAAATCACAACAGAGCCTCTGCTACTACAGTAGCTAACCTAAACGGAGCCTTCTGGTAGCAAGTACAACAATATATAACGTCCGTGCGGCACCAATGTGCCAACAACCTTTCCGTGGGTGAACTCATTGAGCTTAGTTGTCAATTAATGATACTAATACTAATCTATACAATCACTGTTGTTGAATAAATACCATTACTTCTTTCTAGTCATTACTAAAAAAAACGATATATAAAACAGTAGCTGTAAAAAAGAAAAGAAAAAAAGTTTTATAATTTATATAATATAATTTTTTTTTTTTTATCTATGCAGTGCACTGGTATCGGATCAGTATAACCAGACCTAGACCACCTCTAACTCTAACCCCTAACCAGACCTAGACCACCTCTAACTGAGACTTGGATCATATACAAACTAAAGGAGGATGTCATTGATTGAATGAGCATGGTCATTCTATTTGAAAACATCACAGCTGTTATTCTCCTAAATACAACTCTTTATTGCCGTTTGCCATAAACCTCCTCTCACATCCAGGTCACATGTCTCTCTGTCACCTGTCATAGACCACCGCAACACTTCCTGGATTCTGAAATCGGGGAGGAGATTGCGGGGGTCAAATGAATTAATGTGGATGAGAGCCTTGACATTAAGTGATTGCAGATACGGCTGTGGGGGTGCTAGAGACATGATCGAATAGACTTGTATGCGCCTGAGTCTCCTGAACACGGCGCGAGAGATTCCTAATCGATCAGAACTAAATTGGCAGCGAAAAAGACCGTTTTTAAGCATCGATTTCCCCATGCACATGCGCAGATTGGCCACGGAGTGTGACGCAACGCACATCCACCTGGAATGTTCCATTAGAGGGGGTGTTGTGTTGTGAGAATGATAAGATAGAATTAAATATACAGTAAAAGGAATACAGTACAAATATACAGAAGTCTACAGTAAGTGTAATATTGCACAGTGTTGTGCATTTATAATCAGTAGCTTAGGCTACATAGTAGGCTAATAACAGCCTATTCTAGTCTAGCAGGTGCTGGTATAGACGTATAATATATGACATATATGACATATAATGACATTTTTTGACTAGATATACGGTATATATCTAGTCAAAAATGTCATAGATGACTGAAAATCAACATTACTAGTCTATACCAGCACCTGCTAGACTAGAATAGGCTGTTATTAGCCTACTATGTAGCCTAAGCTACTGATTATAAATGCACAACACTGTGCATTTAGTATAAATATGCGATCGGTGATCGGTGATAATGTTTTATTTTCACCGATCGTCAAACCCAATCTCACTTGCTGTCGCTGAGTTCTGTCTCAGACACCGGTGGTGCGGCGTCTGCTCTCGAGTCCAGCCCCTCCCGCACGCATGTAAACACGGGTCTAGTCTAGTGAGACACGGGAGGACGGCGTGTTGGCGTCTCCCTGAGCTAACGTTAGCTTAGCTACCGTTACAAAATGACCCAGTCAACTATTCACTTTTAGTTTAATACATGATGAGGCATTGTCTAACCGAACGGTATCTAGCCGGCCAGCTACCGATAGCTCCTGACATCAACAAACGCTCTAGCAAGTATAGTAGGTAGGTATGATACCTGTTAGCTGTTAGCTCACGTTAGCGCAAGTTAGTTCACTGTTAAAAACGAAATGTCCCATTGAACTAAATAATTCACTGAGGCGTTGTATTAACGTTATATATCCGGCTAGCAGTAGCTACAGATAGCTCCTGATATCAAGTTCAAGTTCTTTAATAGTTGTCATACAGAAGTACAGAATACTTTCATACAAAATGCTTCTTACTGTTACGCTCCAGAGACTGTGCTAGACAAGATAGTATCAAATAACATAATAACATAATATAGCATGAATTTAGAAGAAGAATGAGGTCACAGTTGTTCGGTATAGACATATGTACAATGTTCTGAGTTACCATATAATATACAATACACAATACTATGCAGTGTACTAATGTACAGTACTATCTAGTGCAAAGCAGAAGTGGGATGAGGTACAATTTTAGGTACAATTTACAGTAAGGTGTACGAGTTGTAGTGCAATCCTTCATCCATAAATATAAAGTGTGGGGAGTGGGTGCTACAGTGTGTTTGTTTAAAGTGGGTGTGTGCTATAAAGTGTGTGTAGTGGGTGCTACAGTGTGTTTGTTTAAAGTGAGTGTGTGCGTGTGGATGTGTGTGCTATGTGTGTTTGGTGGTTGTTGTTGTGTAGTGTTCATTCATTGTTCGTTTAGCAGCCTGATGGCCTGGGGATAGAAGCTACTTCTGAGTCTTTCTGTGCTCGCCTTGAGACTCCTGTGTCGCTTGCCTGACGGCAGCAGTTCAAAGAGGCAGTTGTTCGGGTGGCTCGAGTCCTTAATAATTCTCTTAGCCTTCCCCTTGCAACGCTTGTTGTAAATGTTCTGGAGAGTGGGGAGCCCCCCTCCAATTGTGCGTTCGGCTGAACGTGTCACTCTTTGTAGTCTGCTTTGGTCTTTTGCAGTGCTATTCCCAAACCAGGAGGTGATGTTGCCGGTCAAGATGCTCTCTATTGTACATGAGTAGAAGTTCTTAAGGATCTTCTGGCTGACTTGGAACTTCCTTAGGCGCCTGAGGAAGTAGAGGCGTTGTCGTGCCTTCTTCACCACACTGTTAATGTGTATGGTCCATTTCAAGTCCTCGGATATGTGGGCTCCGAGGTACTTGAAGCTGTTGACTCTCTCAACCGGTGCCCCGTCGATGCTGAGGGGGCTGTAGTCCTTGACCCCCGACCTCCTGAAGTCCACAATCATCTCTTTTGTTTTGCTGACGTTCAGGGAGAGGCTGTTTTCCTGGCACCATCCCGCCAGGACCTTGACCTCTTCCAGGTAGGCCCTCTCGTCGTTGGCAGAGATCAGGCCCACCACCACTGTGTCGTCAGCAAATTTGACGATTGTATTGCTACTCCGCTGAGCCACACAGTCGTGTGTGTACAGGGAGTAGAGGAGGGGACTCAGAACACAGCCCTGGGGGGCCCCTATGTTGAGGGTGATGGATGAGGAGGTGCAGTTGCCTGCTCTCACCACCTGGGGTCTGCCAGTCAGGAAGTCCAAGACCCACTGGCAGAGGTCATAGCCCAAGCCCAGGTCCCTGAGCTTGGCTATGAGTATGGAGGGGACTATGGTATTGAATGCCGAGCTGTAGTCGATGAATAGCATTCTCACATAGTTCCCCTGCCTCTTGTCCAGGTGTGATGCTGCTGTGTGCAGCACATGGGATATGGCGTCCTCCGTGGACCTGTTGGGGCGGTATGCAAATTGCAGGGGGTCCATGTTGATGGGGAGGGAGGAGCAGATGTAGCCCTTTACTAGCTTCTCAAAGCACTTCATGGCTATGGACTTGGCGCTGCTGTGATGGCTGCCTTTCTGATCGCTCCGACGAGACTGTGCTCTATTTTGTTAATTTTTATAGTATTAGGAGTTTTATTTGCACCAACTGTTGGTGCATTATATGTGTATGACCGTCAGTCAATCATTGACATTGGATTACGGGAAACTTACCAACTGGATTACTCGCTGGATCAACTTTCCGAACCACATCAATGGCCGGAAGAAATCCTCCGGAGACTAGGACCGGATCCTTTGTTCCTAGACCCCAGGAAAAGACGTCGAGGAAAAAGGTCTGGGATCCGAAACAGGCTGAGATCCAGACGACACCGTACACCACTTCCCAGTATATTGCTAGCCAATGTACAATCAATAGACAATAAACTGGATGACATCCGAGCAAGGATTCAATATCAAAGAGACGTTAGGGACTGCAATGTCCTTTGCTTCACCGAAACTTGGCTAACACCGGAGGTTCCAGATCACGCGATTCAACCAACGGATCATTTCTTTATCCATAGGAAGGATCGGACACAATCAGAGTCCGGTAAACAACGTGGTGGAGGTATTGCCTTCATGTTTAACAAAAATTGGAGTGATCCAACGAATGTGAAGGAATTATCCAACTACTGCTCCCCAGAACTGGAATATATAACCATCAAGTGTCGTCCTTTCTTCCTCCCGAGGGAGTTAACGGCGATCGTCCTGGTCGGAGTGTATATTCCACCGCAAGCCAACAACAACGCCGCGCTCTCCAGACTCCACGACGAGGTAAATAATATACAAGCGACGAACGTTAACGCCGCCATTTTAGTACTGGGAGATTTCAATAGCGCCAATCTGAGAAAGGTATTGCCTGATTTCTACCAGCATGTGACTTGCAACACCAGAGGCGGTAACATCCTAGATCACTGTTACACGCAATTTAAAGGTGGCTACAAGGCTCATTCTGATAGTGGCTTTGGCAAGTCAGATCACGCATCCATTTTCCTTACACCAAAGTACAGACAAAGAATTAAAAGTACTCCCGTAGTCTCGCGAGAGGTGCAGAAATGGGATGTGACGTCAGAGGACACGATCCGGTCAGTGTTCCACAACACAGACTGGATTGTATTCCGCGACACAGATAACATTAATGCCTACACGGAGACAGTGCTGGACTATGTCTGTACTAGGGTGAAAGAAACAATCCCCACTACCAAAATGAAAGTTTACCCAAATCAAAAACCCTGGGTAGACAAATCCGTCCGTGAAGCTCTGAGAGAGCGCACCAAAGCATACAATGACGGCCTAGTGGCAGGCAACATGAATGACCACAAGGTGGCGCAACACAACGTAAGGAGGACAGTGTCAGAGGCCAAACGGCGCTACAGGGATAAAATTGAACTCCAGTTTGAACAAGCTGACTCTAGAGCTATGTGGCAGGGGCTCAAAACGATGACAGACTACAAAGGCGCCTCCCTCAAACTGAACAATGACATCTCCTTAGCAAACGACCTCAATACCTTCTATGCGAGGTTTGATGCTGGTAATAACAACACCAGCTCACAAGCCTCGGCAATGGGGGGGGGGGGGTCGGCTGCTGATGGAGGCGCAGTGTTCAGGGTAACAGAGCATGAGGTGAGGCGGACCTTTAAAAAAGTGAATATCAGGAAGGCAGCAGGTCCGGACGGCATCCCCGGCCGCGTCCTAAAAGTCTGTGCCGACCAACTGGCCCCAGTATTCACTGACATATTTAACCTGTCCTTAGAACAGGCTGTCATCCCCACCTGCCTGAAGAAGTCCACTATTATCCCTGTACCCAAAAAATCCAAGCCTGCTTGCCTCAACGACTACCGCCCTGTAGCTCTCATCTCATCTGATCAATGTCTTATAACACTGATTCGATGCGTATTCGAGCTGAGGGCTTGCTGAGCACAGTTAAGTAACGTTATACCAATAGGGTCCAGGTGCAGTGCCAGAGAATCCTGGCCGTAGCTCGAGGCTACTGGAGTATAGGTCCAGCTGCAGCTCCGGAGAATCCTGGCTGTAGCTGGAGGCTACTAGAGTACACACAGACAGTGGAGCTTGTTGCGTGGTGGCGATGTCTCGCAGATAATACAAGTACAAGTCTAATTATATAATATATATATTTTATAAAAAAAAAAAACATTTAATATAAATTTTAATTTCTTTTAATCAAAAACGATCGGTATCGGATCGGTATCGGCCGATATGGCTCACGACGATCGGTGATCGGTATCGGTGGCAAAAAACGTGATCGGGGCATCCCTACTGTTACAAAGGATCAGATTAAACCGAATATATTTATTTATTGATATATATTGCATAGTATTTGTATATCGTTTGATATCCCTTGTATATTCCTTGTACATATACACGGAATATCCCTTTAGCCCAGACCATAATATTTCATTCTCCTATTGGACAGCGGTCCACAGGCGCCAGAGCCGTGCCTCCGGAGTCAGGTTCAAAGTCACCGTCAAGACATGTCTGTGCATGCCCGGCCTTGCCCAGGGATACGAGACAGAAATGTCGTTGGCACTAGTTTGTTCACCGTGCGTATAAATACGGCGCAGGTGAATACAGAAGCACTTAGTCTTACTTAGTCAGAAGTCAAGAGTTACCCAATAAGTTGAAGCCTCACCCACGATACAACGTGCGGTGAAGTATGGCCTGTTTGGCCCCAGAATAGAGCATTGAGACCGCGTGCGAATTAATAACTGAATTGTCAGAGTTTGGCGCTATACCGTCGAGTGCGACATATTTCTATTAAGTCAGTAATAGTCTATTTGTGTATAGTGTATCGTGCGGCTAAAGTTCTACAGTGACCAGCATCGCCAACGCTTCCTCGTATTAGCTAGAGTTCTTATCCAGGCTGGGCTGCTTTCATGGCGCTTTCACCCGAGGAGACCTAGACGAGAACCGTGTGGACATGTACACTGGATTAATCTACCCGACGACTACATAGCCCTTTGCGGCTGGATTATATTTGCTTTGGTCCTGTGATTTATGGATCGGAGAATCGCAGACGCTTACACGTGTTGGATTTACCCCGCGAGGAGCCAAGTCGAGTCGGCGCCTCAGAGAGCCTGAGGCCGGCTAGCTTTCTTCACTGTGGAGCTACAGTCTACGGAGAACAGCTGTATTCGTCTGTGGATCAAGAGGCTATTGCACCGTCTCCTGTACTTGGAGTCTCCTTAGTCATCGTTGACCAGACTTTCTACTACCGACAGATCCTCTACCCCTGCTGGCTTACAACCAGGGGGACCCTTCCAGTATCTCCCGCTATATATTACTAGTGTACCATAGATATAATTCCCTAAGATTCAGGTTGTATAATTACCTCCTGCGTAACCAGAGAATGGACATTCATTGTTGATTTGCCTACGCACATTCCTTTGCCTTACAAGTGCATTCAAAGTATAATAAAGAAGTATTATGTACCTTTTGCTGCAATAAATACTTAAAGACAACTTTGTGTAGAACCGGTTCATTGTGGGAAGTGTTCATTATATTTAGATATCATGTACTGTATGGCCAGTAATTAAAGTACATAAAGCGGTAGTGGTTTAATGATACCATACTTATCAATACAGTCAGGGAATTGTACCCCTCAGTTACACCTACCAATAACGGCATTTGTTATTGCAACATCATACGCTGACCGGGTGGATGCCTATGAGAACAAGGCCCGATCAGACTGAAATTGACGTCAAATCGCTCTTACCTGTGGCCGGTTGGATTCCAAAAATAAAAAATTATTTCCCAGTTATTTGATCGCCATCTGGTAGATCGATATGTCCATTGGCTGATGCTATATTCCTTTACTGCATACTGAATTCGGCGTCGCAAAAAGTATTCCAGGCGATCTGGTGAAGCCATAGCTTTAGGCTAACATAAAAGCTAACCCGGAGCGGAAAAAAAGTGACACCCGGCCGGTCTGCAACAGGGGAAACTGCATTCTCGAGACAGCGCCAATACCAGGATCTGGCCGGTACTGCACTTTCAGAATCCCAATATACCTTTTCCAGCCAAAATACAGCTCCTTGACAACATCCAGAATATTAAAATGGAATAAAAACAAAAACAAGTCGGCTGGGTGGCGCAGCGGACAAGGCGCTCGTCACCAACGCAAGAGACACTGTTATTGAATCCAGCTGTCAGCGTTGCTTCCGGCTTGGCCGGCCGTCATACTGGCTCAATTGGCAGAGTCAGCGGGAGGGAAGCCGGTGGGTGGGTCTGGGTCGTTGTGGACAGCGACTCCTACAGTTCGGTTGGGGCGCCTGCACAGCGAGGGAAGGATCTAAGAGACCTTCCACGTGTTACACTCTCAGTGAGAGTCCGCGCTGCCAGGTGAAAAGAAGTGGTGGGCTGGGTACACAATACATATGTCGGAGGAAGCATAGTCTCCGCCCTCCCAGACCGACAGTAGGGGGTAGAGTGCGCAACGACCAGGAAGGGGATTGGGAATTGGCATAACGACTAACATTGGGAGGGAAGAAAAACGAAAAAAGAACGAGGACAATTTTTAAATAATAAAAAAATAAAATCGTATCGCGTATATATACGCGGTTGGCCGTCAAGCGCTGGCTCCCAATCACGTATATATACGTGGTTGGCCGCGAATCGGTTAAAAGAAAATAATAATTTAAAACGATGAATAAAGTGTGCATGAAATAATAGGGGAAAGAGAACTTGTTAGGAACTTGTTACATTCACCCACACAAGGGCTGAGTACTCACCACCCCTCTCTCTCTCTCACACACACACACACTCTCCCAGCTCTCTTTCTCTCTTGCCCCTTCCTCATCTCTCTCACCACTCACACTCACACTCACTCTCACACTCACTCACTCACTTACTCCAGGGACAACGATGGAAATAAGTCTCGGCTTTTCGTTTCTATCTCTGACAAAGCAAATACTCATGTGTATATGTTTGTTGTCTAAATAAATACCTACCGTACTCTCACTCACTCACTCACTCACTCACTCACTCACTCACTCACAAACTATTTAAGCATTACATCACGCGCAGGAGTGCGTTATGATAATTAGACCATGCCTAGGGGGGTCTAACGACCACCCCTAGGCATGGTCTAATTATCATAACGCACAACTGCGTGTGGTGTAATGGCTTTTATACAACTGGCGCATTCATCCAACCTTATTGCTATACAATAAACACACATTAATTGAAGATTTATTGACAATCATCCGCAGAAAAAGTAGTTCCAAAAAAAGAAGAGACGTTGCCTCCGTGTGTAGAAGCAGCTCTGTTTCAAAGTGAGCGTGTGTTATGGGATTGATTGATTGAAAATTGTATTACAGATAGACAGTGCTTACATCTTTATACAATTGCTGAATTCATCCAACCTTATTGCTATACAATAAACACACATTAATTGAAGCATAATGGACGTTGCGTTTATGCAGTCAGGTTAGTCGCCGTTTACAGTCTTTAAGTTTTAAGTTTTGCTTGTACACGGTTGCAATTCAGCCAGTCGTGTTAAAATACGTCATTGCTATAGGCTTTTAAAACAATTTAATAGGCTAAACTTCGTTTTAACTTCTTTAATTCACATTTGTTTATTTCATTTCATTTTCCCCGACATAATGCTACCTGCCTCGACGAAATCCGTGATTCGGTTGCGATACAGATGAATTATGAAGTTAGCGGTTGTTATTGGAATGATTGATTGATTGAACATTTTATTACCAGATTGCAGAATGGGTACAATACAGTACACACAATTGTTAAGGGGATGCAGACAAGAGAAAGACTTTCATCTTGTTTACATCAGGGTCCCCCATTTTCAATTCATCATAACATATATATGACATACAGATACAGTACTGCTACATCTAGACATGTATGACATACCAGATTTACAAATACAGTACTGTTTTTGTAGGGTGATTATGGTTTATTTACATTGATGGTAACATTCCCGGTTATAGTGCAGTTTGTCCTGTGATTTATATTTTGAATAGGTTGCTTCAAAGCATGCTGTCTTAACAGTGAAGTGAGCGGTTGTTATTGGTTTGATTGATTGATTGATTGGAAATTGTATTAACAGTGAAATGAGTGTCCTTTTGACGAATGGCATCTAACAACAGACTTTGCGCGATTTTTATTTTGTTCCACAATGACTCATGAGTCATGACCCACCAATTACATAATCCAACATTGTGTAAGAAACTAACACATTCCACGTGACGTGACAGAATCGTTTTTGAATGAGTCGTTATGATGCTTTCAACACATCCATTCGTAAAGATTATTGTCCGCTAAGGCTGAGCCCGAATGTTCGAACGTTCGTTCGTTACGTTAACATTCAAATTCTAAATCAAAATTCGAATTTCTTATTTTTAATGAATATATATATATATTTTATATTTCTTGTATGCATCTATTCATTCTGTTTAAACCAACGGCCAGCTCAACACAGGTAGGGGGCAACTCGGGCACATGATTCAGCGGGTATTGCTGATTGGCTCAAACAGTAAACACATTATGTTTACAAACAAGAAACTTGTCTAGATACACAACTTTAACACGGAGACAGACGTAGCCAACCTTTTATGTAAGGATGCTTGAAAATGTTGCCGCATCTTCCCCCTTATATCACAACACTGTTGGGAATATAATCTTGGAACCTATTCTACACGTTCAAATTACTTGGTTGATTCGTAGGGTTCCTTGAGTTTGCTCTGAAATAGGAAAAACTGTTTTTTCCTTTCAACACCTGGAATGTCCTCCAACTGACTCTGAAGCTGAAGGTTCTTATTTCTTTTGCTGCATTTAAAAGTATGATATTTGACCACTGTGTGTCTACTGTCTACTTGTAACTGTCTTAGCTGATTTTTTATTGTTTATTCTTATTTATTGTGACTATATGTATGTCTTGTTTTGTAAGCTCGTCATCACTGTAAATGAGGGTAACCTCAGTGTCTTACAAGTTGAAATAAAGATTTGAAATTAAATGGAAATGTATATTTAATAGTCATAATTGGAGACTGCCCAATTTATTTAACTTCTGTTGGAGAGGACATCTAGACCCTATGGTACAAGTTCCAATGATCGGCTTACACTTAAAGCGCCTAGAATTTGTACTGGACTTCTGCTTTTAGCTTCTGTATTGCTGACATGTGGAACATCATACAACAAACTCTAAAACTAAATACTTTGGTATCCTTTGATCAGTTTAAATCCTTAATCACCAACCATTCCACCATAATCTGCAGTTGTTTTAACTGATTGTACAAACTCTTATGATTGCACTTATTGTATATTGTATTTATTTATTCATGTATTTATTATTATGTTTGTAACCTTATATGCTTAACATCATTGAGAATTAGGGCGTGCCCCAGTGAATGTTCCAGTTGAAATGTAGATTGATTAAAATAATTTTTTTATTGATTAGTTTTATTTTCTCACTGTGTTTCCTCTGTGTTTGTTCTTTCCTGATTAGTCGACTCTGCTGCTACGGTGCGTGGCTTACAGTCCATCCTCCAGGAGCAGGAAATGACAGAGGCAGTACATGAAACAGAGGGTCATGGATACCTCGCTACTTTTGTTGGCAAGAAGGGCAGGTAAGCACATCTTTGACTATGCAGACATCTGCTCTTAAATGCCTTGACCGACTATATCACTATGCTATACCTCCCATTACTGCTGCCACATTCAACACACATCATGCAACATCATCATTACACACCTTACGTTCATTTACAAATGATATGATATGATATTTTCATTTATAATGCGCCCCCCAGCCAATTTTTACATCGGTCCGGGGCGCAGCCCGGGGAAAAAAAGAAAACTACTAAATGGACAGGACAATGGAGACAGGGAACCAGGCAGACGGACAGACAGAGAACATAAGAACACCTCAGACACACAACACAACAGCAAAGTAACTCAGTGATCATCCAGAGCGAAAAGGATGTTGAGGGGAGCTTATTCCACAGTGTCGGCGCCATCACTGCAAAGGCCCGGAAACCCTTTGTCACCAGTTTGGGGACCCTCAGACACAGTTGGTCATTTGATCTGAGGGACCTGGAGCTGACTGGTTGGACAAAGAGGTCCTCAATGTAGGCCGGAGCGAGACCATTGAGGGCTTTGTAGGTGAATAGCATAGTTTTAAAGTTGATTCTCTTCCTCACTGGGAGCCAATGGAGAGAGACCAGGACTTGGGAGATGAGATGTGGTCACTCATTCTGGTGCCTGAGACCAGCCATTTGAACGCGCTGGAGGGGGAAGATGGTTTTGTCCGGAAGACCAGAGTAGAGGGAATTGCAGTAGTCCAGTTGTGAGAAAATGAGCATGATGATGACTTTATGAAGGTTGCTGGGGGGAGAGGAAGGACTTGATTTTTGAAATGATGCGCAGTTGGAAGAAACAGGACTGTACTGCTGATCTTACTTGCTGGTTAAAATTAGGGATGCACCGATCCGACTTCAGTCCCGATACCTGGCTTTGGGTATCGGCCGATACAGAGTACCGATCCAATACCCATACCATTATCTGAAAAAAATATCCCTAACTAACCTTACTGTCATGCACTTGTCCTAATATACTAACCTACACTGTAGCACTCAACACTTTGATGAACATTGTTACTCAGCTGATAGAGTTGTGCCCTTCCTGATGACTTGTCGACAGAACTTGTAAGTCGCTTTGGATAAAAGCGTCAGCTAAATGACTAAATGTAAATACCCATTGATCAATTAATAAACTGGATGCCTCACTTTGTGGAAGAGACTGGGATCATTATTTTGTGCAAGGCTTGTCTTAAAACATTACTTTCCTAACTTAGTGAAACTAAATGTAACAAATTAACACATGGATATAAATGTACTGAATTGTTATTTATTTCTTATTTTATTTCTTATTATATATAAAAAAAACAAAATAATAAAAATAATCCGATATTTAAAAAAAGAAATGTACCGATACCCGATCCAGCTATTTTTGTGATATCTGGGCCGATATCCGATATCAATATCGGATCGGTGCATCCCTAGTTAAAATTGACATCTGAGTCAAATAAGACCCCAAGGTTTCTCACATTGGGTTTCACCATGGAGCAGAGGCTTCCCATGTTTCTGGAGCTCTGAGTGACTGAGGTGGGGGTGCCAAATGATCTGTCCACCATATCTCAGAACCCTTACCACACCCTGTCCTCTCAGTAAATACACCTAATACCTCCCAAGGCCTGTACCTCCTATGGGCGCAGGTCATTCCAATCCTCTGCTTCCACTGATTGGAATGAGCTGCAAAAATCACTCAAATTCAACCTTGTGTTCATCCCTCTTTTTAACACATTAATTGCCAAGAACGAGTTAACTCGTTATTGCCCGCCAATCGAATACCGCCACTGTGATCGCTATTTCTTTTATTCGCTATATCTATTCATAATTCATGGCTGCAGCCTCTGCATACCCTGGTGAATGTGAACGGTCAACACCGCCCTCTACTGCCTTGCGGAGCTATTGCACTCCATTGGAAACGGTCTGGTGTATTTTCTGAGCCGTGGGGGTGGGGTTTAAATACTCAGGCGAGGCAGGCCTTTACAATGATGGCATGGAACACTAACCCCGCCCGCCCGTTCATGTGTAAGGCTCGGTAATGTCGGGGACAGGATCGCTGTGGATAACTGGAATGGCGATCAGATAATTGGATAATTTTTTTTGCATTACATCAGAGACAAGGTAAGAACACTATATATAAAATCTTGCGTTGATCTGATATTTCTTTCTCCCGCGATCAAAGCTATCTGTGTGGACCGTGTGTGGCTGTTTACCGTTGGCTGCAGTGGGGGGGGGGGGGGGGGGGGCTACGAGGGCCATTTAATGTATGCACGAGGAGACATAATAATGATGATAAAAAAAAATTATAATCTAGCATTGATTTCAGGATGATTCGATAATCAGCTGAAAAATTACAACGTGATAACTGGATTACACTAAAATGCCTTTTTCTCGTCTTTTCCTGGAATTACTCAATCACTCAAACTATACTCATATTCAAAACGGTATAAAACCTAAATGTACGGATGAAAAAACAATCAGTTTTTTGCATGTTGACCAGAAGCAACTCACTGACAGTCGACAGTGTTATTAGATCCATAGCTATTAGGAATGCACCGAAAATTATTGTCCGAAAATGGTTAAAAAGGCACTTTCGGCTTTCGGCCGAAAGGGTTTTAGCACCGAAAATATATCACCGAATGTCAAAGAACGGGGACGTTCGTAACCTACCTATCGTGTTGTTGTGATGACGTAATCAAAACGCGGCAACGTGAGCTCTTCAGTCCTGCGTTCTGCAGCCTGTGATAACTCCTCTTGGGACTCGGGAGTCGTGCTGTTTCTATGTAAACTCTGCGTGCAATAGCGTCCAATAAATGCGTCTTTAACATGCTTTATATCCTCGCCATTACTATATGCCCGTCGCGGTTAAAAACCTTTTGAACTAACGTTAGCGTTAAGCTAGCTAACAACGCTTCCGTTTCCTCTTTCACTCGTCTCTCTTAAGCTACGTCATCCCCCGCTAAGAGTCACGGGAGATGTAGTAAATACAACAGTCCTTCCGTGTAGGCTAGAACGCCGTGAATTATGACAGTAGTTCAAGTTTCTTTATTAGTTGTCATACAAAAATACAGAGTACTTTTATATAAAATGCTTACTGTAGCCACTACAGTAACATCGTTAAGTCTGCTATAAGCTATGTGCAGATCTTTATGCAGTTTTAAAGCACCTTGGCTTTGTTCTGAATGCACTTTGTTGTAGTTATCCTACAGAGAAAAGAAAATGCACTTGACTTTAATGCACATTTAGTTGTATGCAAAGAGAAAATTGTACAATCTTTCAGCAGTCAGTTGGGAATTAACACTTTGATTACCACTGGTGAACATGGTAAACCCTGTTAAATGCCACCACCGACTTCAATGATAGCGTTGTGAACGCATATTTTCTCTCTTAAATGTGTCTAATCTGCCTGTCGTTTATCAATGACTTGTTTGCAGTCAACATTGTCGAAACGCATTGTTTTTTTATCGGTTAATTTCCGTTTTATAGCATTTTGAAAAGCCCTCGTTTTCAAGGAAAATATAAAGATTCCGTGATAAAAGGCATTTACTGGAATATTCTAGGATACACAAACGTTGTCATTTTTCGGCCTATTTATGAATCATTTTCAAATAAACGCTAGATTATCGATAGTATATGTGTACTTATGCACGCTATAGACGCGGGCTGAAAAATCGATTATCTTATTTCCTCATCAGCGATCACAGCCACACAGCCACACACGGCATAGGGCAAACGCTTATATCTCCGTGAAAACAGGTCTGATTATCCTAAGACTGGTCAAATAGATTCCTTACCTGAGATCAGATGTTATCCAAAAAGATTATTCCAATTCCTGATCGCCATTCCAAATATCGATCACGCTTATTGATTACAGTGTTGGTACTTACAAATACATAATCGTCGCTGTTCTGAGGGCCGGCGATCACTTGGTCTCTTCAGATGCCTTGACGGAAAAATTAAATGAGCAAACTAACCACTCCCCCTGTATCAGTCTGAGCTGATGGGGTGCAGTTACACAGGGAGAGACGATAGGGGGCGGTATCTTCCCAATTGAGCTCAGAGAGACCCTGCAGCACTAACCCGAGGCTCGATTGATGAAATCTGAATTCAAATCGCCAATAAAAAAAAATACGGCAAACAAACAACATTTGTCGTCGTCGGCACTCAATGGGGGGTCTGATCAAACGAGATGTCGTCGCTGGCACTGAAAGGGTTAATGTATGCATTCAAAAGTGCTGAATAAATGTTTTATGGACCCATAATAGTGATTATTAATAATAATATTATTTAAGTTAGTTTTGCCATAATCATGTCTTTTGTCATAATCAGGTAGCTGAAAAAAAAAAAAAAACATTATATATATATATATATATTTGTATCCACTTTTTCTCCCATTTTCTATTTTTCTCCCATCCCAATTTCGTATCGTCCAATTCAACCCTCCCCTGTCTTTGAACGCTGTTTCATGCCTCCCACAAGCCGGCTGCAATGTGGACTAAGTCATACATAGCACGAGTCCCCTCCGATACTCAAGGTAACAGCAGTCGCATCTTTCCACCTGCGCGGCTCGATCTTTCAGCGTCGGGGGGTCTGGGCTTTGGAGGGGCCCCGCCCCCGTCGCTTCCTGATTCTACTGCGCAGGCGCACCAACCGACCTGTAGGAGTCGCTGTCCACAACGCCCGATCCCCATCCATCAGTTTCCTTCCCCGTAATACTGCCAATGTGTATTAGTGCGGACGACCAGCTAAACTGAAAGCAAGTCAAGTCAAGAGATGTATTTGTCACGGCATACAAGTATACAATGAAATGCGGGTGGTCTTGCCCGCAACGATGTGCAAATAACATATAATAGAATCAACATTGTGCAATAAACAAGTAACATTGTGCAATAAACAAGTAACATGGTAGGGCATATCGGTATACTATATGTACATAAGTTATTTAGAGTATGGAGGAGGACATGCTAGGTCCTTTGGTAGTGTCTTTCTGTACATGCTAATTTATACAATCTCCGGTTATACTATACTATTTTTTAAAGTGACCTTTCCTTAGTGGCCATAAGTGTGGGCGTGTGCAGCTCATGTTAAAGTGTCTGCTAGTGTGTGAGCGTGTACAGTGTGTGTGTTGTGTGTGTGCTCATGTGTGCTTGTGTGTGTAGAGTTCAGTGTTCAGGGCTCTGATGGCCTGGGGGAAGAAGCTGAGCCGAAGCAATGTGGAGCACTGGGCTCGAACAGGGAGGCATTCCTGTTCGAGCCCAGTCTCCAGTATTCGTGGTGAGCGCCTTGCCCAATGCACCACGTAGCCACCCTACATTATATATTTCTATGTATATATTGTATATAGGGCAACAAAAAGCCCAGACAGTTTACCAATTATATATACAGGGAACAAAATAAGCACCCGCAAAGCGCCAAAGGCGGGCAGATTTGAACAAAATAGTCATGTAAAATAAAGGACAGTCGCCTTTTTTGCAGCCCTTAATCTCTCCTTGTTTACACTGCTTGCACTGTAACGTTACGCCCGATTAGCTAACGTTAGCTTAATAACGTTAATGGGTTATAAATATGTGGAACCATATGGAAGGAGTAAGCCGGCCGCTAAAAAGAAAACCCACCGCGGCTTTCTCAGACGAAAAGGATGAGTCGGACCACCTGACAAAAGAAAGTTTCCAGAGCAGTGGAAGTTTGAAGATCGTTTCAAGAGACTGGCTAGGCTGATGCGGGGGCTGTAGACAGTGGTGAGTTGTTAACCTGTTCCGTGTGCCGCAAGTATGTCAAAAAGAAAAACCGAAACAACACGTTTGTCATTGTCGTGTTACTTCACAGTACAAATACGTGAGTCTTCTTCTGCTGTGGTTGTGAGTATCCTTTATTAGCTTAACTCCGTATCTCTCTCGCCCCTCCCATACCTACCCCTTGACCCAGAGTATGGTGGCCTGTACACTCTGTAGTATAACGCACATACATTAACATAACACCACAGTCATCGGTAGTAAATCAATGAAATTGTGGACTCTGATGAGGACATGATTGAGGAGGTTTAAGTTAGGTTTACAAAACCTTCACATTTTATTATGTTCTGTTAAATCCTGCAAAGAGGCTAGAGTGAGGAGTCTGATGATTAGGTTAGGTTACATTAGGTTACAATTTAAGATTGACTTGTATTGATTAATCAATCATCAATCGATATATTAAAATAATTTGCTTAAAATGTTACTCTGGCCTCTTATTTAAGTGTGTATTCTTTATCTACTTGAACGTAATACCTTATCTACCTGAAATGTACTGACATTTTGGCTGGTAAAAAATCTGCCTGGCTGTTAGTGTGCAAGGAGCAGTTTGCGTGGATGTTTTTGTCGGTGGGACGAAGACTGTAAAGAAATACAGCGCTTTGCACCACCAGGACAGCCGCAGCCACAAAATGAGGTCATTAACACTTTGACGACCAAAGTCCCGTGGCGATTTATAGTCCAGAGGACCGAGCGTTGTCAACAAACCGATGTACTTTCTAACAGCTATATATATACTTTATAGTATTGCTATCTGTCCATTCTCATTGTCACTTGAGTGCATAAACCGTGCCTTCATAATGGTTTAAAGAAAATAAAAATCCATCGGTTGGTTGTCATTTTATAGCGCCGTGAATATAAGGTTTATCGCAGTTTTCGCCTCGTCTTTTTTCTGGGGAGCTAGATAATAGGCTAAAGGCTAGTCACGTTATATCAAACGCCATTTCTGCTGTATATATATACGAATGAAATAAAACAAACTGCGTAGCATCCGGACTATTACAGAGCATCTATGGATGAAATGGGGGCGGCGGGGGACGCCGATTACTATTATTGATTAGCAATACAGTGTGCGTTCAAGTAGCCATTTTCACTGATCGATCACGTTGCGTTTTAAAACACTGTCCAATCCAGCTGTAATTTGGGGTAATAGTATCCTACCGTCAGCCCATGTGATCGCCGGCAGCATTTCGTCATTAGTCATTGGAATCTGGTAGATCGATATGTCCATTGGCTGATCATAAATCCCATTATTCCAGGCTGAAATCTGCGTTCGGTAACGTGATCAAAGATGGAGTATGTTCGGCTGGGATCGAGGCTCATATGAAACGCCCACAGACGGTACATTTTTTTCTCCAATCGCCCTCAATGATACTGCAGTGGAGCGATGGCGCCCCTAAGCGGATCTGGCCGGTATTGCATGTTTCGAAAATCAAATATGCGGGTAGGTCCTGCAAGTCGATTGGGGACGTTAATAGCGTTATTAATATGGAATAAAACAATAACAACTTGCCACGAGTTAACTCGTGGCTCTGGTCCACAACGCATGGCACCGTAACATGTATAAACTCGTGGCTGGTCCTTAAAGTGTTAATTGAGTTGTATTTTTTAAATGATAAGGATGTTTAATAACCTTTTTCATCATAAACGTTCAGTGCCCCCGAAATACAAAAAAAGCCCCCGAAAATCAATTAAGGGGGGCAAAAAAAGCCCTGAAAAAATAAAGTTTATTTCTAACCCTGGGTTAAAGCATTAGTAGAACTCTATGTTAAAGTTTGGAAAGGCTTCCTTTGTGCTGGATTTGACTCAGACACACAATATCAATACAAAACAACATAGAGAATAGTGACTTGAGGGAAGCAGGAGGATTGTCTAGTTCTGTTTCGCCATCATTACATTTACATTAAGTCATTTAGCTGATGCTTTTATCCAAAGCTTACCAGTTCTGTACGACAAGTCAACTCTTTCAGCTGAGTAACGATATTAACTGATGATCAAACAGCATTGAAACTTGGGTGCTGCAGTGTTTAGTGAATAGTAGTAGAGACATATTAGTATAGAAGAGTGAATGATGGAGGACAGTAAGAAGTATTTATTTTATTTTATTTTTTTCCTCCCGATTTTTCTCTGTTTTTCTCCCCGTCCCAATTTAGTCGTTGTGCCAATTCCCCCCCCTCCCCTGCCTGGTTGTTGTGCGCATGTTCTCCTACTGGTCGGTACAAGGGAACCCTGAAGTCATCCGCACGCTTCCTCCGACACGCGCGGCGATAGCCAGTGACTCTTTTTTCATCTGGCAGCGAGGACTCTCATTGGTGAGGCCTAACGCGTGGGAGGTCACGCTGCCTTCATCAAGTCCTGCCTCCGCTGAGCAAGCGCCCAGACCTGACCTGTAGGCTTCGCTGTCCACAACGCTAGATTCCCACCCATGACTTCCCTCCCCCTAACTCAGCCAAACGAGTTAGTATGACGATCAGGCCAAGGCAATGCTGACTCCGGGAGTCGAGACCGCAGCCTCTTGCATTGGTGACGAGCGCAATCTCCGCTACGCCCCTAAAATGGCTGCTTTTTTATATAGAGCTTTTATCCAAAGCGCTTTACAATTTGTTACTCACATTTTACCCATTCATTCACACATTCACACACCCACGGTGGAGGCAACCATGCAAGGTGCCAACCTGCTCATCGGGAGCAATTAGGGGTCAAGTGTCTTGCTCAAGGACACATCGACAAGCTGCCCGGGAGGAGCGGGAATCGAACTGGGAACCTCCGGATTGCCAGACGACTGCTCTACCTCCTGAGCCACTGTCTCCCCTAGTAAGGTTTTTATAAAAAAATTATTCAACTCAGATATTGATTGTAGAAGTGTGCTTTTAGTCGACGGCGAAAGATTGGTCAGATTTCGGCTGTCCTGACTGGTGGGAAGTTTGTTCCACCATTGAGGAGCGCGGACCGAGAATAGGCGGCTTCTCTTTGATTACCCTCCTGGAGCTCGGATAGGAGTGGGTCTGAGGCAGCCAGAGGATGTAGAGTGTAGGGGTCTTGAGGGTGTGTAGTTGGAGACCATTGACTGGAGGTAGGCGGGAGCTATTCCTTTCACTGCGCGTCTGTGCGATATGCCAGGTTGAGGACCTTGAAGTGAATTTGTGCGGCAATGGGGAGCGAGTGCAGGTCCCTAAGAAGTGGCCGGACGTGGCCACGGGGAACATTCTCCACTGTGATGGAAAGGTCGGTCAGCGAGGAGGATTTGGCCGGCAGGTGAAGCAATTCTGTTTTGCTTACACTAGGTTCACTTTGGGGTGGATGGTCATCATCCAGGCGGAGATGTCGGACAGACAAGCCGAGATCCGCTCAGATACATGGATATTTGAGGGAGGAAAGGAGAGGAAGAGTTGAGTATCATCGGCATAGCAGTGATACGAGAAGGCATGAGACGTGAAAATGTTACTCAGAGATTTGGTGTAGAGGGAGAGGAGAAGGGGTCCAATGAGCCCTTGGGGACGCCGGTCCGAAGGGGGCGGGGAGCCGACAGGGTCCCTCTCCATGATACTTGGTAGGAGCAGTTGTCGAGGTAGGATGTCAGCCATGCCAGCACAGAGCCAGCCACTCTGTGCTGCGAGGGATGTGACGAGGATCTGATGGTTGACTGTGTCGAAGGCTGCCGTCAGATCCAGGAGAATCGGGACAGAGGAGAGGCCCTTCGCTTTTGCTAAGTGAAGAGCCTCTGTCGGGGCTCGTGGACATGGTGTCATGCAGTTTGCAAAGGTTCTTAGCCGAGGCCTCGATCCTATGGTGAAAGAAGGACGCTTTGGCAGTAGTAATGGTTTTGGAGAAAGCTAACAAAAGGTGGTGATGTCACCAGTGAGGCGTGACTTTCTATTGGGGATGCACGATAATTATCGGTCCTATATCAGCAATTATGACGTCATCCCGATAAACCCGATTAAATTATTGATAGCTCCGATAATATATAATATATTTTTTGGTTAAAAAAATGCGGTGTGGGTGGATTGGGATGAAGGGCGTTTGTTTTTTCTGTAGGCTCCTCCCGTGTTGCCAGTACTGTGGTACGACTGATAGCGTGTGGTTTAGGAAGAGGGAGTTTTTCACAAATCCAGCTCTCCCTTTCTCATGCCTGGCTGTGACATAGTCACGTAACTTTCAGAAGCAGCGCGGATAGTAAACAAAGATGGCGTCAGTAGTGTGGGACTTTTTCAAAGTGTCAGAGGAAAACAGTTCGCTTGCGATTTGTAACAAATGCAATGCAGAAGTTCCACGAGGAGGGAAAAGGGCAACAAGCTATAACACATCCAACATAATAAGTCACCTGCAACATCACCACCGCTACGATGGTGTGTTAAAAGCCTACAACGACGCGCAAGCAGCTAAAGCTGCTGCAAATTTAGCCCCTTTCGTGACTGATGCAACCCTTGGTTGAATACGCAGTCACTTATTGCTCCGTAGTAGCCAGGTTAATTTGCACCACAAGCACTGCTTAAAAGCTAGCGGTGGGTCCAAAATATATCCGATATAAATTTCAAAGGTACCCTGCGTTCCATAAGGGTTTCACACACACACTGCAGGGTTTGAAAGCTCGGCGTTGCTAATAAACATTTTAAATCATTTTTATAAACTAGTAAAAAAATCACTGAGCTAGCCTTCGCTAAAATGGCTGCTTCCTCATTTTACAGTAGGAGCGCTGTGATTGCTGGGCGCACCAGACACGTGACAAAGCAGCCAGCAATCACAGCACGTAAGTTTCACCACGGACATATGGACCTGTGATGTTTGTTTGGTTTATTTAATTCTTTTTGAGGCGTGCTGTCCTATAAATGCCAAGTAATAGTTGTTTCATGGACCAAGACCACAACAGTCTCCTCTCCTATAGCGTCAAATGTTTTATCTGCTGACAAAGCACAATACCTGTTGGTTTTTTAGTTCACTCATTGTTCAGGGAAACACATTGTTAATGACATTGACTAATTGTGAATTTTGTGATTGACTCAAATTATATTTATTTGGAAAATAAATATAGTCACTATTTGAAGAGTCAAAACTGTTCTCTTGGCTTTGTTTTGTTCATAGTAGTAACGCTCATGTCATGATAAATCTGGTTAGGTCAAAACTACAGGAATATACATAAATAAATAAAAATTATAATACAATAAATATATATATAGTATCGGTATCGACCTTGAGGAGCAGAAAGTTATCTGTATCGATATCGGGGTCAAAAAAATCAATATCGTGCACCCCTACTTTCTATACTTCCTCTCGGCCGCTCTCAGGACCTATCTTTCTTCTCTCACTGCATCCGACAGCAATGGACAGAGAGAGAGAGAGAGAGAGAGATCTCCCCCCCGAGTCCCCCTGCATCGTGACTCGAAGCGCGCACACTACTGATGTTAAGATTCATTAACGTTCAAAATGCGAGTGCACCGGTTGAAAAAGTGCACATCGGCTACAATTCAGGTTGAACTCGCGATGCATTATTGTATGCGGTATTGTAGCATTATTGCATCGGTTCATTCATATAATTTCCTCTCATCCACTTCTGTCAGCACTCAGCAGCAGAGACTATCTTTGCTTCGCTACTACGGAAGGCGAGCACAGTTAACACTTTCAGAGCCCAAGCTTAACCTTGATTTACCGGTTGAATGCCCACCATCCACTTCAATGTTAGCGTTAATAACGCCTAATCTATGTTTTAAATTATGGCTATGTGTCTAATCTGCCCGTCGCTTATCAATGACTCGTTTTCCAGTCAACATTGTCGAAGCGGATTGTTTTTTTATCGGTTCATTTTAATTTTATAGCATTTTGAAAAGCCCTAGTTTTCAAGGAAAATAAAAAGATTCCATGAAAAACGCCCTGTACTGGAATATTCTAGAATACACAAACTGTCATTTTTCTGCCTATTTATGAATCGTTTTCAAATAAACGCTAGATTATCGATAGTATATGTATGCACGCTGGGGCCGCAAGCTGAAAATCGATATCTGATTTCCTCATCAGCGATCGCGCACACACACACACACACACACATAGGGCAAACGCTGATATCTCAGCGAATACAACTCTGATTATCCCAAGACTGGTAAAATAGATTCCTTACCTCAGATCAGATGTTCTCCAAAAAGATCATTCCAATTCCTGATCGCCATTCCAAAAATCCATCACTACGGTCTATCGATTGGTTACTGTGAATATATATTCCAGGCTGATTCCAGTCCCGCGATGACTTCCATGTTGAGCAGACCGCTTGCCAGCTCAAGGTGCCAGCTGGCTCCGCCTCTACATATCGACTGATCCCAGGTCAGTCTAAGCGACTGACGTGCAGTTACTCAGGGATAGACGATAGGGGGCGCTTTTTTCCATTCTGAGCTGCTGGAGGAACTGCTGTACGAACGGGAGACTCGGTTGATGAAATATGAAATCGGATCGCTAATAAAAAAATTAAACGCTAATACACATCGTGGGCATTCAGGCATTGGGCTCATAAAACGTCATATGACGTCATGGGCACTGAAAGTGTTAACAACAAACAGTGGAAGTCGAGGAGACATGAATTGAATGGACCAACTGGCTAACGTTAGCCGCTGTTAGCCGCTCAGCTAACGCTAAACTATCTAACTAACTAACGTGACTCCGCAACACCAGTTCCATTAGTGAAGAAATGGGGGAGGGGGGGGTATATTGACGAGGCTTGACAACAGAGGTTCAAAGATAACTTCACATTTATTGGCAATTCGTTTCTTTATATTGCTTCCTCCAGGTTCCAACTGTGTTGACAAAATGCCATCATGGTGTGGTCAACTACGGCACATCAGAACGCTCAAACTCAAACGCGCTCTCTCTCTCTCTTTCTCTTTCTCTTTCTCTTTCTCTCTCTCTCTCTCTCTCTCTCTCTCCGTTCAATGATATTTTTTCTTTTGAATGATCTTGTTCCTCCTTTTTTCCATTTTTCTCCCATCCCAATGTTTAGTCGTTATGCCAATTCCCAATCCCCTTCCTGGTCGTTGCGCACTCTACCCCCTACCGTCGGTCCGGGAGGGCGGAGACTATCGCATGCTTCCTCCAACACGTGTACCCAGCCCACCGCTTCTTTTCACCTGTCAGCGCGGACTCTCACTGGGAGAGTGTAATGTGTGGAAGGTCACACTACCTTTCTTAGATCCTTCCCTTGCTGTGCCGGCGCCCCGACCGAACTGTAGGAGTCGCTGTTTACAACGACCAGGACGCGTGTAACTGTTCCGCAACAGTAAGTGACTTCCGGGGTAGGCCTGATTGGCCCCGACAGGCACGTGACGCGCAACTTTCTCTGCCGCGCGGCAGAGCTTGCGGAATGATGTAACCGTCCAAATCCGCTATGACTTTCATTCAGCGCTTTAGCTCACCTCGCAGAGCAGCGGTCCTGCGATCCTGCGGTCCGTTGTTGACGAGTTCGAATCCCATCGAATTTATTTTTTTTAACATGATTTTTTTTTTAACGTGTATTCTTTCGCCGGTTAAGGTTAGGCATGGTTAAGGTTAAGGTTAGGCATTGTTTCGGAGTTGGTTAAGGTTAGAACGGTTAAGTTTAGGCGCTGTTAAGGAGCTGGTTAAGGTTAGAGTTTGTGTTAGAGAATGGCAATATTCTTTCTATGGTTAAGGTTAGGCATGGTTAAGGTTAAGGTTAAGGTTAGGCATTGTTTCGGAGTTGGTTAAGGTTAGAACGGTTAAGTTTAGGCGCTGTTAAGGAGCTGGTTAAGGTTAGAGTTTGTGTTAGAGAATGGCAATAGACAGCCTATTTCCGCGCGACAGCTCTCAGCAGCCTCGTTGCGCGTCCTGAGTTTGCCGCGTCACGTGCCTGTCGGGGCCAATCAGGCCTACCCGGAAGTCACTTACTGTTGCGGAACCGGTACACGCGACCAGGACCCACCCTCACCGGGTTTCCCACCCTCTAACACTGCCAATTGTGTTAGTATGGACGGTCGGCCAACCCGGAAGCACCACAGCTTGATTAGATCCCACTATCTCTGTGGTGGTAGACAGACGCTTAGTCCGCTGCACTACCCGGCCGCCCTACGTTCAATGATTTAAAAGCCAAAAGTTACAATATAAATACTAACTGGATAGTTGACATTTAATTTCATTATCTGAAATATTATAAAATTATTAAGTCTGCTATAAGCCATTATCCCTTTGTGTATGATTATTATTGTCTCACAGTAGTGTGTATATATAAATTGTAGGGCTGACCTTCGAAGCTTTTTTTGGCAATCGAAGCTTCGGGGCCGAGCTTCGATTTTAATTCGAAGCTTCGATTTTTTTTTTTTTTTTTTTTTTTTTTACATTTTTTTATCTTATGTTGTGGGACTTGTACAGCACTTTCGTAAACGTTGTTGTTTTTAAATGTGCTCTATAAATAAAGTGGGTTGGATTAATTAATTAAGTAGCCCCTTTCGTGACTGACGCATCCAACAAGGTTTCACTCGGCTGTGTGATTTAATTCAAGGTGGATCGCTGTTGTCGTTTGAACAACTTCAGATTTCATGGGAACTACCAATCCCCCAAATCAAGAATGTTTAAGATGAATGAAGTAAGATTTAGATTTTTTGAAATATGGCCTGTGTAGACTAAACTATGCACAGAATTATTTCAGTCTACAAGGTCCGGATTCTACATGGTCCGGCAATGTAGACCTTGTAGACTCCACTACAGACCAATTATCAGTGAATGTTCATGCATTTTTAAGAAGGGCAACTTCCACAAAAAAACAAAGAACTCACCAAAACATCTCAGTAGCACCTTATCTAAATGTTATATTTCATATATGGAGATTCATATTTATTTATGTATTGCATGCATTTCTACATTTTATTTCCTATTTTGTTTATTCATCCCAGTATCTTTCTTTCTTATGTGTGGAATTCTACAAGGTGCGCGCACACACACACACACCTACACACACACACACACACACACACACACACACACACACACACACACACACACACTTACATTTAGTCATTTAGCTGACGCTTTTATCCAAAGCAACTTACAAGTTCTGTACGACAAGACAGCAAGAAGGGTACAACTCTATCAGCTGAGTAACAATGTTCATCAAAGTGTTGCGTGTTACAGTGTAGGTTAGTTTATTAGGACAAGTGCATGACAGTAAGGTTAGTCACGGTTAGATTTTTTTTTTCTTTTTATCATTTCAGATAATGGTTGAAGAAGTGAGTCTTTAGTCGACGGCGAAAGATTGGACGGGATTCGGCTGTCCTAACTGGGATGGGTAGTTCACACACACACACACACACACACACACACACACACACACACACACACACACACACACACACACACACACACACACACACACACACACACACACACACACACACACACACACACACACACACACACACACACACACACACACACACACACACACACACACACACACACACACACACACACACACACACACACACACACACACACACACACACACACACACACACACACACACACACACACACACACACACACACACACACACACACACACACACACACACACACACACACACACACACACACACACACACACACACACACACACACACACACACACACACACACACACACACACACACACACACACACACACACACACACACACACACACACACACACACACACACACACACACACACACACACACACACACACACACACACACACACACACACACACACACACACACACACACACACACACACACACACACACACACACACACACACACACAAATCGAAGTAAAAAAAAAAATTGATATATTTTTTAATTTAAAAAAAAAAAATTTTAAACTTCGATTTTTTTTTTAATGTTCGAAGCTTGTGCCATCGAATCGAAGCTTCGAAGCATTTAAGACAGCCCTAATAAATTGTGTGTGTTTTTAGCTAAAGTGAATAGAAAACACAGTAATGTGCAAAAGTCTTAGGCACCCAAGAGTTTTTATATAAATTGTCTTAGAGTAGATTATTTTTATATATTTTTTTTGGTTTACTTTATTGCCAACAGCAATACAGACGAGAAAATTACGATACAGAAAAAAAGGGGGGGGGGATTCTTTTATTTTTAATAATAATATAAGCTGCAAAATAAGGAATACAACTAAATCCTCTGTCATACCATAGAATTGTATCATTATTTTGCATTGTGTTGAATCGCATCGTATCGCCCCGAATCGCATTATGTTGAATCAAATCGTATCGAACAGTTAACTGTATCTCAACGGGGGTGAATCGCATCGCATCGCCCGGTGATGCACCGATGTGAAAATTGTGGCCGATACCGATAACAGTTATTAACACTTTGATCGCCATGGTTAAATTCATAATTTACCATCCCTAGCCAGCTCTATTTGTCTATGGAGAAGTTCCCCTTCTTTGCAGGGCTATAACTTTTTAAATTGTATTGCTAAATTGACATTATGGCCCATTCAATGTCCTATATCTATTGTTCAGGGTGTAGCAACGTTATACTTTTTCATTCACATATTCATACTAAAATACGGTCTAAAGCAGGGGTCAGCAACCTTTTTTACATGGAGTGCCTGTTTGAAATATAGTTGTAACTAGTGTGCCTCAACAATATTCCATGCATCGTAATTTTTTTTTCTCATAATCAGGTATTTTTTATGATAATTTTTACATTATTACATCATTATTGTTATTATTAACAATATTATTATGATGGTTGTATCAACCCTAAATCTGAGTTGGGGGGGGGGGGGATGCAATGCAGACAAACAGCTGCAGACAAACAGCTGCATACAGTGTGACCGACCATTTCACTCACATTTGCCCATTCATTTTTGGACACATCACACACCATCGGTGTGTGTACTGTACGTGTGCTGTCATAGCTCCACCTACAGGCCTAATGGAGAACACCAGGATGTGAATGGAGGGTGAATGTGAGGTATATCGTGTAAATAAGTTTTGATTGATCGCAAGACTACACTGTAAAAACTTAAAAATATTGAGTTCAGTTACTGTGCATTAAGGTTTTCAGTTTTCAATCCATAGTAATAAGTACACAACCACATTATTTCAACCTAATAAAACTATGTTTATTGTCATTGTTTTAAGAACACAAGTTGACTTGGTAATACTCACATTTTGAGTAAAAAAATTGCTTTTAACATGTGCAATGTTCAATGAAATAGAAAAATAAATAATAAAATGTGTTGATTAATCCCACTGGTCACAATGGTGACCGTATGCAAATGTTACTGAATGATGTAGCAATGTATTTCCAGCTAAATTGAAATAATAAACAAATAAAGGGTCTCAATTAAATATGTGGTAGTAAAAAGAACCTGTGGGAGAATTTCAACAAGATAAATGCGACAACAGTGCAAAATATTTCACTATAATATTTCAGAGCAAAAAAAAAATAATTATACTTTGCCTAGGGTTGCCTACCCCTGGTCTAAAGTATAAGTATGTTTTTATCGTTTTCTGCAGCTTTCTCCAGAACTTTGATTTATAGCCCCAAATGCATTATATTGATGATCAAATACAGTTTGGTAGCGATCGGTGCCAGATAAAAAATTTCAACTGGAGGTACTTCTAGAAGTTACTACGTATGATCTGATGTTGACCGGATGGGCGGGGGGTCGTTTATAATTCCGTGGGCAACGTTATATCATTCATCTAGTGTGGGTCATATGATCATCAGAGCAGTTAGTATAGCAGACATTAGAAAATAACGCTGAAACTCACCGTATCTTCCTCGCGCCGTTGGGGGATGAGCGTGGAATAGATTTTTTTTCTATTATGGGATGTCGAAATATCCGATCCATTTCCAGGTTGTATAATAGTATATACGTCCAAATCATGTTGTTTATCGAGTTATGTGCACCGATCGGTGTTCACTGTGTCAAGATGGAGTCCTGCTAATGATAGCGAGTGCCCGGACGAAATATGGGTGAGCAGCACCACTTCATCCACATGACTTCCTGTTGGGCGATCTGCCGATCGGCCACCAGATGGCGCTCTTGAACCGTTAGAGTTGAGTGGAGCTCAGCAGTATATCTCAGGTCCCCGGGAGAGAAATGTGATTTCGATCACAGATTTTTATAGTCAAGTTAGACCGCGCTCACAAGTTCTCACACTGGGTGCTGTAATCCCATAAAGTTCAGTATATCAAAAAGCAGGGTAGCCGGACCAGCACTCACAGGTTCAATGTTTTTTAATGGCAGCCTGAATAAATAGCAGACCTGCATGTCTGCTATTTATTCAGGCTGCCATTAAAAAACATTGAACCTGTGAGTGCTGGTCCGGCTACCCTGCTTTTTGATCACAGATTTTTTAAATATTGATATCAAAGACGTGTTACGGCGTCTTCGGCAAAATGAGCATGGCGGGCAATGACGAGTTTCGGCGTTTCCGGCGATTAAAGTGTTAATATTGCTGTTCTGGCCGATACCGATATTTACCGATGTCGATATCTCTGTATAGAAAACCCTTTTTTATGATAATCAAATAAAGAGCTATTTTCCAAAACGCATAATTTTTTTACTTTTGTAACTTATTTTCAGAAATGACTTATATTTTGAAACTATTGTGTAAAAAAACGGCCATATCGGCCGATATTATATCGGCGGCCGATATATCGTGCATCACTAGTATCGTTGGCAACGTATCGAGATGCGCATCGCATCGGCCTCAGTGATGGAGATGCACATCCCTAGCGCACACGCGCAATCTCTGACCGATCTCTCCTCTCTATATCTCTCTCTCGCTCGCTCGTTCTCGCTCTCTCTGTATCAGCACTCTGTATCGTCACGTCAACCTGTTGCAAAATATATTCGTATTCTGATCCGTGCAAAAATATACACGGGGGTATATATTGTCATTTGAAAAAAGTTACCAATGCATTGTCCCGTGGGATTATGCCCCCTGCTGCAAAATTAATTAGTCTCCCTCTCCAGTATGTTCAAAATTCAGCTGCCAGGGTTCTAACCCGCACCAAACCCTGGCAGCACATCACCCCCATCCTCATCCACCTCCACTGGCTCCCCATCAAATCCTCCATCACCTACAAAACCCTCCTGCTCACCTACAAATCCCTTCACGCCCTGGCACCTCAGTACCTCACTGACCTCCTCCACCCCTACACTAAGTCACGGTCCCTGCGATCCACGGACACTGGTCAGCTCTCCATCCCCCGAACCAGACTAGGGACGTTCGGGGACAGAGCTTTCAGTATGGCAGCTCCCACCCTCTGGAACTCCCTCCCCGCAGAACTCCGCACCGCCCCAACTCTGGACTCATTTAAAAAACTGCTCAAAACCCACCTCTTCAACTTGGTATTTTTTTTTTTTAAACTTTGACCATTCCGCTGGTTCTTTTTGCGTTTATTGCTTTTTCTCTGGTCAAGTGTGACCGACAGAAACAGGTTGAATGGGGGTACAGATGGGGGGAAAGACACTCTGAGAAAGTTACGGCTTTGTCCGGGAGTCGAACTTGCTACCCCAGATCCGTGACGAGCACGGTTGTCCCCGACGCCGAAATAGCGTTCGAGGTACGCGGTGAGCTACTGGAGCTCCCCTTCAACTTGGTCTTTAACCCCTAACTTTCTCACTTTATATGTATATGTTGTGTCTGTCCACTATGTTTGTTAATTTGTCATCTCCCCCCCTGTTAATTTGTCATCCCCCCCCCCCCCCCCCCCTATGTAAAGCGACCGTGGGTCTTCTGAAAGGCACTATATAAAACGAAGTTATTATTATTATTATTCTATCTCTCTCTGTCTGCCAGTGCAGACTGTGGGTGACTTGTCATACAGCGCATTGCGAGTATGGGCAGAGCCCAGCCAAAAACAGCTTGGAATCTTGAAGGGTAGAAATTGCTGCTCTACAGAACTTTATTAGAAATACAAAACAATGATTTTTATTTAAAAGAACCTTACAGATGTGTTCCATAGACTCACGGGAATTGTGTAAAATTGCCCAAATAGTGAAAGAAATAGTAAGATACTTCCCCTTTAAGCATAAGAGTTAGTAAGAAGGATATACAGAAGTGGTAAGATAAATGAAGGGGAGTTACTGTGGTGTTAATAATGCTACAGGAGTTACGGGAGAATATGAGATCCAAGGAGCTGCTTGCTTTGTGACTAATCAGGCTTTCCAACAATATAAAATACAATACCAATTGGTGTTATTAAAGGGGAGGAATAATCTACCAAAATAACTTTTTTTTATCTACTTTTTCTCCCCATTTTTCTATTTTTCTCCCGTCCCCAATTTCGTATTGTCCAATTCTACCCTCCCCTGTCTCGAACGTTGTTAGGCCATGCCTCCCACAAGCCAGCTGCAATGTGGACGAAGCCTTGCATCACGTGTCCCCTCCGGTACTCGAGGAGGCAGCCGTCGCATCTTTTCACCTGCACAGCATGATCTCTCAGCGGCGCGGGTCTGTCTTCCTGATTCTATTGCGCAGGCGCACCAACCGACCTGTAGGAGTCGCTGTCCACAACGTCCGATCCCCACCCACCAGCTTCCCACCCCCTAATACTGCCAATTGTATTAGTATGAACGACCAGCCAAGCTGGTAGCAATGCCGAGAGCTGGGCTCGAACCCAGCATCTCCTGCGTTGGTGGCGAGCGCCTTGCCCACTGCGCCACCTAGCCGCCCCCTTCTCCCTCTTTTTCTGTATTTTTCTCCCATCCCAATTTTTTTGTTGTTATGGCAATTCCCTTCCCTCTCTTCCTGGTCGTTTGCCCCCCACTTGCCGGTCTAGGGAGGGTTGAAGACTATCACATGTCTTCTCCGATACATGCAGTCAGCCAGCTGCTTCTTTTCACCTGACAGTGAGGACTCTCATTGGGTGAGTGTAACGTGTGGGAGGATCACACTACCTCACCCAGATCCCTTCCTCGCTGAGCAGGCGCCCCGACCGACCTGTAGGAGTCGCTGTTTACAACGACCAGGACCCACCCCACCGGCTTCCCACCTGCTGACACTGCCAATTGTGTCAGTATGGACGACCGACCAAGCCGGAGGTACCACGGCAGCTGGATTCGCTTAGTCCACTATGCTACCCGGCCGCCTCCCAAAATAACTTTTTTTGAGGAGTTTAGTTTGTAGATAAGGCTGCCGGTGTTGATGAATTATCAGGCGTTATCCAGGTCTCAGTGAGAGCCAGAATCTGGAGGTTTTGACTATGGCCGACGTAGGCAGTAGTGAAGTCAGATTTCTTGACAGCTGATTGACAATTCCATAAGCTTCCACGTACAGTGATAATTATATTTGTGGCTGTAGGTAGGTGTTTTTCTCTCAAAACATTTTCCTTTTGAAAATCTTTCATAGAAATATGCAAGGTATTTTAACCTTGGTTATTTGACCCTTTCAACTCACAGACTCCCTTGTCAAAACACCAGGCACGTTCCTGCATGCAGATATCATTTAGATAAACAGTTTGTGACCAGTTAAGTGTTTCATCTCCCCAACAATGGCTTGCTGTGTATAGATCATCTCAGACTCCAGCAGTGGCCATGGTCTCAAAGTAATGCAGGCTACCGGTATGCTGGTTAACTAGGAGCTATGCTGTTGTGTTCTTTAAAATGTTGTGAAGTAGTAGGCAGGGGTGTAGAGAAAGAAATCCTGGATGAATTGTGCACCTGCTTGTTGTTCTTAAGTTTGAAATCCAACGCTCATTTCTATTGATTTTCAAACTGAAAACTACTCGAATGCTTTATAACCTAGTCATTGATTTAGTTCAGGGTAATCTAAGATTAGCCGCAGAGCTAACGCTAGTTAACGTGAGCTAACGCTAGTTATTCAAGCTCAGTAGCTCACAGAGAGAGATAAACAGCTGACAGCGGATAGTACAGGACGGTACAAATACAATAAAAAGGCGGGTGGGGGCTGTTGTGTAAACCTTGTACTCTTTAGTTCACATATAATAAGAGACATATTATTTGCTTGCTCCACCAGTTGCTCCACAACAACACACACCAACTCTCTTCACAACGCTTTACGGTATTTTCACAGCACTGTCGCAACATTACCGTAAAACGTGAACACCGTTGTGACCCACTCGCTCCACTAGACTGGTCTCGCCCTCTGCTGGCGCGTGTGTGCACTACACTCAAAACTCTGTTTCACTGTTATAGAAACTGAAGCGCATCTGTGATTTTGACTGTGACGGACGGTATTAATTTTCAATACCGTCGGGATTTCTAAATACCCTGGTATACCGTCATACCGCCCAAGCCTACTACTATGTACTACTTGTCATTGACCAAACTGAAAAATAGTCTAGAATCCAGGTCCCTGGTTTGCAGTCAGCATATGAGAAACATCTCATCCAAATTAGCCCAGTAGTTTGTGAGATTGATAGAGAGACGGACAGACACTCACGCAGGGTATAGTGTATACAGCATGTTGGCTGTTAGATTTACAAATGTACTTTTTTGGTTGTTTGTCTGAATGTTTTAATTTAAGTAATGCATGCACATACCTCTTTTAACCAATCTTGATTTAGAATGTATTCCTCCCAAAGCATTTTGCTTTTGAAAATCTTTCATAGAAATATGCAAGGTATTTAAAAAATGGGCCCTTTAAAAATTTGACCCTTTCAACTCACCAGGCTCCCTTGTCAAAACACCAGGTGTGTTCCTGCATGCAGACATCATTTAGAAAAACAGTTTGTGACCAGTTAAGTGTTTCATCTCCCCAACAATGGCTTGCTGTGTATAGATGAGCAGATGGGCCTTAAGTGGCTTTGTGCGTTTGATCCGAGGGCTTTGGCGCTTCCTGTGTTGTGTGTAGGGAGTGCTACATGCACATGGCTGGGCTTCATTTCAGCCTAAGCCTGAATGAATAAGGGCTAAATGCTCTACCTTTTTGTTGCCCCAGGCCGTCCACTGGGGCCTGGTTTCTAAAGCTGTGGGTCAGGAACCAAAATGAGTCACGGGCCTACCTCTGGTTCGTCCTCAGATGACAACAGTAGTAATATGTTTGTTTTAATGAGCATGGGTCCTCCTGCCACAAGAAAATAAAATCTCTAGGACAAGGGGTCGCAAATATTCATGTCAAGGATCTCCAAATAGATACAAGCCATGGACCACAATTTGAGAATATTATGTCCCAAAAAACACAATCTATTTGTTAAAGTAAATGGTTTATCTCCTCAGAAATAAGCACACTCAAAAGGCAATCGGGGACAGACTGCACCTCTATTATATCTGTACACCTGGTTTTATTTGGGGGGGGGGGGGGTAACCTGCAACCATTATAACTTGCTCTGTTGGTTGTTATAGTTGCTTGGTTGGTTGATCGGTCCGGGTCCACAGAAGTGTCCCCACCCTCTAGGAGCCACAGTTACGACTGTTACGCCCTAGGAGGCTGAGATGTGGTGTGGAGATCAAGTGTTTGTGAGAGGGTGTGTGTGAATACAAAATGCGCTCACAGCTATTGTTGATTCACACTTGTTCACACATCTAGTGTGTTATTGTCTTTATGTTCACTCTTTCTCTCTCTCCTTCTCAGGTTTGTCGTTCTGCGTGTACATTCCCATGGCTTGATAACCATTGACCTGCAGTGTTGTGAAGATGATAACATTGCACAAATAGACAATGTAAGTGAAGATAAGTACACAACTCTCCCTGTATGTATTAAAGAAACACATGGACTTTATGGGAAAAGACAGAGTCAGAAAGGAAGATGGATACCAATTTCCTCTCTGTGCTTTCAGTAGAAGGCTATCTGGCTGCAAGTTAGCCTAGCTTAGCACAAATGAATGGAAGTGGATACAGACCATTAGCATAGCTTAAGACCCTTGGGGGGGTGTTTTTGGTCAACAGCTAGGCTAGCTTGCAGCCAGATAGCTTGTAACCATGCAATTATATGTAGCTTCATGATGTAGCATTTACCATGCAGTTTATGTAGCTTCATGATGTTAAAATGGTATCAATCGTTTCCCCACAGCTTTTGAATGCACTGGAAAAGAAGTTAAAAACTCTGCTACATGGCAATATTAGGAGAATTAAAAGGTAAGTAATAAACTATCATTAAATGTGAAAAAAAAAAGTTTATGATCTTTCGCAAAAGAAAAAAAGAGGAAAATGTTGTATTGTCAATAGATGGAGTTAATATTGAAATGGTTACAGAACTGCGTTTTTTGGGAGTATTGCTGGACGAAGGTTTGACCTGGAAACCTCATATTGCACACGTAAGGAAAAAAAATCTTGTATTTTTTATTGTGAATAAAGTTAAATATGTATTGGATAACAAAGCAATGCGAACATTGTACTGTGCACTCATTGCCTTATATTAATTACTGTGTGGAAGTATTGGGTAACACCTATAAGAGTAATATAAAACCACTGTATCTCCTACAGAGGGGAGCTATTGGGATTATTTGTAAAGCAGACTATCGAGAACACGCCATTATTTATTAATTCTGGATTATTGAAATTGCAAGAGCTCAAGTTTCTTTATTAGTGGTCATACAGAAGTACATACTACTTTTATATAAAATGCTTCTTTCTGTTTTGCTCCAGAGATTGTGCTAGATAAAAATAGATAAGTATAATAAGTATAAAATAGAAGTCAAGTACGTAGACAAGTGTTCAATATATACATATATACAATGCAGAGTAGAAAAGTAACTGAGTTACAATACTATATACTATACTATACAGTACAATGCAGAAATGGGATGAGGTACAATTTAGGTACAATTTACAGTAATGAGGTATGAGTTGTAGTGCAAATTCTTTACCAATAAATATAAAGTGTGTTAGGTGTGTAAAGTGGTTGCTGCAGTTTAAAGTGAGTGTGTGCGTGTCGATGTGTGTGCTGTGAGTGTATTTGATGGTTGTTGCATAGTTTTATTGTCATTTAGCATCCTGATGACCTGAGGATAGAAGCTAGTTAAGTTACAGACATTAGTAGTTATGCACAAGGCCAAAAGTAAAGCATTACCAGCCAATCTACAAAACAGGTTGGTCCTCATATCACAGAGCATAGAAGGGAATGTCATTTTAAACATCAGTGTGCACGGACAACCCTAAAACAGATGTTACTGTGTGTGTATATCAGTGGTGTGAGTCAAACTCTGAAATTCTCTTTATAATGTAAGTAATATAAAAATATTTTCCAACTAAAAAAGACTTTTAAAGACAGAACAATGAGAACATATGAACTTACTTACTTAGGCCTTTTATTCCTTTCGGAACATAGGCCATTGATGAAAAGTGTCCACCCCCATCTGTCTTGAGCCATCCTCTCCAGCTGTTTCCACGTCAGTCCCCTCGTCTTGAGTTCCTGCTCAGTGTCTCTTCTCCAGGTGTTTTTGAGTCTTCCTCTGCCTCGCTTGCCTTGTGGGTTCCAGGTTAATGCCTGTTTAGTTATTGTGGTTGTGTGTCTTCGAAGTGTGTGCCCAATCCAGCTCCATTTTCTCCTGGACCTCCACTGATTCTTGCTTGGTGCATTCCCACAGCTTGATGTTGGTGATTGTGTTTGGCCAGAAGATCCTGAGGATACGTCTCAGACAATGGTTGATGAAGGTCTGCAGTTTATTGATTATGTTAGTGGTGGTTTTCCAGGTTTCAGAGCCATATAGCAGTACGGATTTGACGTTGGAGTTGAACATTTTGAGCTTGGTGTTGAGTTTGATGTTTCGGGTTTTCCAGATCTTGTTTAACATGTTGAATGTTGCTCTTGCTTTTCCTATTCTTGCCCTTACATCTTCCTCAGTCCCGCCATCCACAGCTATAACACTACCCAAGTATGTGAATTTCTCAACCTCTTCCAGTGTCTGGCCCCCGATGGTTATGGGGTTTGTGCTTTTATTATTGACTCTTTAGTTTTTGGTCCATTTATTTTGAGCCCAAGTCCAGCTGCAGTTGTTTCTAGCAGCTGGGTTTTGTCTTGCATCTGTTGATGGTTGTGTGAGAGTAGTGCGATGTCATCCGCAAAGTCCATGGCCCTCATTTATCAACGTTGCGTACGCACATATATGTGCGTAACCCGTGCGTACGATCATTTCTAAGCAAAGTGTGGGACTTATGAATTTGAACTTGTGCTTGACTTTGTGCGTATATTTACGCACAGCTCAGGGCATGCGTACCTGGCGCCCGGCGGTAGAATATTATACTGCAGACGGACGGCATATGCTCTCATCAGTTTCATGCATTAGTTTCAACGCGGAAATAAGCTTGCGTTCATTAGTTTGACTGACGTGTTCTGTATGACCCCCGTAATTCATTATAGTTCATTGTAAAATAGCAACAGTACAGTAGTGTAATTATGGTCAAAACCCTATAAATAGCATTTGGAATAATAGGTATTTCCTTCTGAATGAATGCAGCATGGTTTATATAGCGTTATCGGAATATAAGGGGTGCACTGACTGCACTCCGCGTAACTCAACTCGTTATTACTTTGCGCATAGATTGCAGAAATACGGGAACGTTTTGATTATATTTTAAAGGCTTTGCCATTGTTAAACGAAACAAGTGGAATTTCAAAGCAGTAAGCAGAATACAAGTCATATAAACACCCATGATATAGTGTTCTTCCCCCTTCCTACATAAGAAAGAATAAAAAACGCATTGCAATGAGAACAGAGGTTATTTGTTGAGTTTGTGTATACAAAACCCTTGCAATAAATGTGTCTTAAATTAATGAAAAGCATACATGCTCTGGATACAGAGCATATATCGTATTGGGTGATATGACTTGTATTCTGCTTACAGAATTCCACATATTTAGTTTTACAATGTCAAAGCCTTTTAATATAAATCAAAACGTTCCCGTATTTCTGCAATCTATGCACAAAATAATAACGAGTTGAGTTCTAACAAAGAACGTATTGCATGCTGGGTAGGCTGATAGAGTAAACTATGATATGAATATGAATATGATATGATATAAGGTATACTGGTCCGATAGCGAGTAGTAGGATAGCCATTAAATGCCATTTGAGAATATAGGCTATTAATGCAAAGCGACGGCCTATAGCCTATACATATTATTTAATGTTTTCATAATAAGCGTAAAGATACAACCGCTAGATTAATGATCAAGTTAGTTTACTGTATGCAGGCTTCGCAGTGCTGTGCCATGTGTTATTATATATGCGCATGTTACTGTTGCATAATGTAGGCTATGGCTGCTATTATATGTAATTCATATAGGCTACCTAATACAGACAACAAAATAGATTGTATGCCTCTAGTACAAATCATATTATACCCGGTAGCCAATCGAACAAAACGAATAAAGGCATTCATATTCCAGCATGGTTATAATGACACACCAACGCCAAACAGTGGTTCATGAACAGTCTTTATTAGTATTTCGAGTTGTCCAGGCAGAATTGCAGCAATGGTCTTAGGGAGTCGTTGATATCTGACATCAAAGTCCGCCAGCCTTTTATTTATCCCATAACACGGGTTGTGTCTTCTTGGTCCGACAGCGCCTCAGTGAACAATCTCTCGTGGAGTTTCTCCTAGTTCGCTCGGGTCAGTCCATTATTTCACATCCCATGGGGGGTGTTTCATTACCATATATGGATAATCATGCACGAGCATTGACGGTAGAACAAAGAGGTATTTATCAACACGGAGTGTGCATAGGACCCGTGTACGCACGGTTGATAAATCCCAATATTTCCGTGCGTACACACATTCTAAATTCTGTGCTTACGTACGAAAATAGAACACTTTCTAAGAATTGTTGATAAATGAGGGCCCAGGCCTTCGAGGTGCTCCGTTAGACTCCACTGGATGCCAGTCTTCTTATTGGTTGTGCTTTGTCTCATGATCCAGTCGATGCATAGCAGGAAGAGGAAGGGGGAAAGTAGGCAGCCCTGTTTCACGCCGGTGAGCACTTTGAAGTGTTCTCGTGCACATCCGTCATGTAACACTTGGCATTTAATGTCCTGATACATGTTCTTGATTATGCTTCTGTATTTTTTTGGGATTCCATAGTGTGCCATGAGTTTCCAAAGCAGCTCGCAGTCTACACTATCGAATGCCTTTTCAAAATCTATTAAATTGACAGACAGGTGCGTGCCATTCTATGGATTGCTCGATGATGATCCTGAGGGTGGCAATTTGGTCACTGCACGATCTACCGTTCCTGAAACCGGCTTGGTTTTCTCTCAGTTCATCATCGACCCCTTTTCGCAGTCTGTCCAAGATAATGCGGTTGAACACTTTGCCTGGTGTTGAGAGCAACATAATCCCACGATAGTTGTTGCAGTTCTTAAGGTCTCCTTTCTTGGGTATAATAGCAATGAGCCCGTCCTCCTTCCAGTCTGTTGGTACATTTCCTTCTTTCTCCCAGATCCTTTTGATCAGCTGGTGTAGCATGGTGGCTGAGGTTTCAACGTCTGCCTTTAAAGCTTCTGCTGGAATGTAAATGTTAGAACATATGAACAGCAGGTATACATTTCTCTGTATCTGATTTTATTTATTTTTTGTTTTATTTATTTTTTCTCATTTCCATGCATCTGAGGCTTGTGACGCAGGTTTTATTTTTCTTAATTTTTTTGGGGTATCTAGCAATATTATTATTATTGTTATTATAATTATGGTAATTATTATTATTATATTATTATTAGTAGTATATGGTATGAAGCTGTAAGGTGCACTTGAGCTGACCGTTATGTTAAAATAAATATGAAGCTTGGAAGGGGGCAGGAAAGATAATTTTTCTTCATCCTGCTCATTTTCGGCCATGGGTGTATCATGTAAAAAAAAATGTTGGTGATATTGTGCAAAGATGAACTGTGCCCCCATGTACAAAACAAAATAAAATGAATGAATGAAAGTAATCACTAATCATGTATGGAGGATCCAGTGGCAAGGGGTCCACTTGTCCTTATCCTGAAAATGCCCACTATGCGTCTCCTGGGGTTGTATTTACTCTGTGTTGGTGTTCCCTTCTCCTGCCTTTCTTCTCCATCTCCTTGCATTGCTGATATGGATATTGGGACTGGGTTGTATCTAGACCAGTGACCAGGGGTAGGCAACCCTCTAAAAGTCTCGGAGGAAAATTGAGGGTTTAATTCAGCGTGGACAGATTAATTTGCTTTCACTACTAACGATGCAGCCTTACCTGTATGCTTGATATGTGGCGAGAAATTGGTGAACAACAAAAATACATCACTCGCCACTTAAAAAAATCTAAAGCATGTATTTAACAAACTCAAAAACATTCTAAACACTGTTTTATATTAACTTAATAAATAAACCAAAATGAAAAATTTACTTATTTCGATGAAAATGTCCCATAGGCCTAACTAAATTAAATGCTGAAAACAACCAACTTCACTAAGAGTATTTTTAATGAGGCTATTATTATTATTTTGCAATAAGATAGCCTACATAGAACATAAATAGCATGTCTCAGACTGATTCACATGGTCCCGGGGTGTCAGACGGGAGCGCATGCAGTCGGGTCACAATCAGTCCAAAAACTCTTGCTCGGATGGTACCGATGTTGCGGGTATATAGTGGTACTGGCATGCCATCTTTGCCAGTTCTGCCAGCCTGTGGAATCTCCCCCCATTGACTTTCCACCAGTCAGCTGGATTTTTATCCAGGGAGGGGGAATGGCTTTACGCAAGGTCTGCCGTATGCCAATCCGGCAAACGTCTAGTTAGCAACACCACAGTGGTGACTCACCAGTCCTTGGTTATGTAGAGGCAAGTGACAGTAATATAGCTTTCGGTCATCAGGGTAGTCCATCTGTCTGTTGTTCAGGGCACCCTTGCAACCTAGTGCTCTCCACAAACGCCCCTCTCTCCAATACACGTGAGCAACACATCTGACGGCGGAATCTGTCTGACGGCGCACTGGAGTAGATGTATGAAACAATATGAAATATACAGGTGCAGCTCAATAAATTAGAATATCATGGAAAAGTCAACATATTTCGCTGTATTGATGCAGTCATTTGTGCAAAAGTAGCCCCAACCAAGTACTGAGTGAACATGCATGAACTTTTCAGAAGGCCGACATTTCTATATACAAAAGAAAAATACATGTATTTAAAAAACATTATTGGTGATACAGAATTTTGGGCTTTCATGAGATGTAAGACATAATCCTCGAAATTAAAACAAATAAAGGCTTGAAATAATTCATTTTGTGTGTAATGAATCTATAATCTGAGTTTCGCTTTTACTGAAATAACTTTTCCACGATATTCTAATTCATCGAGCTGCACCTGTAACGGAACGTAGACCAAATGCGTCCACATTTTTATAGGATTCTAGCACATTTTCATAACAATAGCGAATATTACCGTTTTCATTGAGGTTTCTTACAAATTAACAATGCTTTGTGTTGTCCTTTATATGCCGATTATCATTAAAATCTTAAATTATACCATATGTCCCCCTTTAGACAACGTATGTAACGCTACCAGTACACTTTTGTTAAGATAATTAGTTTACCATTCACGGTCGCTATACCGAGGTCGCAGTAATAGTTTACCGCTGTTCAGATCACATCGAAGAATGGACACATCCCAGTGACATGTGACCTGTGCTAACGCTCTTGGGAAATGTATTCATGTAGTTTTCAACATTTTCACCTTTTAATTTTAAACCAATGCTGCCATCTACTGACAACAGAAAGTGTTGTCTAATCGTCACCTTGAGAGTCACTTCCGTATACAGCATCGCCTGAAACCCATTCTAGAGATTCCCACTTTTTACTGGGAATGGGGCGTGGCCGTATTTGGTCCCAGACAATAAGAGTGGCTGCGATTGGTCACTGTGACGTTAGATGTGTTCGTTAGAGAAAACACATTTCAATAATATATGCCTTATTATATGCGCATATATCCCTCTCTATATACAGTAATACTATATATACAACTTTATACACTTATCTTCATTTTAAGGGTAAATAGGTTTTGCGGCTCAGATGAATTTTTTTTTGTGCAGGACGGGGCAAAATTGCTTTTTTGATAGTAAAGGGTAGGATTCTGATCACAAAGCCAGTCTGACCACCTCTAAATATGTGCTACTATGGAAAATTATGACAAATACAATCCATTCCAAAAATGTATTATAAAATAAATCATGCTAGAAATGTGTACTGCATGCAAAGAAAAAACACATGGTTTTGGCCCAAAACCACATGGGACTAATGAATTGGGCATGTCTGTAAAGGGGAGACTCTTTCATATACCTTTTGTGCTAGCTAAAAGATTTAAAAAATAAAATAAAATAAAAAAACATGTAGTTATCAGAAATGTTTTCTTGGTAAGGAAACCAAACCTTTATGTCTGCGTTCATCATTGTTTCCATGGACACCGTGAATAACCATGGCTGAACAGATGCTGTCAAGTGAAATTATATTTAAAAAATAATAATAAATCTAACTCATTTTTGGTGTTTCTTTTATAATGTAGACTAAAAAAGGTAACTGGCCAATTAATATAGTATTATCTATTCAATATGTTACAAGTATGGAACGTCATAAGGAGTGGAACGTCTGCGTAGGAGTGTGCTCTAAGATCGCTTTCACGCCTATAGTTCGGTAGACCCGTGTGATTCAGGGGTGAAGTTGCAACATTGTTTTTTTTGTTTGGTTAGCTTTCACACTACACTACTACAGCGCACTAAACTTTCTAAACAAAGCCATGTGATCATGCAAATCAGCTTTTTATTGGACATAATCCCATAAATGCCAATATTATGCTGTGAAAAAAGGTATTCAAATTTGCAGGAATATTTCTTTAATTTGGGTAGTTTTGTCCATCGGAGGTTGACTGCGCACAGGCTCTGAGAAGATGTACGTTTACTCTCTGTTGTCAGGATGTGCAAGAATAATTAAATATAATGTATGAAGGGGATACAATGGTTTCTCAATCTAATCTGGCAACACATATCCCCCATACAAAGCACGATTTCATCCATGTCACTCATTTTAAATAGTTTTGGGATTAAATGAGAGATTACAGTATGAGGCACAAGTCTCCCTCTGTCAGAGAAAATCCAATCTAAAGTTTGGCTGCATTATTAACACCTTGGCAGTCGGGTACTAGGTGTGAACAATAGCTTTTTTAAGCTTATCTTGATTGTTCCTTTAGTTTATACATAGCTGTGTAACTGAATATGTTTCTGTCTTATGTTTCTGCTGCTGACAACCATTATTTATTATTAATTAATGACGTTTTTATCTCAACTTTCCTTAAAGGCTCCCAGCTTTGACCCGCGGTGCCCTGGTGGACCGCTACTGGCCCACAGCTGATGGCAGGCTGGTGGAGTATGATATAGACCGGATTGTATATGATGAAGATTCTGCATACCAAAACATAAAGATTTTACACTCTCGGCAGTTTGGAAATATCCTAATCCTCAATGGAGATGTTAGTAAGTATATATAGCACTACAATATCTGGTACAAAAATAAATGTTGACTTTATTAATGCATGCTTGCAGCTGTATATTCACCTTGTATTGCTAGGCAAAAGGGTCTCTGCCAGCTCGCAGATTAAACTTTTCAACATCCTATGAGCTTCTGTATCTAGAAGTCTAGAAGCTTTAGAAGTCTGTTCATTTCTGTTAAAGTCTATTTCAGAAGTGCCAGAAGTGGGCAGGGTGTATAAGGTGAATGCCAGAGTTGGTTTTAAGTCTTAAAGCTTAAGTCAAATCTCAATTAATTTAGGCCAATGCCAAGTCAAGTATATTTGTAACAAGTCTCAAGTCATGTCACGTCTTTATTGCCCAAGCTCAAGCAAAATATTAAATATATATAAAGATTATTTCCAGTTAGATTTCAGAGTAAAACAAGGTAATTGAATTATAATGAATTGATGAGATGCAGGCTACCAATTAATTATATGTATTCTATTGTAAACTATGTACACATATTTATTGATCTATTAATTTATTATTCATTCAATGACTGACTGAGTATTCAATGAGTACACCATCTGTGTGGTGCTGCTGCACATTCATGACCCCTAGAGGAAGAAGCATATTGGTTTTGATTAACCCATGATCTTTCCTCTAGTGCCACCATCAGACTGAACTTTTAAATGGTGTATATCCTGATCCATCAGTATGAAACTGACACCCAGAGATGTGGCTACTCATGGATAACACATAAAAAAGCCTATAAAGCTTTTTCTTTTGGGACAAATACTCTTTTCCCTACTCCCCCTATAGCATGTTCACATGATTCTCACCGAACTTGCTGTGTGGAATCTGGGAACATCTTCAAATGTGTCACCAGGAAGTGATTTGTTACTTGTGAATTCATTTGTGTCTGATTTCCACAAAACTTGACAAATGTTTGCCTTATCATTGCAAGAGTCCCGAGTCAAGTTCTGAGTCATCTAGCTTCACGGTGGCACTATTCTCATCAAACTAAAAACATGAACTACTACTCAATGGCTTGGATGAGGCGGGGTCAAAAGATGGAATGAGAATTTGGGCCATTCGAGAATATACTGCATCTTCACGGACAGCAGATGGCTAGTTTAAAAAAATTAAAAAAAATTAATGATAAATACAAGGTGAATGTGTAACATCTGTTATCAGACACCACATACAAATTATATTGCACAGCAGACCTTCCTAATGACGGTTATAATGCCATAATCATAAGTTCAATTGATTAAATTAGTTGATAAGAAAAACATATTTACATTTCTCTGCAAGATTTTGATTAACGGGGTGCCCATTTTCTACAGGATATTGCTGTTATGTTTATAAATGTTTATTGTAAAATGATCTATTTTCTCCCAACTATGTTTCCATTGACTCTGGAATATAATGGATTATTCATTTAATGTGTTAGCTATGGTATAATTTGAAGTTACAGGGTTTGGCAGTAAAGGATAACATACAATGGGATTACTGTAATTCTCTTTACGTACTTGTTATATTATAGACATTTTATGCAACTTAAAATAATGTTTGATACTAATAGAAATGTGAAAACATGAATACAGTATTCATTCATCTGATGGATTGTGGATACAGAGGATGTTGCTGAGTCTAGTCCAATTCACCATATTCACTTTGCTGCCATATTGGTCGAGTTTGATGCAATGGGATGCAGAAGTGCCCATTCACTTCAATGTTAAAACTTTAAAATGACCAGTTACCATTCAAAATGCCACTTCAAGAGAACCACAATAGTTAAAACAGCAAGCATAAGATCGGAATTACAAACTCATGATTACCTCATGATTGATTATTTGATCTATTACAGTACCTCACGATTACCTCATGATTAGATCACTGATGACATGATAATTACCTGACTGATTGCCTGATTACCCCCTTGTGATTATCTGACTGATGACCTCATAATTATCTGACTGATGATCTCATGATTATCTGACTTGGAATGTTTTACACCATTGCAGTTTTTGTGTTTTGTTAGTCATCAGCTCAATGAAATGCGCTCATAGCGATCTACGAGAATAAAAGATTAAAGGCAGTACATCACAGATTACACCTTCTAACCCTGACAGACCTGGCTGAGAGTGACCTGCCCTACACCCAGGCCATCATGGGCAGCGGGCAGGAGGACTACGCAGGGAAGGAGGTGCTGATATTAGGAGGAGGTGATGGAGGAATCCTTGCTGAGGCTGTCAAACTCAAGCCAAAAATGATCACCATGGTTGAAATATCCTTTGACTCATGGCTTGATTGAGTTTATTTGACAATAAAAATTACATGTAACTTTGTACAGCAGTCATCCATTAAAATCATCAAGGATATCTGTAAATGAATGAATGAAATCTTGATTTAAGTGTCATGCCACCTTGTGACTCATGAGATTATGAGACATGAGATTATTATATAAAATGTTTACAAAACATTAATATGAATCTGTAGTACAACATCTTCCATTACATGAAAACAGCTTTTTAGCTCTGCTGGTCAGACATCAGCATTTCTACTGATCATAAATATAAGAAACGAAACTGAATACTGAAACAATTACACTCCTGACATTAACATTTCACAATAAGCTTTTTGTGACTAAATTAATATTAATTAAAGGGGAACACCTTTCCAAGAATTCCAAAAGGTCGATCAATATTAGTGAACATGAGCTACTCTCTAACAAAGCCAGGAACCAGAGACATGAGATTAAACCTGTGATGTCATCAGGTATAAAGTCTAGAGCTGCTCCATAGACGATGAGTGCATCTACTAATCTGTGTCTCCTTCACCATCTTTCCCAATTAATTCTGGAGCAGCTTCAGACATTATATCTGATGACATCACAAGTTAGATGAGTGTTTGTGTTCACTCATATTTTTGCACTGTCTGAGACCATAGGAATAACAAATACATATGTATGAATTCTTAGATTGGGCATGATTCCCCTTTAACTCTTTCAGATGTATGTTTGCTGGTTTTAAGGTTGTGATGCCTTGACACAGTGTGTACATTGACCAGATGGTGATTGACGGGTGCAGGACACATATGAGGAAGACGTGTGGCAACGTCCTCGACAACCTGAAAGGAGACTGTCATCAGGTGAGCAGAGATTATTGATATTGTCATCAGGTGAGCAGAGATTATTGATATTGTCATCAGGTGAGAAGATATTATTGATATTGTCATCGGGTGAGCAGAGATTATTGATATTGACATCGGGTGAGCAGAGAATATTAATATTGTCATCAGGGCCCTATTCCCTGTACCTGGTTCAACTAAGTCGATCAAAAGTCCCATTATCCAGATTCAATTAACCCGATGTTTGAATCCGGGCTTTCCCTGTTCCTCGAACGCTGATTCAGTCTTGTTAATTCTAACCAGACTTGATACTCAGGATAATTGCGCGCGGCCGCCTCACCTGAAAAGACAGCAGGTGTCGATCACAGAAATCCTGATTTTCGAACGGCATTGATTGATTGATTGAAAACTTTATTAACAGATTGCAGAATGGGTACAATACAGTACGGCTCAATAGCCTCGCCGACAAGTTAAATGCATAATCTATAGGCTAATTTTAAATCCCTCATTACCCCAATCAATCAGATTATATTTGAATTCGTATCAATTAGATACTCTTTGGGCTTGTTTTTGTCTACTTATTCTGAAATAGTTTAACTAATTATTTTTGTTAGCAAGATCTCATTCGATTATTCATTCCATTAAGCCTATACTGCCAGCAGGCACATTTAAAGAAATATAATCTCATAAATTATGAGGATATCTGTACTGTATGTGCTCGGCTTAGGTATCATGTACTTTATATATAAATACATGGTTCCCAAAGTTTTCAAGGCGTGACCCCCGAAATAACGGTGTCAGAGAGGCTTGGAGGGAGGCTATATACAGTTTCACTATTAATCAGGTTTTAATCTGTTTCGGACATCATCCATACATGCATTGAATTGATTAACCTTTGGTTTATACCAGTGACACCTCATGTTTATCACCTTCTTGTTCATCATCAGATAACACTAACAGTGCTTGAACAGATAAATGCATTTTCTCAAATTCATCAAAACGTGAATTGCTCATTCATTTTCTCAAGTCACGTCCATGTCATCAAATCAAACAGCGCATCTCTTCAAACATTTTAATCCCAGTTACAATATCACAATAACGTGTGAGTGACAATTCAATTATTCCGATACGTCGTAATTCATATCCACAATCCACGCATGAAGACGCTTCAATTTATGCTTGAATGAAACAATCCGGGCGCAAATACATCCACAGCCGAGAATATGAAACTAATCCGAGCCAAACGCCCGATAGGTTTCATTAATTAAAAACATCCCCGCGGGATTCACATTTGCAATGCGCCGTTATTAAAATAACCACATAGTGTGTATATCGCACCTCGCAAGCGCCGTATATATGACCTGCATTATTTAGGACAAGGTACATTTATTATCAGCATTTTAGGTATATTATTTTACATTTCAGAAGCCCCCTCTAGGAAAACGAAGCACAAAAACATAATTCAGAATGGTATAATGGGATCTAGACTGTGAGAATTATTTCAGGAAGCGAGCTGGGATTTCTTTGCGAGGGTGTGGCCATGCAGGTTATCGAGCTAACTGAACTAAACCCTGGTCTGGAGCAGGTTCATACTTTCTGATCTGTTGCCATAGCGATTTAGAAAATCGCACGTCGGGGAACCGACAGGTCTGGCTTAAATCAAGTTATCCTGAAAATTATCCGGCTAACTCAGTTAGCCAGGTACGAGGAACAGGGCCCAGGTAAACAGAGATTATTGATATTGTCATCAGGTGAGCAGAGATTATTGATATTGTCATCAGGTGAGCATATATTATTGATATTGTCATCAGGTAAGTAAGTAAACTTTATTTGTATAGCACCTTTCTCAGATAAAATCACAAAGTGCTTCACAGAAGTAAAACATAGCAACATAGAGATGAACGCACTACACATAAAACAATTCTGACACATCGTAAGCATAGTTACAATTAAATAACTAAATATGAGTGCAACTAAAAACAAAACAACAATTATAAATAAATAAACAACGTATACAACCAGGAATTATTTAAAAGCCTGTCTGAATAAAAACGTTTTCAACTGTTCCTTAAAAGTGGATAGGGAGTCAAGTGAACGCATAGAAAGGGGGAGGGTGTTCCAAAGGGTAGGGGCCATAAATTGGAAGGACCGGTCACCTTTTGTTATTAACCGGGTCCGTGGGACAACCAGGAGATTTTGGTGGGAGGACCTAAGTGCACGACTGGGGGAGTAGGGGCGCAGTAAATAAAAAATGTACACAGGGGATCTACCTTGGAGGGCTTTAAAAGTTAAAACAAGAATTTTAAAATGGACACGATAATTAATGGGGAGCCAATGTAGAGTGGATAAAATGGGGGTGATGTGGGCACGCCTACTTGTCCCAGTTAAAAGCCTTGCCGCTGCATTTTGAATGATTTGCAAGCGGTTTAGCACAGATTTATCCAGACAGGTAAAAATTGAATTGCAATAGTCCAGGCGTGATGAAATAAAAGCATGGATGATCATTTCCATTTCAGCTCTAGAAACAACAAATCTTAATTTGGCAATGTTTCTGAGCTGATAAAAACATGACCGTGTGAGCTGGTTGACATGGCTGTTAAAAGACAGAGAGTCATCAAAAATTACACCTAAGTTCCTCACATGAGGTTTGACACACTGACCTAAGGGTCCAATAGAATTTTTTATAATGGGGATGATGTGGTCGGGAGCAATAATGAGGGCTTCTGTCTTACTTGCATTAAGCTGAAGGAAATTATCAGCCATCCAGCTCTTGATGGCATCGATGCATTCATTAATAATGCAAAAACGATTACACTCACTGGGCTTAAAAGAACAATACAATTGGATGTCATCCGCATAAAATTGATAAAATATTCCATTAAAACGTTTAATAATCTGGCTTAGGGGAAACATATATAGGGAGAACAGCATTGGCCCTAGCACAGAACCCTGCGGAACCCCACAGGACAGTGGGGTAGAGTCCGACATGAACTGACCCACTGACACAGAAAAGCTTCTATCAGCTAGGTAAGATGAGAACCATCTCAGTGCTGACCCAGAGATCCCAAACACATCATTGAGCCTACGCACCATAACCACATGATCAACCGTGTCAAAGGCTGCGCTGAGGTCCAATAAAACTAATAGTGAGTGTTTACCATCATCTGCAGCCATTACAATGTCATTGGTAACCTTAAGAAGGGCTGTTTCGGTGGAATGAAATTTCCGAAAGCCTGATTGGAATGGGTCATGCAGATTATGGGTTTCTAGAACCATGAGAAGCTGCTCAGCCACAATTTTCTCCAGCACCTTGGACAGCAGAGGTTTCAAGATTCAAGATTCAAGATTCAAGAGTTTTAATTGTCACGGCATACAGGTATACAATGAAATGCGGCTGGTCTTGCCCGCGACGATGTGCAATACAGTGGTACAACATATAATAGAATCCAATAAAATACAGTGGTACAACATATTAATAGAATCCAATAAAACAGTGCAATAAACAGGTACATGGTGTGCCATCTCGGTATCTGTACATTAGTATTTACAGAGCATATAGGACATGCTAGTTAGCTTTAGTAGTGCAATACACTGTTCCTGATGTTATACTATTTTAAGTGGCCTTTCCTCTGGCCATAAGTGTGCGTGTGTGCGGCATGAGTGTTAAAGTGGCTGCTAGTGTGTGAGCGTGCTCAGCGTGCGTGTCGTGTATGTACTTGTGTGTGGATAGTTCAGTTTCTGTGTCTCTCGATGTTCATTGTTCAAGGCTCTGATGGCCTGGGGGAAGAAGCTTAGCCTAAGCCTCTCCGTCTTAGTCTCTAGAATTCGCAGGCGTCTGCCTGACCTCAGCAGCTGGAACAGGCTGTTATTGGGGTGGTGGGGGTCTTTCATTATCCTGCAGGCTCTGGATTTGCACCTCTTGTTGTATAGAGCCTGCAGGGGAGGTAGCGCAATACCCGTGGTACGCTCGGCTGAGCGCACCACACTCTGTAGGGCCTTCTTGTCCTGTGCCGTGCTGTTCCCATACCAGGCAGTGATGTTTCCGGTCAAGATGCTCTCTACAGCTCCTGAGTAGAAGGACTGAAGTATCTTCCCCGATACTCTGAACTTCCTTAACTGTCTCAGGTGGTAGAGGCGCTGCTTCGCTTTCTTTACTACTGTGCCTATGTGTGTTGACCATGTCAGGTCCTCTGAGATGTGGACCCCCAGGTACTTGAAGCTGCTCACCCTGTCCACGGTAGCCCCGTTAATCCTCAGTGGTGTGTGTGTCTCCCGCTGTCCTCTCCTATAATCCACGATCAGCTCCTTGGTTTTACCAATGTTCAGGAGCAGGCTGTTGTCCTGGCACCAACGTTCCAGTACCTCAACCTCCTCCCGGTAGGCCTTCTCGTCGTTGTCCGAGATCAGCCCCACCACCACCGTGTCGTCGGCGAACTTCACAATGGAGTTGGAGCTGAACTTGGCCACACAGTCGTGTGTGTAGAGTGAGTACAGCAGGGGGCTTAGAACACAGCCCTGGGGGGACCCGATGCTCAGGGTGATGGTGTTGGAGGTCTGACCCCCCACCCTGACCGCCTGGGGTCTTTCACTCAGAAAGTCCAGTACCCAGGCGCTCAGGGCGGAGCTCAGGCCTAGCTCGATCAGCTTGTCCACCAGTCTGGTGGGGACTATGGTGTTGAACGCTGAGCTGTAGTCAATGAACAACAGTCTCACATAGCCCCCCTTCTGACGGTCAAGGTGGGAGAGAGTGCTGTGCAGTACCTGGGAGACCGCGTCATCAGTGGACCTGTTTGTCCTGTATGCAAATTGCATAGGGTCCATATCGCTGGGGAGAGAGGCACAAATGTGGTCCTTGACCAGCCTCTCGAAACATTTCATGACCACAGAGGTGAGTGCCACCGGTCTGTAATCATTTGGACATGTTGGGGAGGGTTTCTTCGGTACAGGGATGATGGTAGACATCTTGAAGCAGGCAGGGACTACTGACTCCGCCAGGGATTGATTAAATATGGCGGTGAACACCGGGGCAAGCTGGTTTGCACAGGACTTAAGTATGCGTCCTGTTATACCATCTGGGCCTGCAGCCTTCCTGGTGTTCACCTGCATAAATGCTCTTCTCACACTGTGTTCCGACAACGAGAGAGCGCCCCCGCCCCCCCGCGGTTGCCCCCCCCCCTCCACAACAGCCGGTGCGCCAGTGACGTCACTAGCCAGAGGGCTAGCGGCGACACTGTCTACACCGAACCGAGCGTAGAAGGAGTTGAGTTTGTCCGCTAGAGAGGCGTCGTCGCTCCCCATTGCGGGGGCGCTGACTTTGTAGTCAGTTATTGTCTTCAGTCCCCTCCACAAGCCTCTTGTGTCGTTTTGTGCCATTTGTGTCTCCAGTTTCTCAGCATATGTCCTCTTAGCAAGTTTAACAGCCTTGCGCAGAGTGTAGACTGAAGCCTTGTATTCTTCCATATTTCCTGACTCTCTGCCCAGGTTATAAGCCGTGGTGCGTGAGTTTAGGGCTGTTCTTATAGTGCTGTCCACCCAAGGTTTCTGGTTTGGGAAAACCCGCGCCGTCTTTGTGGGGACAATGCCGTCTGCCACTGTTATGTAGCTTACAACGGTATCAGCATACTCGCTGACGTCACTGGCGCTTCCTTCAAACATGTCCCAGTCTGTATCCTTGAACGCGTCACGGAGGTAGTTTGGAGATTGGTCTGTAATTCTCAGGAAGAGAGGGGTCTAGGTTAGCCTTTTTTAAAAGAGGTTGAACTATGGCATGTTTAAAAAGGCTAGGGACAGAACCTGATGCCAGAGAGCGGTTAATTATTGACAGAATTGTGGGACCAATTGAGTCAAGGACCTCTAAAATCAGGGATGAGGGAACAGCATCAAGGGGATTAAAAGAGGGTTTCGTTTTGTGCAGCACTATAGAAACCTGCTCTAAGGTGACTGGAGAGAACGAGTCTAGCAGCGTGAGAGGAGGAGAGACAGTGGTAGGAAGGCTGTCAGAAAGGGATGAGGGGCAGATGCCTGCTCTAACACCACTGACCTTATCCACAAAATAATTCAAAAAGTTATTACAGTCAGTATAAGAATATACAGGTACACATGGAGGCATAGGAGCAACAATAGTATTGATTGTTTCAAACAAAACCCTTGAGTTTCCCTTGTTGGATGATATTAGATTAGCAAAATATGCAGTTCTTGCATCCCTTATCATGTCATTAAACTGGACCAATAGCTCCTTGAGATGTAACCTGTGGACTTCAAGCTTGGAGGCTTTCCATAAACGCTCTGTCTTTCTACACTGACGTCTAAAACTGCGGATAGACTCATTGAACCAGGGAGTAGAATTGGTACGGGAGGCAGGTCTGGATTTAAAAGGAGCAACTATGTCCAAAATAGTGGAACATTGGTCATGAAAAGACTGCACAAGGGACTCTAACTCGTTGCAATTGGACAGAACATCAGAGTCAAATAATGTTGAAAATGTATCTGCAGAGTTTTGCTTAATTATACGTCTGTGCGTCATCTGGTTATGAGGGAGCACATCAGAGTTAAAACAAACATCAAAAAGTATACACTTATGGTCACTCAGATGGAAATCCTGGAGGTTGACATTCTTAATGTTTAACCCATGTGAGAAAACTAAATCTAAAGTATGCCCGGCTACATGAGTAGGACCCGAAATATGCTGAACAAAATTAAAAGAGTCAGTAATCGCGAGAAAATCTGATGCAGCCTTTGATGTGACGTCATCAACATGAAAATTAAAATCACCGGTGACCAGCACGTTGTCCAGCTTAATCACTGATGTAAGTAACTCAGTAAACTCGGTTAAAAAAAGACTAGTGGAGCCAGGAGGGCGATAAATTAAAATACAATAAAATGGATGCGCTCTGCCAACTATGGTGATTTGTAGTTCAAAGGATTGAAAGGACTCAGAGTTCACTGTCCGACATGCAATAGAAGTTTTATGGACCAACGCAAGGCCACCTCCACGACCAGATAGCCGTGGAGTGCTAATGGAGCTACAGTTCGGCGGACAGAGTTCATTGAGATGGGTCTGTTCCAGATCTCTTTGCCAAGTCTCTACAAGAAATAGACAGGTGTCTATCAGGTGAGCAGAGAATATTAATATTGACATTTACATTTTGTATTATTAAATGTAAATGTTCAGATGATATTCAAATTGTACTAAATTATTCACCAAAAACATGCAAGAGCTCATTATTAAAATATATTATTATTCTGGTGCAACTGTAGTGCATTTTCCACTTACAATTACAGACCTGGCAGGGAATGTACTTCTGGAAAATGTGCAAAATCACTGTTTTCCCACGTTTTCTGGTGGTTCAAAATGGAGAAATAGTTAGGGGAAGTAATCATAGATATTTATTTATTGGTCACACAGCAGTTCAATAAAGTTGAATGGTGATCTATTTTGTGAATATATTTGTTCTCTGATGTAATATCTTTGTTAGCAGACTGCTCCTTCGGACAATCTCTGTTAATAACACTGCTAGCTACTGTACCATAATTAGCAAGCATAGCATAACTCCACCTGTGTACTTAAAAACCTGTTGCTTCCCTTGAACCTAAGCAAAACAGAATTGCTCCACCTGCCGGCCAAATCCTCCCCCCTGACCGACCTCTCCATCACAGTCGAGAATGCAGCTGTGACCGCGTCCCCGACCGCCAAGAACCTTGGTGTTGTCCTCGACGACCAGTTGAACTTCTCTGCTCACATCGCAGCGACAACCAGAACCTGCCGATTCCTCCTGAGCAACGTCAGAAGGATCCGCCCCTTCCTGACAAAAGAAGCCACCCAACTCCTCGTCCAATCAACAGTCATCTCCTGCCTCGACTACTGCAACGCACTGCTAGCTGGCCTCCCGGCCACTGCCACCAAGCCTCTTCAACTCATTCAGAACGCAGCGGCCCGCCTGATCTCAAACCTACCGAAGTCGGCCCATGTCACCCCACTTCTTAGGGACCTGCACTGGCTCCCCATTGCTGCACGTATCCGCTTCAAGGCCCTCGACCTAGCATACCGTGCGGCAAAGGGAACCGCTCCCGCCTACCTCCGGTCAATGGTCTCTAACTACACACCCTCAAGACCCCTACGCTCTGCATCTTCTGGCCACCTTAGACCTACTCCTATCCAAGCTCCGGGAGGGTCATCAAAGAGAAGCCGCCTATTCTCAGTCCTTGCCCCACAATGGTGGAATGAACTACCCACCCCAGTTAGGACAGCCGAATCCCGTCCAATCTTTCGCCGTCGACTAAAGACGCACTTCTTCAACCATTATCTGAAATGAAATTAAAAAAAAAAATCTAACCCTAACTAACCTTACTGTCATGCACTTGCCCTAATAAACTAACCTACACTGTAACACGCAACACTTTGATGAATATTGTTACTCAGCTGATAGAGTTGTATCCTTCCTGATGACCTGTCGTACAGAACTTGTAAGTCGCTTTGGATAAAAGCGTCAGCTAAATGACTAAATGTAAATGTAAAGACCGTTCATCACTGCATCTTTTACGCAACTTGGTTTAATCCAAAATCACTTCTGAAACTTTGTGTAATGAAACAAGACATTCTGGTCACTCATTACTCTTGTGGTCTGGATATTGGAGTGATCAGGAATGTAAACACACTTCCCACCACTGCTGGCTGTTGAAGCTATGGGAGATGATTGGGGCATATATATATATATATTAGCCTATTTCTTGATAAGAACATTACAATTTTAAGAGCAATATAAACACAATTAAAGGTTAGATTTCCCTCATGTTGAGTATAAAATCAAGCTGATAATCAATACACTGTATGATGTAGATTCATACAGTGTCTTAATTATATATCGTCCCAGTGCTCAACAAGGGTCATGACAAACATGGAATAAACGGTACCCTATCCCCCCCCTCACAGTAAGCTGTGGTGTTCCACAAGGAAGCATACTAGGTCCGCTACTGTTCCTAATTTATGCAAATGACATGTCGTCAGCTTGTGACTGCAACTTGTTCCTGTTTGCGGACGACTCAGCCCTGCTGGTCTCTGACAAGAACAAGTTACAGGTTGAAAAAACCCTCAGCTCAGAACTAGGCAAAATCTGCATATGGCTCGCTGATAACAAACTATCATTACACATGGGCAAAACAGAGTCCATTCTCTTCGGTTCAAATAACAAACTCAGCAAGACCGACGGCTTCTCAGTTACAGTGGGTGACAATATTGTCACAAGGAAAGAAGATATTACCTACCTGGGTTCCATCCTAGAGGCAAATCTTTCCTGTGACAAAATGGCATCCAATGTAATAAAAAAAGTCAACCAACGAACTCGATTCTTGTACCGGATCTCCTCACTGGTAAACAAGAATACCCTGAAGACTCTAGCAGGAGCACTCATTCAAGGGTACTACGACTATGCTTGCACCTCATGGTACCAAAGCACCTCAAAGGCGCTAAAAACAAAATTACAAACATCTCAAAACAAACTGGTCAGACTACTGCTTGACCTTACTCCTAGAACCCACCTCACCCCTGCCCACTTTGACAACCTAGGATGGCTTAGAGTAGACGACAGAGTACAGCAACTTGCAATGGGCCTGGTCTACAAGATACACTACACGACCAAGGTACCCATGTACATGTCAAAATACTTCCCAAAGGTCAGTGAATACCACGATCACAACACCAGAGGGAGCTCCACAAATCATGTTAAACCCAGATTCGGCTCAAACAAGGGACTAAACACGTTTCGCAATTATGCCACATCAATGTGGAACGCCCTACCCAAAGCTGTAAAGGAATGTGAATCACTACCCACTTTCAAAAACACTCTCAAAAAACACCTAAGGGAGACTGCAACTCGAAACTGGCCCCTGTAAATGTCCGAACACTACCCCCTCCAATGTACAGTAAATTACCAAGTATGGTCTTGTCAATAATCCAATGTACAGTTTTGTTTGTACAGTTGTACAGTGTCCCCCACCCACCCCTCCTACCCCCCCCCCCCCCCCCACTCCTACCCAACCCCCCCCCCCCCAACCACCTCCAATGTACAGTCCCCCCCCCACCCCCACCTACCCAATCCAATGTACAGTTTCTACGTCAAATGTATATACTTTTTCTTTCTGGACTCTTTTTGTATCAAACAGTACTGTAATTGCAAATCTGGTATGTCATAAATGTATAGATGTAGCAGTACTGTCTATCTGTATGTCATGTATGTCATATATGTTACGATGAATTGAAAATGGGGGACCCTGATGTAAACAAGACGAAAGTCTTTCTCTGGTCTGCATCCCCTTAACAATTGTATGTATTGAGCTGTACTGTACTGTACCCATTCTGCAATCTGTTAATAAAGTTTTCAATCAATCAATACTTCCAAGACTCAAATACTTGTGAAGTATTCTTCATTTCACCACATGGAGGTGCTGTTCTCACAAACATGTGTAATGTGTTACTTTGTGACATCCAACCACTGTCATCAATTTGAAAGTGACACAACAATATGGCTGTCATTTAGTCAGAAACACATTTTTCTCTCCTCCTCCCAGGCCGCTTTTTACTTTATTCTCACTAAGCATCATGTGTGGCTTCTAGTTACCATTTAAAAAGGTTGTATAGTTAATTGGTTAGCCAAACAATTGGACCAGATTAGGTGGCATGGTGAAAAGGCGTCATTGAGGATTCTGTGTGTTTGTGGCTAGGCATGAAACGGTTACCGGTTTTTAATGATAACCACGGTAAAATCCCCTGACGGTACGTATAACTGTTCAAATTTTTATTATCATTAGAACTGGGTTTGATTACCGCACTTTGAAAAACACAGTAAACACTGTCTACTCTAGACTGTTTAGCATCGCGCCAAGACACGGTCAGACGCGCAGCATGCAACATGGGTTTGTTTTGCAATGAAACATTTAAAATCAGGAACACATTTAAAATCCAGCAGTTGTCGAAGTCTTCCAATATGAGAAATACTACATAGAAGGCGTATCTGTATTTATGTCACTGCAATTACTATGCTGTCTTCTTAACCCTTTCACTGCCACACGACAGCAGGTTAAGACTCATCTGTATTTATGTCAATTGTGCATGGGGTCATTGCACATATTCAAATGCAACACAGAAGAGTGTACGTGTGTGTGTAATGATAATGTAACGACACCAATAATAATAGTAATTATTAGGGATGCTCGATATTGGCTTTTTTACCGATACCGATATTGTCCAACTCTTAATTTCCGATACCGATATCAACCGATACCGATATATGCAGGGTTCCCCCCCCCCCAAAAAAATGGAATAATTGCAGGTAATTAACATTACATATCTCTTGTTGTGGAATTAACACAACATTATGCATACTTTTGACAATAAATAAAATCAGAATTTGTTCTTACTTGCTTGCCTGGGTAAATAAAGGTTATATAAATGTAATTTTATTTATTTTTTTTTTAAACCGATACCGATATTTTCCGATATCACATTTTAATGCCAATATCGGCCGATAATATCGGACATCCCTAGTAATTATATATAAAATAAAAATGTTAGTTACTTGGTACTTCAGTTTGTATCAGTACTTCTTGAACATTTATACTGATTTTGGTCACTATAATTGTGATATGAAATTTTCATACCGTTACATCTCTATTTGTGGACTATGCACATGTCTGGTTTTTCTGGACAATAAGGGGAAACACATTGGTCGTGCCTGGTGATGATGTCACAGCCCTCTGATGTTGTATTTTCATCTTGTCATGTGCTGCAGGTTCTAGTGGAGGACTGTGTTCCTGTGCTGAAGAAGTACGTACAGGAGGGAAGGACCTTTGATTATGTCATCAATGACCTCACTGCTGTCCCCATATCCACAGCGCCAGAAGAAGGTACAGTCAATATATATAGTCAATATACATCACTATAGTCGATATATATACCGGTAGTCAAAGGTGAAAGTTAACTATGTATTGTTGTTAGTGAAAGGGTTCTATGTAGTGTGGTAGTGAAAGGCTTATACAGTGGAATACTGCCAGTGTTCAACACTTCTGTATTTGACTTTTCTTCTGGAGGTTTTATGATGATAAGCAGGAAGTTTGACTCCACTCCAGAGCTGAGATCTGCCGGTCCGCTGGCTCAGGTTACATGAGCTGCTTATGTATAGGATGCTACTTTGGCCACACCTCCCCTCTCACTGCAATGCAAAGTCAATGGGGGTTTATAATCCAGGACGTGTGCTGCGCGATTTGAGGACAAATCGTATTTGCTTATTTGGATTTCCGTGGCTCATTCATTTGGAAACACTCAAAGTGTTGATCTGTTTTACAAAAGAAAATGGAGTTGGGTCTGATGAAGATGCACCTATACTGTCTGTATTACAGTTATTTCCCTGCTGCGACAGGGTGGCGCTGAGGGTTGTATTGGGTTTGATTTGGTTATTTGAGTTTTTCCAACTGAACAAGCCAACTGAACAAGCCAATAATTATGTCTTGCCTGTATTGCAAAAGAGCAGCATCTATATCTTGTCTATAAATCCACCTATATTGCCCATTTTTGCTATTATTTTGCTGCTACAATTCACTTTAATGTAAATATACTCACTGATCTTAGGAGTTATTGTAGATGAAGGTTTAAATTGGCATAACCACATTGATAATGGCTGCAAAAAATCTATGATGATGCTTGGTATATTGAGAAGGGTCTGCCCCATGATCCATCCCTCTGCCCATCTAACCTTGTATTATAGCTTTTTATTTCCTTACCTTAACTACTGTAATATAGTCTGGGCTGCTACGTATCCATCATATCTCAACAAATTAGTCATAATCCAGAAGAGGTTCCTCAGGATGATTTCTCAGTCTAACGGATATGAACCATCTGCACCTCTGTTCAGGAAGTATTCACTATTATCAATTGACAAACTAAATGCTTTTCAAACATGCTCATTCATATATAAGTTCATAAACAATAGGCAAGATCTTCCTGATACTTGCCATATTTTCTTAATTTTTTCATCAGAAATTCACTCATATCCAACAAAGCATAGTAATCAACTCCACTTACCTTTCTGTCAGACATCTAGCCATCAATTCAACATTAGTTTTAGAGGTCCTAAACTCTGGAACACTAAGTTTATCATTGAGGTCAACAACCTCCTTATCCGTCTTTAGAAAGCAATTAAACGGCCATTTAATTTCATCATGAATCATCAACGTATTAAGTTAGTCCTGTGTAACAGTGTTACCAATATTGCTGGTTCTTTTTCTTCATTATATATTTTTCATATGTTATTCTCCTCTCCTTTGCTTTCTTGTACTTTTTTTGTTTGTTTTTGTTATTGGCTCTTGTTGATGTGTTTTGAACATGATATCTATCCTTGTCTATCTTCCATTTTTCATTATAGTGTTTGCCTTATGTCTCTAATCTTGTTTTGTGTTCTTTTCTTGACCATGTTTACGTATTACGTTCATATTTGATTATGGACATTGATGGGACAGGAGTGGAACTTTATACAAGCCCTTTGGGCTTTGTTCCCTCCTAGCACTGTTTTTAAATAATGTGCTAAATAAATAAACTAAACTAAACTAATGTTAAAGGTTCAAAAACATTTCAATGAAGAACTTTTTTTTCTGGTCTCATTTGTCTGAAGCTGAATCTTTTTCATCTCTCAGATTCCACATGGGAGTTCCTGAGTCTTATCTTGGATCTCTCAATCAAAGTGCTGCGACCCAGTGGGAAATACTTCACACAGGTGAGGCAGGTTTTTGACCTGTTGGCTTCTAAATCAACTATTAAACTGCTGTGAAAATAAATTCATGTTAAATCTTGACCAGCCAGCTGCCAAAGTTGTATTCAAGATGATGATGAACAGCAACATACGGAAGCATATTGCTGCCACACCAGAAACAGAAAAAATGATCAGTATCACGTTATAACGTGATAACTTATTGTTTTAAGATAAAACGTTTCACGTTATAACGTGATACCAACTTATCATGTTATAACGTGAAAAGTTGTATGTTAAAACAATAAGTTATCACGTTATATCGTGAAACGTTTTATGTTAAAACAATAAGTTATCCCGTTATAACGTGATACTGATATTTTTTTTCTGTTTCTGGTGTGGCAGCCATACGCTTCCGTAGCAACACGCACATATAGGGAGACGGATGAACTTGAGAAATTAGGCCAACGATAGTTATTAACTCTATTTATATGAGTTAGCATGCCACTTCAAAGCTATGCACTATGGGCAAATCCCTGAACTGCCAGCCAGCCAATCATATACCCATAAATCTCCACCCACTAGGGTATATATTACCACCTATTAACCACCATACCTCGGTTCACTTGTTCAGCAAACCCAGGTCAGACTCATAAGTTGGCTGGCGTGCAGCTTTGAAGCTGCTCACTCATACAACTAGAGTTAAGTAATAACTATTGTTATATTTCCTTAGTGCTTCACTTCAAAGCTAGCACTATGGGTAACAGTGCAGCGCAGCTTGATGGATTGATCACATACTAGCGTAGCGGATCCACATTCTCATCCATACATCCCTTTTCCAACACTGCCCACGGCGGTATATGCAAGCGAGAAAACACTAATGGTAGTAAGCCATTCCGGCCAGCGGTATAATTACCTACAGATGTCTGATGATGCCGTTTCTGCTTTGGCTCCTCAGGGTAACTGTGCAAACCTAACTGAGGCACTGAGTCAGTATGAGGCACAGCTGGGGAAGCTGTCCTGCCCCGTGGACTTCTCCAAGCAGGTGGTGTGTGTTCCCTCCTACATGGAGCTGTATCCTTTTCACAGATGAACATCACTTCATAACGACAAGAGTATTGTTTCTGGGGTCAATCCACTTTCAAGTTGAGATTTTAAAAGATTATTCAACTTTTACTATCCGTTCTTTAGAAATAATGACTGCTCTGTCGTTAGTTAGTTGTAATTTGAATTAGCTTTATTTTTATTAACTGAATGAACGGAGAATTGTAGTTTGAATTAGCTTTATTTTTTATTAACTGAATGAACGGTGAATTGTATTTTGAATTAGCTTTATTTGTATTAACTGAATGAACAGTGAATCAGCCCCCCCCCCCAACAATTCATATGGAATTACTTATTTCATGGTCATTTTCTTTCATACATTTTTCTTGCCAGTATGGCTGTGAAATATGTTTTTAATTTCAGGTGTTTCCTGATTGTTCAAAAGTGGTCTTAAAAAGTCTTACATTTTATGTATGATATGCACTATATGCATATGTGTTCACATGAGGTCATGTTTGTATTGTTTACATTCAGGGATGTAGTATATTGCAGTGGTTCAACTTCTCAGTGTGGGATCCTGGGACCCCCAGGGGTTCCTTAAAGAGGTCTCAGTAGAAAAACAGTGAATACAGTTTAATTTCACAATTTCACAGCTCAGTGAGAGAATAGGCTACTGTGTAAGAGTGACTGTTTTGATCTGTGTTACTTGCATCACTGCTGCCTCTTCAGCTACATTAGATGTAATTCTGGACTAAATCACATCGAACTACTAAAATCTTCTCAGATTGGGGTCCCTGAGACAAAGCAACCGAATGTGTTGCGAATTAAACCCACTTAAACTCAGTTTACTGCCAGCTTCAAGGAGAAAACCTTAAGAGCGATATCCTCTATTGGGTCAAATGGAGCATGTGTCATTGCTTTCAGGACCACGGACAGATACCTGGAGACTTTATAATAAAAAGAAATCCATTTTTGGCATTTGTTTTGAAAGTGCATTTGGCTCTAAGGCATTGTATGGTACAAATACATAATCAGAAACTAATTCTACAAACGTTTACTTCCAAAGTTAATTATCTTTAGTATCTAAATTCTAAATTCATAGCCTACTTCAGTGGAATCTTTCATTTTTTTGTCAAAACTGTCAGTTACTGCTGTTTGCCTTTCTAGGGCAGCCTAAACCATTATGGACAACATATCGTTGTTGTCAGGTCGAAGGACAAAGAAACTGTCCAAATCTGTTCTGAGTGTGGTTTTTATATAAGCCACCTTTTTTTATTATTCAACCACAACATAACTGTGTCTGTTCCTCAACAAGCAATTGCCAGGTGGGTTTTCTACACCGTGTGGAAGAAATAAAGGCTGCCCATCCACTCCGCTCCAGTTCTTGCCTGCCGGAATGTGAAGATTCTCCCCTTGTCTGGGAGAGATGGCACTGTTCTGTTATCCCCTCTATGTCCTACTGTCTCCCCGCCCTGGTTACATGTCAGGTTTTACCATTATATGTCAAAACCAGAGATTGTATTTTAGTTTTAGTTTTTGTTTTGGCTTGGATTGTTAATTTGCATGTTCTCGAGGAGGAACTCCTAAGCAGATCTGGGCTTTAATGGTATTTGCAAATACTGTATACTTTGTTTTAGCCTCACTAGGTGTTTGGTGCACGATGGGTGGGGTTTATCACATGGGATGCTGTGACGAGTGCCAGAAAGTTTTAGACTTCCAGAGTCAATTTTATTATGCTTTTCTGTGTTTCACAACTTACTTGACTTACCAACTTACCAGCGGTATATCCTAATCATGAGAAGAGCAAGGCACTGCCAAGGTTAGTGGTTCTATTCCCACCCGGACAACCTATGCTTAAAATGTATGTACTCCTTGTACTGTAAGGCACTTTGGATATCATGTCCACCAAATGGCATTTGTTATTTTACCTGACACTCTGAACAGTCCCGATGCAGTAAAGCCCACCCATCAGGTCCACAATAGATTAAAACATTTGAGCCATGTCTGACTGTTAAGCAATGTGGCACTGCTGTTACTGAACTGATACACTGAAACATAGAGCAGGGGTCCAGATAAGATACACAGAGGGGTGGGGCTTCACAGACGTGAGTCTGACTCTCTTGTATCTAGAGTCCCACCGTAGCCTCCTCTCTTCCTGCTCACAAAAATGCTGCATGAAGCCGCTGGTCAAGATCTGATTCTAACACGATGGCTTCCTCCTGTGGCCGTACAAAAGACTCATAAATGCAACACAAAAGAAAGTCACTCTAAAGTGCAATTTGCATAAAATATATAGCTTCTGAATGTTGCTGCAGCTTATGACAATGTTTTCAAGCACAAGCTAGGCCATTCTGCCCAAGAGCAACTGCCTCAGCCCAGTACAGAGTGCTGACAAGACAATTAGTCATTAAGAATTGCTAACATACGTACGAATCTGAATCAGATGTAATAGTCAAGTGCAGTTACATGTACAATGAACTTGACGTTGAGGTTAGGGGCATAGACTTACATTAGAATGTACTCATATTGTTAAGGAGGACAGAAACAGTCATAAATGCATTCATGGTGACATTAAGAGCTTCTATTTTTAAGAGCGTCTTAATGTCTGCATGATCACCTAGGCTGCACAGAGTCTTATTTTTAAACAGTGCAACATGTGTAGCCTAAATACTGAACACAACATCAGTCATCGGTTAGCCCAATTTCGCTAGTGCAATGGAATTTAAATCGGCATGTATACCAAACCTTGTGTAAACTTTTATTTTAGGCAAAATCATGTCTCCCAACATAGCCCCATTCCAGATTGACGCAATACTGAGCAATGAGAAATATAATTTTACAATATTTTGCAAATAACGATTTTGTAACAGAGGATGTCAGCTCAAGTAGAACTTGATTGATAAACACGCTGTGTGCTAGGCAGGCCCTTTTACATGTGAAGACACCAGTGGTGACTCCACCTCCAGCATGGCTGGTAAACAGTCTCTCTCATCACACAGCCATGCTGGAGGCCAATAGATTCAATTTTATTTATAAGGTGCAAACCTTGTCTTCTTTGACTCTGAAGAAGATGCAGTGTGCATCGCATCGCTTACACCTTATCAATAAAATAGTAAAGTGACTTGTGTGCTCCAGTATCTTCTTTGGGTTCAGTCGTTTAGAAGTGGCCCATAGAACTGTTTCTACTATATTGTCCTACAGTATTCTGAGAGCACTGACCTCCGATTGTGGAGGCGCTAAAGCGCAAGATGTTCCTTCAACTCTGCTTAACTTCACTGTCTGATATAAATTAAACATTGCTGTTGTTTTTTTTTCTTCTTCGATGGATAGATTTCTTCCCCACTATTTATGACTTCACTTGGGACATTTCCTGGTTGTAAACTACAGGACATGTTCCACACAGTGATTGCTTGCATGCCGTAGCAAGTAAATTGAGGCAAGTTGGCCGTGTAGCAAATAACACTCAAATGTTCAGGTTCAATGCTTGAATACTAGTGCACCAAATCAGTAGCCTATCATGCGCCCTAACTTTTTCGTAGTCTCTAACATAATGCGAAAAGGACAAAGACGTCACATGAAAACCTAACAAAGGGACAAGGCGAGGACCGTGATGCTGACAAGCATAATGTTCTCCACAGTGACTCCCGCACCTGGCACCACTGACATAGAGATGGCTGTATTCCAGTGTGCTCTGACATATTGCGGTGGAGTCTGGACAAAACTGGAGTATGCCAGACTGCATCTGCAACCCAGTGAGCCTCTGTTTATGTTGTTTTGACCAGTGAGACAGTCTCTGTTCAGAGAGGACCTTCTCTTATGTTGTTCTGACCAGTGAGCCAGTCTCTGTTTAGAGAGGACCTTCTCTATGTTGTTCTGACCAGTGAGACAGTCTCTGTTTAGAGAGGACCTTCTCTATGTTGTTCTGACCAGTGAGCCAGTCTCTGTTTAGAGAGGACCTCTCTATGTTGTTATGACCAGTGAGCCAGTCTCTGTTTAGAGAGGACCTTCTCTATGTTGTTCTGACCAGTGAGACAGTCTCTGTTTAGAGAGGACCTTCTCTATGTTGTTCTGACCAGTGAGACAGTCTCTGTTTAGAGAGGACCTTCTCTATGTTGTTCTGACCAGTGAGACAGTCTCTGTTTAGAGAGGACCTTCTCTATGTTGTTCTGACCAGTGAGCCAGTCTCTGTTTAGAGAGGACCTTCTCTATGTTGTTCTGACCAGTGAGACAGTCTCTGTTTAGAGAGGACCTTCTCTATGTTGTTCTGACCAGTGAGCCAGTCTCTGTTTAGAGAGGACCTTCTCTATGTTGTTCTGACCAGTGAGACAGTCTCTGTTTAGAGAGGACCTTCTCCATGTTCTGACCAGTGAGCCAGTCTCTGTTTAGAGAGGACCTTCTCTGTTGTTCTGACCAGTGAGATAGTCTCCGTTTAGAGAGGACCTTCTCTATGTTCTGACCAGTGAGCCAGTCTCTGTTTAGAGAGGACCTTCTCTGTTGTTCTGACCAGTGAGACAGTCTCTGTTTAGAGTGGACCTTCTCTATGTTGTTCTGACCAGACTCCTCATTGCTATGAGATGAGGGCAAGAAGGCATCCAAGGTAATAACCCTCAACTTAAAGGAACTATTGCCGTTCTTATGTACAGATATCTGTTTGTGGTTTATTAAGTCATCCCTGATTAGCATGCTATCAGCAGAGACTGATGGAGTACATGGATCCATTATTATCTTAGCTGAAATGACAGCTAGGAGGACTGCCAGCTTCAAGGATAAAACCTTAAGAGGGATATCCTCTTATCGGGTCAAATGGAGCCTGTGTAATTTCTTTCATGACCACGGATGGATCCCTGTAGACTTATCATTTCTATAAAAAAAATCCCATATTGTGGCATATGTTTTGGAAGTGCATTGCATGGTACAACTAACGCTGGTCAGCAGCGCAAAGGTGCTCAATCTCTGGTCTGGGGACAAACCAATCATGGCTTGTTGAGTTTGCATAATGTAACACCTCCCCTCCTCTCTGTATGATCGCCCCTCCGAATGGGGGAATGTGCCACCGCAACACTTCCGGTATTCTGAAATCATGGCAGAGAGAGTGGGGGGAGAAAATGAATGAATGTGGATGAGATCCTTGCCATTAACACTTTGACGACCGGGCCTCGCCATCTATGTGGCTGGAGAACAACGCTTTGTAAACAAACAGATGTACTTTTGGACAGCTATATATATACTTTATAGTATTGCTATCTGTCCATTGTCACTTGAGTGCATAAACCGTGCCTTCATAATGGCTTAAAGAAAATAAAAATCCATCGGTTGGTTGTCATTTTATAGCGTTGTGAATATAAGCTTTATCGCAGTTTTCGTCTCGTATCTTTTCTGGAAAGCTATTTATAGGGCTAAAGGCTAGTAACGTTATATCGAACGGCATTTCTGTTGTATATATACAAATGAAATAAAACAAACTGCTTATCATCCGGACTATTACAGAGCATCTATGGATGAAATGGGGGCGGCGGGGGACGCCGATTAGCAATACAGTGTGCGTTCAAGTAGCCACATTCACTGATCGATCGCTTGCGTTTTACAACAATGTCTGATCCGGCTGTAATTTGGGTGAAGTGTCCTACCGTCAGCCCATGTGATCGCCGGCAGCATTTCCCCATTATTCATCGGCATCTGGTAGATCGATATGTCCATTGGCTGATCAAAAATCCCATTATTCCAGGCTGAAATCTGCGCTTCGAACCGTGATCAACGGTGGAGGATGTTCGCTTGGGATCCAGGCTCATATGAAACGCCCATAGACAGTAAAAGAATATTTTTTCCCATTCGCCCTCAATGATACTGCAGTGGAGCGATGGCGCCCCTAAGAGGATCTGGCCGGTATTGCATGTTGCGGAAAACGCATATGCGGGTAGATCTGCAGAGTCGATCGGGGACGTTGATACGGTGATTAATATGGAATAAAACAATAACAACTTTCCACGAGTTAACTCATGGCTCTGGTCCACAACGCATGGCACCAAAACCAGAGTTAACTCGTGGCTGGTCCCCATTGTGTTAACACATCCAGCGCCAAAAAACGCTGTCCAGCGTTATTGCCCGCCATGCGTTGTCTGCCAAGATCGCTGTACAGCGTTTTTGAGATCAATGTTTAATTTTTTCGCCATGGCATTCATAATTCATCCACCCAACCCCCGATGTCCTAGCGGGACCCTAGATGTGACTGCAACGGCTTAATACCGCCGCCTGGTGGATGGTCGGGCGAGTTACACTCGCAAAAACCGGAAGTGCCATCGGTGCATCGAGGAAATTCCTCCGGCAGTCACATCTCGCTACGGGACTCCTGACAGACACTATTTTTTTTTTTTATTTAACCTTTATTTAACCAGGAAGTCCCATTGAGATACAAGATCTCTTTTGCAAGGGAGACCTGGCCAAGATGACAGCAATAACACCCGAAAACATCAGACAGCAATAAAATGTGCGGTACATCACACAAGAACATAATAAAAGTGCATGTACACAATACACAATACATCACACGTAAACATAAAAACACAAAACAGAACAGTCTACATAACAGTAAAAGTGTACGACAGTAAAATACAGGGCAATACAGTAACTCTGCAGTTTTGCAGCTGGGACCCGACTAGAGAAAGCAGCGACACTCTTCCTGTAGGAAGTTATGTAATACAGACCTAAACTCGCAGAGGGAGACCAGGGTATCTAAGTGGATATGGTCCTGTAGCCCATTCCATGCCCAAGGTGCGAAGCTTGAAAAAGCCGTTCTTCCTAGTTCAGTGTTTATTCTCGGTTTTTTTAAAAGTAGCCATCTTGTGGACCTGGTATGGTAGCTGCTAGAGGCAAAGCTAATTAGGTTGGAAAGATAACGGGGAAGCTTCCCTATGATGGCCTTATATATAAAAACAAACATGTGGGATTTCCTCCGTACGTACAGAGAGGTCCATCCTACCATTTGGTAAAGCACACAATGGTGAGTAAGCCCTTTGGCACTAGTGATGAAGCGCAGAGAAGCATGATACACACTGTCTAGCTTTTTTAGCATTGAAGAGGCAGCATGCATATATATTATGTCACCATAGTCAATTACAGACAGGAATGTGGCTTGAACAAGTTTCTTTCTGGCCTCAAAAGAAAAGCATCGTTTGTTGCGAAAGAAAAAAACAAGTTTTAGTTTAAGTTTCTTTGTGAGGTTTCCAATATGCACTTTAAAAGATAGCTTTTCATCCAGCCATAGCCCAAGATACTTGTAGGATGAAACATTTTCTATGGTTGCTCCCTTTAGCGTAACGATATGAACATGATTCACTGGCTGTGAGCGAGCCCTTGTGAACATCATGGATTTAGTTTTCTTTGCATTTAAAACTAGTTTAAGATCAAAAAGGGAGGTTTGAAAACAATTAAGCTATAGTACATATGAATCGCTTTCTAAACTTAATAATCGATATGATTTCGGCATTTATTGCGCCATACAAACCGGAAATGGACCTAGGCGATCAGCATAGAATAATTGGGATCTTTCACCGCCAGTCTCATCGGCCCACGGTAAGGGGAATATAACGTTATTTTCAGCCCGATTGTTTATTCATTTCACTGCAAACCATCTGATCAATATATCACCCATACTACATAAAGCCGTTACTGATGATCAAGGAATTATAAACGACCCCCCCCCCCTTTCCTCCACGCATGATGAAGCATATAGTAAGGGCATTTTATCAGATATTTGACCCATCTGCAAACTAAATCCTTACCAACCAATTTCTTCACTAATGTGTTTGTAAAGGTGTGTAGTAAGATGTATTAAAAAGTTGAAGTTCAAATCCTGTGTTTTTTCGTAACAACTACTCAAAGTTGAGGTACCGAATACCGATTTTCGAACAATCTAAAATGTTCAGTTTGGCCTTGGGTAACTTGTGAGGGGTCAAACTATGGGGTTTTCATGATTCTGAGTTGATTGCAATCATTTATTTTTCACTAAAATCATTCCTTTGTGGAAAAATGGCTATGCCCACCTTTCCCGCTCGGCCCCCCACCCCCCCACAATGCCTTTCCGCTGCTAGCATAAAAATGGTTTGATTACTTTACTATTTGCCCTTTTAGGACTTATTATTATTATTATTATTATTATAGTTGGTTGGCATTCAGAGTGAGGAAGTTTAGAGTTAACATGCTGAAGCCATTTGCAACCTTCATTTGATCATGGACAGACTGCTTTTTACGCCTGATATGTAAGTATTATCTACATTTTTTACTTGAAATATTTCATGTCACTACTTTGGTAATGAAATGTAACATACTGTACAAGTTGTCAACTTTTCTTACTTAGCTGTGTAACAGTAGGCGCAATAATATGGTTAGCTAGCTAACGTTAAATCCATGATGTATTACTCCATGATTAGTTGTCAACTTTTCTTGTTGGCTATGTAACATTAGGCGCAACAACATGGTTATCTAGCTAACGTGAAATCCATGATGTATTACTCCATGATTGTATCCAACTACCATGATGTATTACACACCTCAAACTGAATCTTATGATCATTTTATTTTCTTGAATGCTAGCTTTCTGGCCCATTAGGTTACAGTGGTGTATTGTCTCCGACAGGATCTTTTGTGTTTAACGTTACTGTGAAGCAGATCTTCTATTTTCCTTTGCAATAATATCTATTACAATGTTAATCATCTACTGTACATGATATTGTCTTTAATGTCACAAAATAATGATATTATGACTGAATAATACAATGTTTATTCTACTTTGTAGGACATATTAGTCTAGCTGCAGTATGGATGGACTCGACTCCACCTTTGCTAAATTGTTTCATCTGTGAAAGCCCGGAGACACCAGCTCAGAGGCTGATACAGCCAACTCCTAAAGGCTACCCTACTTTTTTGGAACAAGCACAAGTAGTTGAAAATGCTAAGATTTTGGAGCGTTTGAAGGAGGCTCAGAACATAGGAAGACTCAGGTACCACAAAGTGTAAAGATGATTTATACAACAGATTTGTTGAAGTCACCAAGAACTCAGGCCAAACATTAAAGGCAGAGAAAGAGTCGGCAAAGAAGAGAAGATGCACTTGCTCTGACTTCAGTGCAGCTTCTGCATGCAGTTCTACAAGTTCATGGTCCATTCAGCTTCTGTACAAGAATGTATGCATTCTTTGCAACCAACCTGCACAGATCTACAAAACTTCCAGAGGAAGCTAGAAAGAGATACAGAGTGCCAGATAATTGGACTGCCGATAGACTGAAGGCAAGCTTGCGGAAGACAGCACAGAGTTGCGGGGATGACTGGGGCACTGAAGTTGTTGGACGTCTGGAAGGGATCAATGACCTTGTGGCAGAAGAAACCCTGTACCATTTGCGCTGCAAAACTCTTTTTGAGACAGGTGGCCATTACTCCAAGACTGAAGATAGAGGACAAAGGAAGAAATTGATGAGGAACGAGAGGCTGTTTTTGTTGAATTCTGTGATTGGTTAGACTCAGAACGCGAGCATGGGGTGATGACTCTTGACCAAGTCCACAAAAAGCTACAGCAGTTTGATCTGTCACCAGATAAGAGCCTCTATTCAAAGTATTGGCTAAAGAAGAAACTCCAAGATAAATTCCATGACACCTTGTATTTCACATCACAGGAGAGAAGGGCAGATGTGCTCTGCCTCAAAGATGACACAGACAACATTATGTGAGAGCATCATGCTAATCTTGAGCATGGAGATGAGAAGACTCGGATCATAAAAGACTGCACTAAAGTTTGTATGCAACGACATCGCCATGGTCGATCTAGACCCAAAGTCATATCCCACAGCACACAGTATGACTGACATCCTGTTATAGTCACGGCGAGAGCCTTCCTCACCCCTCATCCTCTCACACCCTTGTATGGGCAGCATCCGACCCCAGGATTCCCACGCTGCCAGTGGGACACTAATTGACACGGCTGTGATGGATTCCCTCGTCAGCGAACTACTACTTCAGCCCACGGATCCTGCTCTACCCTCGTCACAGTGTTAACCTAACTTCCTAGGTACGACAACAAACCCTAGCCTTGCTACTCTATCCTTGTTGAAATAACTTGTCCTAATCTTGTTCTCTCTGTGCCCAGGACCACCGCTCTGGTACACCTCCCACCTGGACACCCTGTGCTGCACAAGGAGTGCACCTGCTCTCGTCCATTGCACATTCTTGTACCTGTTGCACATTCTGATGTTGTAAACCTGTCTGCTTGGGGGTAAACATTAAAGCCAACCTAAAACGCTCCATTCTCTCTCCACCTGTGTTCTGCTATTGGGCTCCGCCAACCTCTGCCCTAACACATCCAGAGTCAGATGTTCCTGAGGCTAATAGTGAAGACCGACGAAAGGGTAGCCATTTGGGGGCAGAACTTCATAAAGGCCTGTCGGCCTCGATCAGGAGTTTTGCCATAGATGGGGCTTGCCATACAACTTGATCATAGATTTGGGTCAAAATGGATGCTCAACAAGTTACACCAGCTGGGATACACAGTCGTATTCCGAGACACAAAACTACAAATACTGCTTCCTTAATGACAGGAATGGAGATACTCTTTATACCATTGTGGAAGAAACTGATGAGCAGATCAATGATGAGGTTGCGGTTGACCTTGAGGATCTATCATTTACGATAGCCAGTGGAAGTGAATCTAGCCATCACAATCGGGTGGTCATGGAGGTTGGGGAAACAACCAATGTATTCACTCAGTTTGTCGGAGACAATATAGATTTAAGAATTGTCTCTATTCAGGGAAACATTCCTTTCCATGCAGTGGGTTGGATCAAAGTCACCTCTCCAGCACCATCTTTGCCAGATCCCCAGACGACAGCAGCTGTGAGTGAAGTTGAAGGCACTTGACAGAGCTAAGATCCTGAGAGGAGCTGAAGTGAAGATTCTTCCATTCACCAACAGAACAAGGACAGGGACACCATCACATTTCTTCCCATTACTGACCTCGCCTCTTCTGTGACACAAGACCAGCTACTCCTCACTCCGGGCGATACACTCTGGTCAGCAGAGTGTGTCTCTGAACCCCAGTGACTATGGATGGACATTAGGTGTACATGGCTATGAGCCAGTCCCAACACTAGACCCCATGGCTCCTGAGGAGCTACTGCAGTTCACAAGCTGCAACTGTAACAGAGATTGCAGCAACCGGCGGTGCAGCTGCAAGAGGAATGGCGTTAAGTGCATCTCAGCATGTGGAGTCTGTAAAGGAATTTCATGCAAGAATTGTGGCCATGATGGTGGTGAGTCTGGAGAAGACTCAGAGATTGACTCCTGAAGTGATCAGCACTTGTAACTACTTGTAACTACAAATAAAGCTACTTTAGAATATAAATATAAGAGTGGGCGTGGCCTTTTTTCAACCAAGGAATGATTTTAATGAAAAATAAATTATTGCAATCAACTCAGAATCATGAAAACCCCCTAGTTTGACCCCTCACAAGTTACCCAAGGCCAAACAGAACATTTTAGATTTTTCGAAAATCGGTATTCGGTACCTCGACTTTGAGCAGTTGTTACGAAAAAACATACAGGATTTCAACTTCAACTTTTTAATACATCTTACTACACACCTTTACAAACACATTAGTGAAGAAATTGATTGGTAAGGATTTAGTTTGCAGATTTCCATATATTTCCCTTACTAATAATGTATACCAATCATATACATTTGAATTTTTTAATATAGCGTGTATGGGAAAGAAACGGCAATCGATAATCTGTGTTTGGGCCTATAACTAGCGTTTTTGGAATTACAGCAGAAAAGATTTAAAACCTACTTATATTCTCGAAGGTATTAACACAACAATGTATGAATGAAAAAGTATAACGTTCCCACATCCTGAACGATAGATAATCGATGTTGAATGGGCCATAGTAATGTCAATATAGCAATCAAATTTAAAAAGTTATAGCCCTGCAAAGAAGGTAAACATCTCCATAGGCTTTTAACGGTGGCAGAGGGGTATGAGATGGGCACAATGCCCGGCGGTCAATGTGTTAAGTGGTTGTAGCTACGGCTGTGGGGGTGCTGGAGACATTATCTAATAGACCTTTATACGTCTGAGTCTCCTGGACACAGAGAGACCACTCCAAAGTCGGTCGGCACTTTCGCGGCCGAGCTATAGTCACTTTCCTGCACCTACTCCCGAACTACACATGCGCAGATTGCCCACAGAGTCTAGGTTCATCAATCTGCGCATGCGTTGTTCGGGAGTAGGTGCGAAAAAGTGACTATAGCTCGGCAGAGAAAGTGCCCATCGATTTGGGATTGGTCTCTCCGTGTTCAGGAGACGCAGGCGTATAAAGGTCTATTGGATCATGTATCCAGCACCCCCACAGCCGTAGCTACAACCACTTAATGTCAAGGCTCTCATCCACATTCATTAATTTTCTCCCCCTGCCCTCTCCTCAATGAGCTCAATGTAACGCGGAAGTGCAGTGGTCTATTATTGGCCATGGTGTGCTGGGCACCAGATGTACTACATCCCCCATCATACCATGTTGTGTAATGTCTGTCCGGCTCTTTGACCTTGTTGAGAGACAGGTGGGGGGAACCTGAGGCCAGAGTTTCTATGCCAACGCATCCACCCCCATACCAGAGCGGAGTTGTGGCTGCAGACCTTGGGATCTTTGACGTTGCATCAGGCATGTTCCAAACCCAGAAGGGATGTGTATCAGCCATGGGATCCAGAAGGCAGGTGCGCATCTCTACTCCGTGTAGTGTAGACATCATTATGGTTTGCTGAATGAAACGAATCAAACATAGACTGAGCAAATGGGCATTATATAGCCATGGGGTGCTTGTTTGTATTCAAATGTTGCTACGCAATCCCCAGTAGCCGATTGGCTGGCTGTAAGCTAGACAGATATTCAGGTGACCCAATTAATTTAATAAAATATATCAACATGCAAATATATTAATTTATTCATTCATCGTTTAAGCCTCTGCTTGAATTATAATAATAATATACAGTAGCTTCAAATGACCCCAAGGGTAAATGGTATGTTCAATTTTGAACATCTAGCCCTGTTTCCTACTTTCCAATGTGTTAAACGGACAAAAGTGTTCCCATTACTTCAGTGGTGTCTAGTGTGAAGCACAGTATGGATTGAGCTGAGAGGAATTTACAGATGAAACACATCCATCGCTGAGTAGAAAATGGGCCTAAATGTAAAAAGAATTCTGAACTTACCTTACTTAGTCCATATGGTTACATTTCTTTACTGACTTTTTCCAAGTGTCTTACATTAAAGCAATACAATGACAATGCAAAACTGGTGAGTGGGGTACAACAATGCAAGACAAACGTAAAAGTAATACAAGACCTTACACCTTGTGTACTGATGTAGTGATGTTAAATGGGGTAGGAGTCGGTTAACATACAACACTCTGACATAGACTTGCAAAATATATGCAATTAACATCCTCCAGGACCTGTAACTCAACGTCTGCTTGGAGGTCCTGAGCGAGCCGTCTATGATCCTTGGCCTCAGTGTCCTAAGCCCTTCTATCTTACTGCTGGGTGACATCAATTCAGACATCAACCATGTGTGGTTAAAGATTCAGTACAATGAAAATTGTGTTTTTCAATGTTCTCACATTTTTTTTTATAACAAGGTATGTTGACATAGAATTACCCAAAATGTTAGAGCCGCTGTTGTTTATGACTAAAGCTATTTGATCTCTATCCCCCTGGATATCAACAGAATCAAAACATTTCAAATACCTTTTGAAATATTGCATAGTATACACAGGTTACTTTGATTGGCCCATCAGTCACATCTAGCTGAGTGAGAGGACTCTGCAGCACAGTAGTAGTATCAAACATGTATTATAGTATATATATTACTCCTCCTGCTCAGAGTCCTGTCACTCAGCTACTGTAGATGTGACTGATGGGCCAATCAGAGCAGCTAGATGTGACTGATGGGCCAATCAATTTGTCAAGTGAACAGAAGGCCACGCCCCCTCAGCATACTGAGAGTTGCCTGTGCTCCGAGAGGGTGACCTAAAACACTGATACAGCTGAAGCTGGAAAAACTATACGTATGACATTCATATTCCACAATAAGCAATTTGTGACTGAATTATAACATCATTGTACTGTGGATACTAAGGGAGCGAGGGATGCCAAATTGTGATCAAATGCACAAATACATCCCTTTTAACACTGAAATAAGCTTTTCTCATAGTTACAGTATATACCTTGTTGTTGTGCACTGCGTCTTCTGTCTTGATCTTCTCTTCTCTCTCACATGAGTGTGATTGACAACCGTGGCGGCCAGTGAGGTACAGTACAGGTCTTTTCACAGAATTTCCCTGACTGTCACAGAGAAACTTTAGTATTGAGGCTATGGTGGTTACCGGACCTCTTTCACATTGTCCTACTCATCTCATCTGTTCAAATCTGTTGTGATTTTTTTTTATAGCAAAAGGTTAACCCTTTCACTGCCGCACTACCAAAACGGTTAACCCTTTTCACTGCGACAATACACAGGTTAACCCTTTCACTGCCACACGACAGCCGGTTAACCCTTTCACTGCCACACGACAGGTTAACCCTTTACTGGCGACCGTCGGTTGTGTGATAGTAAACCTTCTGTCATGTGGCAGTGAAAGTGTTAATGCTGCAGATGCTAACTTATGTGTGAACTCCAGTAGCTTTCAATAGAAAAACCCCATTGATTTTGGTGACCCCGTGACCTTTCCTCTAGCGCCACCATGAGGCCAAACTCAGTTTACAAATGAATGTATCTCTCGAATAGCTTTCATTTGAATATTTTCACATTTGCATTCATGATCCCTAGGGAAAGAACCCTATTGATTTGAGTGACCCTGGCTGTGACCTTTCCTCCCGCGCGACCATTAGGGCAAAGACATAATATCCATATTCCATAAAGGTAGAATCTGTAATGTCTTAAAATAGCGACCTCTAGACAAAAGAGCCCTAGTGCTTGGTATTGCACTTTGTTTAAATTTTTTGTTTTGATCCGACGTGTTGGTTGGAGTTTAGCATCTTATTACACTGAATTTCTCCAGCCTGCAGGTGTGGCCAGCAGTAGCAACCTTCTCCCCACTCAAACTCCTACTCACACATCAGACCAAAACACAACATGTAAACAAAGCGCCAAACAGGGCTGTTTTACCTAGACCATAGGTGTCAAACTCACGGCCCGCGGGCCAAATGCGGCCCGCCACGTCATTTGATGTGGCCCCCCAAGAGCTCTGGTTAAAAAAAATGTATATATATATATTTTTTTTTACATTAATCTTGGGTTAAAAAATAGCGGTGTTAAAATAATTGTGGGTTAATGCGTTAATAAAGCTTTGACAGCCTTAGTTATTACACATTCTTACACATACATGTGTGTTGAACATCTGAGGTATTGATGAAGTAACAAAGGAAAAAAGCCAAAAGCACTTACTCCTCAGACATTCTTTGACAATTTTACAGCCCAAAATACAAAAAAGATCCAGGCGGAATAGGTAACAAAGGGTTGAAGAAATATTGTCTGAACTGTCAGATGCAAGCTGGCTGTGTGACATAACCGAGCATCTCGCTCAATTGAATAAGAAGCTGTAGGGACGCAAACAAGTCCCACCCAAAACTTGACCAATATAGTTGTGAACTGAGACAACCCTTATTTTGTTATTTTTGAGTACAGTTACAGTTGTGTGTTCATGCAGACACATAATAGCAATTTCATTACGAATTGAAAATGGGGGACCCTGATGTAAACAAGTCGAAAGTCTTTCTCTGGTCTGCATCCCCTTAACAATTGTGTGTATTGAGCTGTACTGTACTGTACCCATTCTGCAATCTGTTAATTAAAGTTAATTAAACTATCTTCCATTAGTTGGATGTATGGCCTCTGCAAGGTTGTGTGCAGCCATTTGTTTTTGTAACATCTGCTACATCTGTCCCACGTGTTCTTTGCAGCTCACAGGTGTTAGTTCTGCCCCTCTTGACTGTGACAAAAAGGTTTTGAACAAACTTAATGTCATAGCTTGTATTTGATGATATTCTTCTTTGTTATTTACTTGAATGGTTTGATCATTGATTGATGGAGTAATATGGGGTTCTGATAAACTAAAATTATTTGTTAAAATAACATAAGCTAACATATATTTTTACATCTATGCAAATGCATATGCAATATGTATAACTTGAATAAGTAATAAATACAGAAACAACATGTTTAACAATATGTAAATGAGTAGCTACATTTATTTTACATTACATTAACATTTATACGGTCTTTGGCCCTTTGAGGGCAACCATAATGCTGATGTGGCCCTCTGTGAAAATGAGTTTGACACCCCTGACCTAGACGTCATGTTTGACAGCATTACAGAACACTCAACTTTAGGAAAGAAAATAGGCCTCATTCACAACACCGATGTCAGATCGTGAAGTTTACTATGAGCGTTTCCACCAACCTATTGACATTCATCCTTTTCTTTCAGGCTCAAGTGGCTTCTATTTCAAATGCCTTTCTTCATGCAACATCAATTACAGTAGCACCAGACCTCATGAGTGATGTGCTTTTTTTTTTTTTTTTTATGGTGCAATTGGGGTCCAAATACTGAAAGTGTGTGGCACCTATTGTAATTGTCAAGTTTTATTCTTATTTATTATGCTTTTTATTAAACTTTACTTTCTACTTTGATTCACAGTGAATTTGGTGACCCCATGACCTTTCCTCAAGTGACACTAACAAGTACCCAGAGATGTGGTTGTTAAAACTGAGACACAGAGGAACCGAGGCATGAAACTTGCTGGCTGCATAGAAACATATTGAAACAGATCTTCTTTAAAAGGGGTTCTTGTTGCATGGTGACATATTTCACCGTTGGCGATTAACAGACAACAAGGCTAACGTTTTGGCTAGTTTTTACATCAGATTGAGAATATAATTTACAATATTGAAATCCCTGATAATTAAGCAGTTGATTGCTATTGCCTCTTAATCATTTTGAATAACCTGTGTAGAGTTCTCAGTGAGGACATCGCCTCCTATTAATTTTGAAAGACGTGCGTTGAGTTCTCAGTGAGGACATCGCCTCCTATTCATTTTGAAAGACGTGCGTTGAATTTTCAGTAAGGACATCGCCTCATTCATTTTGAAAGACGTGCATTGAGTTTTCAGTGAGGACATCGCCTCATTCATTTTGAATGACATGCATTGAGTTTTCAGTAAGGACATCGCCTCTTATTCAGTTTGGCGGCTGATATCCCTCTTCCTAAATATGAACCTCTTTGGTGATGCCACCATTTAATCTCAAATGAGGAAGAAGCAACATTGTGTTTTGAGTTTGTCCTCTGATGGGCTGTACTGTGTAGATGGGAACCCTCTCACTTTAATCTCTTTACTTTATTTGCTAAACCCTTTACCCTTGTAACATTTGGGGACCACCATCTTAAAATATTATTTTAATAATAATGATATTATTAAATATAAGTATTATTAATTATTTACCCCCCCTATTTTCTTTTTTAAATGTATTATTTTTTTACTAAACATTCAGAGGCAGAGGTCTATGATCAGGAGACACTATTTAAATGTTAAAAAGCCATAACTCCTACACTGTCTTAAAACTCGCTACACATCAAACCGTCCTCTACAGATTTTTGGACCATTATTCACAATATAAAATGTTCTGCCATTTTGCTTTTCTTTTGTAAACTGGTATTTTTTTCCCCTCTTCTCCTATCAATGCCAAATTTGGTAGATATCCAAAGTACACATGCATAAGTGGTATGTAAAAATAACCAAATAATGAACCAAATAACTTGATAACGGGGCGCAGCTAGACAAAGGCCATGCTTCCACACCTTGCGGTCCAATCATTGCCAAAGTGGTCTGCATGTTGAATAAAATATTGGAAGCATGCACATTTAACCCTTTCACTGCCACACTACCAAATGGTTAACCCTTTCACTGCGACAATACAGAAGGTTAACCCTTTCACCGCCACATGACAAAGGTTTAACCCTTTCACTACCACACTACAGATTGATTGATTGATTGAAAACTTTATTAACAGATTGCAGAATGGGTACAATACAGTACGGCTCAAGGTTAACCCTTTCACTACCACACCTCTGTAGTGTGGTAGTGAAAGGTTAACCTTCTGTAGTGAAAGGGTTAAACATTGCTCTGCACCATGGGAAAAGGAGAGGAAACCTTGCTAATGAGGCTCTGGGGCCAAATAAGTGGGAATTACTGGCGTTGGCTGACATCACTAACTAGCTGAACCTTTGGGGTAATTCCACATCAGCAACACTCGATACCCATTAGGCTGCCATTTTACTTTATGACTGAAGTGTTTATTCCATCAATTAATAAATGTACAGCTCACTTTCCCATACAGTAATAATACTTTTCACACATTTCTCATAATACCCGAGCCCACTTTTTCCCTCCACTGTTAGACATAGATGCAAAAAATATAGCTTGAATTACAAATACGGTACATGTTTGAATGTATTTCACTGGTTACTGATCTGAGACATTTTACTCTTACTATTATGATTACAAAAGTTACAAATTCCTGGAAAATATTTTACTATGCACTTTGAAGGTGCTTTAAAAAATACTTGACTTTTACTTTTGAAAAGCTACGGTAACCATGCATCTAAATTCAGCATTGACAAGCAAGGATGCTCTGATCTTTAAATTAAGCCTCCACATTTATTTTTTGAGTAGTATTGTTTAGTTTAGAGAAGACCAGCAATAAAAAGAAAGAAAAAAAAACACCTGGTGTTACTTACTAGACATCTGCAGGCGGAGGACAAGAGTCATTAATACTAGTGTTTTTCCCAGCCAAGCCCTGCCCCTCATGTAGACCTGTGCTCTTACAGTAGCAACTTCAGATACAATAATGTCTGTTCTCTTCTCAGTACAGATAACAAAGTACTGTCTGTTCTCAGTACACAGAGAATACTGTCTGTTCTCAGTACACAGAGAATACTGTCCGTTCTCAGTACAACAGAGAATACTGTCTGTTCTCAGTACATATAACACAATACTGTCTGTTCTCAGTACATATAACAATACTGTCTGTTCTCAGTACATATAACACAATACTGTCTGTTCTCAGTACATATAACACAATACTGTCTGTTCTCAGTATAACAGAGAATACTGTCTGTTCTCAGTACATATAACAATACTGTCTGTTCTCAGTACATATAACACAATACTGTCTGTTCTCAGTACATATAACAGAGAATACTGTCTGTTCTCAGTACATATAACAGAGAATACCGTCTGTTCTTGGTACAGATAACACAGAATACTGTCTGTTCTCAGTACACATTGAGTTTTGTTTCCTGTATTTCCGTCACTGGTTTGAGTGTGATTTTTGATCATTGGTGCTTTTCCAGAATGGAAGCTGAGTAATGACTTTATCTGCATGACCCAGCGAAAGCGAACACTTTGAAGGAGAGAGTTAATTACAGCAATATTTCTCATTTTTTAAATAGTATAACAAAAATAATGACCATAGGCTGAAGTGCTTAAAGTCCAAATGTGTTTTAAAAGGGAAAAGGTTCCTCCTTTACAAACAGCACCTTTGTGCTTGTATTGCTTTTATGTGGTGGTTGTTTTTGATTTAGCTTCTGATCCTATTTTTACATGTTTTTTTTCCTTTTCTACAACTGTTAGCTGTATACAGTATGCTGGAGAGTGAATGTCGTTTGCATCACATGCAGCAACATTCATGCCTTTGATCAATATTGTGGTGCTTTGTTACAATTATTTATTTGATATTATTTCACCAAATGCTGTTTTATCCCATTCGAGAAAAGAGATTTGTTTCAGCAGTGAATAATCACCTGTTAGTCAGAGAACATGACTTGTTCAGCATTGAATAATCACATGTTATTAGTCAGAGAACACGTCTTGTTCAGCAGTGAATAATCACCTGTTATTAAAGAGTCAAGAGAACGTCTTGTTCAGCAGTGAATAATCACCTATTATTAAAGAGTCAAGAGAACGTCTTGTTCAGCAGTGAATAATCACCTGTTATTAAAGAGTCAAGAGAATGTCTTGTTCAGCAGTGAATAATCACCTGTTATTAAAGAGTCAAGAGAACAAACACGTCTTGATTATTTGCTCCAAACAAATAATGAATCAAGCACAGCTTTATAATATTTCAGAATCAAATCACTGTTATTTCCCTGCATTACATTAAATGTCCAGTAATTGAGCGACGGATCTTGGTGACATTGGTGCAGATACAGTCCCCAACTGTTATTCTCGTGGGTGACTTTAACATCCACATTGACGACCCATCCAATGTTTTTGCAAATGATTTCACCTCACTCCTGGAATGCCTAGACATCACACAACATGTCAACCTCCCAACACACAACAAAGGTCACATACTGGACTTACTCTGCTGCACTGGTATCACTCCCACTAACCTGGCTGTCACTGAGTTCCCCATCTCCGACCACAAAGCCGTGCTCTTCGACATTCAGGCCCCCCTTTCTAAAACCAAAGAACAACGGCACATCTCCTTCAGAAATATTAAAAATATTAAACTCACAGATCTCACCACCCTGATCAATTCCTACCCCAGCCCTCCCCCATCCCCTGCTGACTTGGTGAATCACTATAACAACTGCCTCTCCTCTTCCCTCACCGCCCTGGCTCCCCTGAAAACTCGCACAGTCTCATTTACCCACTCCGCCCCCTGGTTCACCTCTGACCTCCGCCAGCTCAAAACCACAGGACGTCGACTGGAGCGGCTGTGCAAAAAAAACTGTCTCTCAGTTCACACCCAAATGTATTCTGACCACCTCCACCATTACAAGAACGCTCTCTACACTGCCAAATCCTCCTCCTACTCCAACCTCATCAGCACTGGTAAAGGGAACAACAGTCCTCTTCTCCACAGTCAGCCACCTACTCCACCCACCTCAAACCCTCCCTCCAGAAATCTCCACTGAGCAGTGCACTGCATTTCAGCGATTTTTTTATTCCAAAATCAATACCATTCACCTACAGCTGGCCTCATCATGCACCTCCCCATGTGATCCACCCTGGATGATCACCACCGGCCATCATTTTATCAGCTCCCTCTCCAACTTCACCCCAGCATCAGAATACACCATCTCAGAGCTCATCCGTAAAGCCAAAACCACCACCTGTCAGCTCGATCCTCTTCCCACCACCCTCGTCAAAGCCTGCCTGCCATCAATCTCACCCATGATCACGGACATAATAAATTCATCCCTCGCCTCTGGAATCGTACCCCCCACTCTCAAACTGGCTGCAATCACCCCCATCCTCAAAAAACCTGGTGCTGACCCAGCCGACTTAAATAACTATAGGCCCATCTCCAACCTTCCCTTCATCTCAAAAACCCTTGAGAGGGTGGTTGCCACACAGCTGCAATCCCACCTCGACACAAACAATCTCCACGAACCCTTTCAATCCGGTTTCCGCCCACAACACCCTTGTCAAAATCACCAACGACCTCCTCCGTGCAGCTGACTCTGGACTTCTCACCATCCTCATCCTCCTCGACCTCAGTGCGGCATTCGACACCATCTCCCATCCAATACTCCTGGACCGCCTGGCTGGCATTGGGATCACTGGTGTCGCACTCTCCTGGTTTACATCATACCTCACTGACAGACAACAGTTTGTTCAACTCAAGACCCACAAGTCAGGGTGTTCAACTGTTTCACTGGGTGTCCCCCATGGGTCAGTATTGGGTCCCCTCCTATTCACCATCTATCTCCTTCCCCTGGGCACAATCCTCAGTCACCATGGGGTCCACTTCCACTGCTATGCAGACGACACACAGGTCTACATCTCCTCCACACCCACCACTGCCCTTCCCCCCACCTCCCTCACCACCTGCCTTGAGGACATTAGGAGCTGGATGAGCAGAAACTTCCTGAAATGAAATGGCAGTAAAACTGAGGCCCTGCTCATCGGCTCGAAATCCACCCTCACCAAATGACAAAACACCCCAGTTCCAAACATCACCATCGACGGCTTCCCTGTACCCTTCTCCCCCCAAGTCAAAAGCCTCTGTGTCATTCTGGACGGTTCCCTCTCCTTTGCACCACACATCAAATACACCACCCGGGCTGCCTTCTTTCACCTCCGTAATATCTCCAGACTCCGCCCATCCCTGTCCCAATCAAATACAGAAACCCTGGTCCACTCATTTGTCACATCCCGGATCGATTACTGTAACGCTCTCCTCACCGGCCTTCCCACCAAACTCATCAACAGACTCCAAATCATCCAAAACTCTGCTGCTAGGATTATCACCCGCACAAACTCATCCCACCACATCACCCCCGTCCTCATTCAACTACACTGGCTCCCTGTGCACTACCGGATTGATTTCAAAAACATCTTACTCACCTTCAAAGCCCTCCACAATCTAGCCCCCACCTACATCACTGACCTCCAAGATTACACCCCCTCCCGCACCCTCCGCTCATCCTCTACTGGACTCTTATCCATCCCCAGCTCACGCCTCAGTACCATGGGTGCCCGAGCGTTCAGCTGCTCGGCTCCCAGACTCTGGAACTCCCTGCCCCCACACCGACAGTCAGACTCACTCTCATCATTCAGATCACAATTGAAAACGCATCTGTTCAAACTCGCATATTCACTATAATCACTGCCCAATACCCCCTGCTGTTTGTTTGTCTGTTATTTTAACTTCACCGTTTTTTATACTATGTTTATCTTATTCTTTTCTTAACCTTGTCTTTTAACTGCCTTGCTTACTGGGCATACTCACTATAACTGCACCCTGTGTACCACTGTTTCATATTTCATACGTTTACATTGTCTTGTTTTTAACTCCACTGACACTTTTACCAAGATCATTGTTTTAATCTTGACTGTTCTGTTTTTATGCCCTGTTAAGGTGACCTTGGGTGTTTTGAAAGGCGCCTCCAAATAAAATGTATTATTATTATTATACTGACACACGATACAGTAACAGTTGGACCTCACAGGACAGTAGTATACATATCACATATTTATAAACATTCAATACTATGATAATTTCAGAAAACATAACCAGATAATTTTTTTTGCAACAAAAGTCAAATATGCACAGGATTGCTGTAAGACTTTATGGAATTGAGAACCCAGAGGTTTACAAGGAATACATTTTAATATAGTTTCCAGAGATGGAACTTCACACACCCTACTATGTGCAAATTAAAGCTACTAAGAGGAGAATATTCGTCAAAATACATATCATTGTCAGAGTGGTTGTGATAACTTGGTAAAATTACAGTAAACAAATGAGACCATTACCGAAACAATTGGTAGCCTAATTATCATTAGGCAAAGGATTTCTATTCTATTCTATCATGTTACCACATTTTCCATAAACCCTGTCGCAAGGAGAGTTTGCGTTGATTTCAGCGGTTTGGGATTTGTTTTGATGACGAGGGGCGAACAGCCTGCCTTACTGACCGTGAACGTGGAGTCACAGGGGAGCACTGTGTTGTTGTTTCATGTTTGAAAAAATATATATATATTTGATCACAAAAAAAGAAGAGAAAAACATGTATCATAGAATAAAAAGAAATGTAAAACAGGGCCCTATTCCCCGTAACTGGTTCAACTAAGTCGATCAAAAGTCCCATTATCCAGATTCAATTAACCTGATGTTTGAATCCGCGCTTTCCCTGTTCCTCGAAGGTGGATTCAGTCTCGTTAATTCTAACCAGACTTGATACTCAGGATCATTGCGCACGGCCGCCTCACCTGAAAAGACAGCAGGTGTCGAGCGCAGAAATCCTGATTTTCTAACGGCATTGATTGATTGATTGATTTAAAACTTTATTAACAGATTGCAGAATGGGTACAATACAGTACAGCTCAATAGCCTCTCCGACTTGTTAATGCATAATCTATAGGCTAATGTTAAGTCCCTCATTACCCCAATCAATCAGATTATATTTCTTTAAATGTGCCTGATGGCAGTAGGCTTAATGGAATGAATAATCGAATGAGATCTATTGCTAGCGAAAATAATTAGTTAAACTCTTTCAGAATAAGTAGATAACAAACCCAAAGAGTATCTAATTGATACGAATTAATAGATGCTTATGAGGATATCTGTACTGTATGCGCTCGACTTAGGTATCATGTACTTTATATATAAACACAGTTTTCAAGGCGCAACCCCCGAAATAACGTGTCAGAGGCTTGGAGCCGGCTATACAGTTTCACTATTAATCAGGTTTTAATCTGTTTCGGACATAATCCATACATGCATTGAATTGATTAATCCCAGTTACAATATCACAATAACGTGACAGTGATACAATTCAACAATCCACAGATTCAGATTCCTTGTAATTCATAATCCACAGTCCACGCATAGACACTTCAATTTATGCTTGAATGAAACACAATCCGGGCGCTCCGTTAAGCAAATACATCCACAGCAGAGAATATGAAACAAATCAGAGCCAAACGCCCGATAGGTTTCATTCATTAAAAATATCCCCGCGGGATTCACATTTGCAATGCGCCGTTATTAAAATAACCACATGCAGTGTGTATCGCGACTCCGAGCGCCGTATCCGTATAACTATGACGTGCATTATTTAGGACAAAGTAAATCTATAGGCTGAATATGATTTATTATCAGCATTTTAGGTCTATTATTTAACATTTCAAAAGCCCCCTCTAGGAAAACGAAGCCCAAAAACATAATTCAGAATGGTATAATGCAGATCTACACTGTGATAATTATTTCAGGAAGCGAGCTGGCATTTCTTTGAGAGGGTGTGGCCATGGTTCATCCAGCTAACTGAACTAAACCCTGCTCCGGAGCAGGTTCAAACTTTTCGATCTGTTGCCATAGCGACTTAGAAAACCCGACGTCGGGGAACGGAAATGTCTGGCTTAAGTCAAGCTATGCTGAAAATTATCCGGCTAACTCAGTTAGCCAGGTACGGGGAATAGGGCCCAGGAGATGAAAAACAAGAGATAAAAAAAAATAGATTAAATCTAGTTAGAACCAAATAAAACTATTTATCAGGGTGTGCATGTATTCAAGCTGTGCTGTATCATGAATTGAAAATGGGGGACAAGACGAAAGTCCCCCTCCGGTCCGCATCCCCCCCAAGTAGATGGTAGATGAGGATCATCAGTATATAGAGGCTTGTCATGCTGGCGGAGAAGGTTCATCAAGGTATCTGGAGATGTTGGTCATGGTAGATGAGGATCATCAGTATATAGAGATGTTGGTCATGCTGACATGGTAGATGAGGATCATCAGTATATAGAGATGTTGGTCATGCTGACATGGTAGATGAGGATTATCAGTATATAGAGAGGTTGGTCATGCTGACATGGTAGAGGATCACCAGTATATAGAGAGGTTGGTCATGTTGACATGGTAGAGGAGGATCACCAGTATATAGAGAGGTTGGTCATGCTGGTAGATGAGGATCATCAGTATATAGAGGTTGGTCATGCTGGTAGAGGAGGATCATCAGTATATGGAGAGGTTGGTCATGTTGGTAGAGGAGGATCACCAGTATATAGAGGTTGGTCATGCTGACATGGTAGAGGAGGATCATCAGTATGTGGAGAGGTTGGTCATGCTGACATGGTAGAGGAGGATCATCAGTATGTGGAGAGGTTGGTCATGCTGACATGGTAGAGGAGGATCATCACTATATAGAGGTTGGACATGCTGACATGGTAGAGGAGGATCATCACTATATGGAGAGGTTGGTCATGCTGACATGGTAGAGGAGGATCATCAGTATATATAACAAAAAATAACATGGATGAGGAGGATGGAGAGTACGAGTGATGAGGCAGAGGAAGAGATGGAGATCGAAGAGATATACTTTGACAATTGTTTTAGTGATGATGATGATTAGTAGTTTAGGGCACAAAATACAAATAGAAAAAAATACTTGAATGTTGTGTCAACAAAGAAGATATCCAGAACAGAGGACGTATTTACCGTATTACATACATGTAGACCTACGTCAGAAATGGCATTGAAAGCAGCACTCTTGTATATAAGCATGCCAGAGATATATGTGACCACTTCAGAAATTGTATTACTATCTTTAACCCTCAAAACATGAGTCCACATCTTTTTTTGTTCAGTCATCTCTACAATATGATGCGTCTTTATTGGTAAAAATGCTTTATTCTTTGTAAAGGTGCCACTAATTTGCATACTAGCTAGCCACAAACAGGTGATCATTCTGGCAATAGTTTTATTATGATTTTTGACCCTCAAAATATGGGTCTAGACAACCTACTTGTTCAGTTATTTGCAATATTGGCTGAAATAGCGACATTAGTTTTTTGACGATGGCGGTATTAATTTGCATATAAATGATACATGGGACACTGACAGATTTTTAACATAGCCTATCATTTTATACAAATTTTTCCAATCTAGAAACACTGGTTAACAATATATTTCCAGGGGCTGCATGATAGTATCCGCTTTCCTACTCAACTAATTGGTAAAAATGTGATTATTTTGTATTGACTGCACAGATTTGCATAGGCTACTTACATAGAAACATGTGATAACTCTAGGGATAGCGTTATTGTGATCTTTGACCCTCAAAACATGAGTCTAGACACCTCATTTGTTCAGTTATCTGCAATATTGGCTGAGAGATATTAAACTGATCTTTTTGCGATTTTTTGATAATCGTGTCCTTAATTTGCATATAAATGATACATGGGACACTGACAGATTTTTAACATAGCCTATCATTGTCTACACATTGTTTCCAATCTAGAAACACTGGTTAACAATATATTTCCAGGGGGTGCATGATAGTATCCGCTTTCCTACTCAACTAATTGGTAAAAATGTGATTATTTTGCATTGACTGCACAGATTTGCATAGGCAAATTACATAGAAACATGTGATCACTCTAGGGATAGTGTTATTGTGATCTTTGACCCTCAAAACATGGGTCTAGACACCTCATTTGTTCAGTTATCTGCAATATTGGCTGAGAATCATGAAACTTTTGTTTTTTGTAATTTTTTTGATAATTGCGTCCTTAATTTGCATATGATACATGGGACACTGACAACTTGTTAACATAGCCTATAATTTTTTTCACCTTTTTTCCATTCTAGAAAGTCTTCTAGAAGTATATTTCCGGAGGGGTGCATGATACCCCCCTCTATCTACTACTAACTGTGTGAGTCTTCAATCATACAAACGGGTGATATTTGGGATGAGGTTCAATAGGAAAGTAGTTTAAGTCTGTCTCCTTTGTACAATGATACAACATTTAGAATACCTCAGGGAAACTTAAAGAAGGTCCAAGTCACACTTAATTTAAAGGTGCTATAGATAAAAATGTGTACGTAATCATTTTAAAAGATAAATACATCCACAGAGCTTTTAGAAAGGTGTGGAATAAAACGATTGCTTTCCCCCCCCAAAAAATGTATTCATTAAATGATCATTTATAAAAAAAAATTACATGTTGCGTGCAGGGGCGTATCTAGACCCAGCACTTCAGTAGGGCACAGAAGGGCACCAAAAACAATGAAAAAAATTTGGCCGGTTTTGGCCAGTTTGTGGGCGAAAATGGGTGGATTTTGTAACTATTTTTTTTTAACTTTATTTCGGTTTTAGGGTTAGGTTAGGGTTATGTTATTTAATTATTTTGGGGAGCCAGCCCCCCAAACTCCTGAAATGCATAGAAATCTATGAAATAAATAAAACAATCTGACATTTATATTAAAAAGAGCTAGCCACCCAAACCCCTAAAATACATAGAAATCTATGCATTTTGGAACAGTTACTATATATATATAGTCAAGAAAGCATTTAGTCATACTTAAAGTTTAAAGTGCTTTACTTGCATTGAACATTGAACATTGAGACATCATTAGAAAGCACAATGTATGTTTCCATAGTTACGCAGATGACACACAATTGTACATCTCCGCTGAACCAAATTATCACACAGCTATAAACTCCATTTCCGCCTGTCTCTTAGCAATAAACAAATTGGATGACGAACAACTTCCTAAAATTAAATGAGGGCAAAACTGAAATCCTACTAGTCGGTCCTATAACAAAAAGAGAAATGTTACAGAGCAATATGGGGCAACTTATTCCTTGGATCAAACCCGAAGTTACAAGTAAGTAACCTACACTGGCTTCTGGTAACATTTAGAATTGATTTCAAGGTCCTCCTCCTTATATACAAAGTATAAACATTGCGATCATCTACACTGGTATATTGAAGGTTCCAAGCCACAGTCTAAAGAAAATCAGGGATGCAGCCTTTGCTAACTATGCACCAAAGTTATGGAACACACTACCTATGGACATTAGGGAAGCTAGATCTCTTAATATTTTCAGAAATAAGCTAAAAACGTACCTCTTCATAGCCTTCTAATACACCCCGCTGTTGATTGTACTGTAGCACTATTTTACTCTGGCCATTCTATTGCATAATTTTACTATCTATTCTACTATTCTATTATTGCACTGTATTATTGGTGTGCAAACCAGTCAACTTACAAAAAAGAGCCTGTTGGAGGATTTCAACAAGATAAATGCAGTGCAAAATATTTCACTATAATATTTCAAAGCGAAGTAAAAAATATTATAATAATTATTTGATCATGTTAAATGATCATTTGATCATGTTAAAAAAGGGAAAATAAAAAACATTTGTAAAAAAAAAAAAAAAAAATCTTTTTTAATCAGTGGGGCACAGATGATCATCAGTAGGGCACGTGCCCTACTGATAGTGGTCTAAATACGCTGATGGTTGCGTGCATAATCCCCTCCTTACTTCCCATTTCCCCACATGGAATGCACGTGGTTGAATAAATGACACACTGGTGCTCTAGTGCGACATCTAGTGGCTACAAGCTGAAATAAAGGTCTAAGGTCGCTTTCACACAGGGGCTGTTTGGTCCGGACTTTCGGACCAGAATTCGATAGTCCGGTTTTTCGGGTCTGTGTGAATGCGCGTCGAACTCGGTCCGCGGACCAAACAGGCGAACTCTGGTCCGCCTGAAAACGTAGGTCTCGGTTCGGCTTCAGCGGACCAAATATAGGAAGTGATTATTATTACCACTGCTTGCAGCACTCACTGCAAAACAAGCACACTGCATCTAATCTCTCTATCTATCTATCTATATATCTATATATCTAACTGTGCATCTTGGGAAGAAGGAAGAAAAACGCGGCTTATTATTATTACCGAGGCGCACGGCATTAATAATGGATCAATGCCACGTCAATACTATTATTATTATTATTATTATTATTATTGGTCTACAAGTTGTTTAGCGAGAGGATGGTGGTAATGTGCTTCAAATTTCAATAGAACAATGGATCAATGCCATGTCAAAACTCGCTCCGCTGATCTGGACGGCTCGCAGACAGTCCACACACAGACACACACACGCGCGCGCGCACACACAGGCTTGCAGCCACACACACATTTCCACTGTCCAATAGACAAGCGCCCTTTTCGACCGCGTGACATTGTTCAGAAGGTCTCGGTCCGCTGACAGATTTCTCTATGTGAACGCAGGCGAACCAAATGAAGAATGCAACAATGTTGCAACTTCACCCCCAGAACCGCACCGAGTCCTCCAAAACTCTATGTGAAAGCGACCTAAAATCAAGCATAATGTTTGGAAAGTTTCTCACTGTTTTAGTTTAAATCAAGTACTATTGCTGATTAAACTATACTGGTTGTTATGCAGTTTACCCATAAGATAAGGTAAGATTAGAAGACTAAACTGCCAAACCATGAAAGAAAGTACATTTTCTTCAAAAGGAACAGTGCCATTCTACAAAGGACAAACCTAATCTACTTAATCGAGTTATTTTTGTTGATAAGCCAGTTTTATGTGGTTTCAGCAGAACTGTGGATCTCACCCGGTTGCACACAATATCAATATAAAATAAATATGAATGGACTCATCGTGGTCTCATTGTCTTTCATTCTCATCGGCCTCAACATGTTTCTGCAGTAATGCTGCCATTGTATGAACATTGAATTTACATTAATATATTGATGTAAAAATCCTCCAAGTAATGCCTTCAAAGATCCCTTCCAGATGTATTTTAAACCCTTCAAAAATGTTCTATATTGAATAACAATTTGTATAAATATGTTTTTTTTACACCAAATTGTTCATTAAACTACTGAAACAAGTGCCGATTGATACCAGGAATTCCAAGTCGGCATCTTATATTCTTTCAAGACATGTCAATACCTACTCAGCTTTCTGGGTAGCTGAAGCTAAAGGTGTCAAGTCACCACATATTGCACCATGATAGCTTCGACCTATTAGTGACATCACACACGCAACTTAGATCTCAGGGAGGTACAGAGAAGCTCTCCAGGGGGACTGTTGAAAAAGAGGCTCTGCTTTCAGAAGCATGAGTAACACACAGTCCCAGAGAAACTTTTGTCACAGAGGGGTCACTTGAGGAATTCTCTCTAGAACACCCCCCCCCCCCCCCCCCCCATCTGATGCAGACACAGAATAGGACCAATCAATTTGAGCCAAGGGCTGATTGATTGATTGAAAACCCTATTAAAGATTGCAGAATGGGTACAGTACAGTACAGCTCAATACATACAATTGTTAAGGGGATGCTGAAGCTGTGAAGGAGCAGGGGGGGGGGGGGGGGTGCAATAAGTCACAGAGAGCATTCATTTGAGGCTTAACTTTGGCCTGTGTCTCGAGCTAATGCTGTGGAGCTGAGAGGACCACGCTATGAAATAGAATTTTTTTCAAAATGACAGAATACACTATTGGAATTATACACTCACACAGCTTGAGAATTTGGTTTTCATTTATTTATTCCAACTAGAATATCACTGTTGAACACAACAAAGAACACAGAGGTGTGGTAGTAAGTTAACACTGTTTAGCACAATGCACTCAGCATAGTACTTCACCACGTTCCTCTTTAATCATCATGTTTAACTATTTCCTCAAGACTCGTTTAGAGTTACTTGTTTTGATTGTACTCTGATTGTACTCTGTTTTGTATTGACGAGTATGGCACAAGAAAAATACAAAATGTCCATGTTGCATGCAATAATGAACTACTGACTGATTTGACTTGAGACTTGAGACTTGCAGATCATAAACCATTGATTTTAAGTTTAACTCTGTCAAACACCTTGTTGTAGCAAGCCTATATAGACAATGCTCTACAACAGCGGTCCTCAAACTACGGGTCGCGACCCAAAGTGGGGTCGTGGGTAGGTGACAGTGGCAAGTATAAAAAAATATTCTGGCAACATATTTTGGCTAAATATGCCTCACTTTATAAATGTATTGATAACATAGTGCTGTAATTAAATGTTCTAATAAATATGCATGATCAAGTTCAACAACGTGTGCTTTTATTTTGATATTCCTTAATTCCACGTTGAAATTACGCAATACATTAAGTGTGGGGTCATCAAAGAATCCTAAATAAAATGGGGTCATGGTATAAAAAAGTTTGAGAACCCCTGATCTACAATGTTTATCAATTCCCAAAAGATGCTGCTCTCATGACCGTGTTCTACATACATACTGAGGCCAAGGACATCCAGGTGGGGAAAACGAGGCCCCGACAAGGGGACCAGGATGCTGGGTCTGTTCAGTTCACGGGGAGATGGAGCTTCCGTTATTTATCAGACATTCTTGTGGTGTAGTCTTGGTCTTGATTTGCCTTGGTTCTTTAGTAGACAAACACGCAGTTAAGTCACTTCTGACACCATGTGTTGTTACGTTCTTTGTGAAGAGTTAAATTAGTGTCATGACCTCTGACCTAAGATTACCATGTTAAATCCAAGGACGTGAACGGACAGTACTTTTAATGAGGATACTCCGGAGTCGTATGTCAATTATACATAAAGCCTCATTTTGGCTGTAAGGTATGTTCAGACACTTGTGGCATAATTTCGGTCATAACATTGTGATTACATAGATATTACATGACTAATAATGCCCCTTGGATATATTCAAATATATATTCAAAATACATTCAATTAGGGATGCACAATATATCCATTTGTCAGCATCAGTCCACTGAGCAAAACTAGGCAGATATTGGCAAACATATCGTTATCAGCTGATACGTTTTTATTTTTTATTTTTTGCATCGCCAATGACAAGAACAGTGCTAATGTGAACAACCAATGAATATTTCTCTGACTAGCTGCACAGGATTTTATTTTGGAATTGCTACATAGGTATTGTTTTTGTACTTATACCAGTTGCATCAACACATTGACCACCGGGGGTTGTGCCCATCTCATACCCCTCTCTGCCACCGTTAAAAGCCTATGGAGATGTTTACCATCTTTGCAGGGCTATCACCTTTTAAATTGTATTGCTATATTGACATTACTATGGCCCATTCAACATCGATTATCTATCGTTCAGGATGTGGGAACGTTATACTTTTTCATTCATACATTGTTGTGTTAATACCTTCGAGAATATAAGTATGTTTTTAATCTTTTCTGCTGTAATTCCAAAAACGCTAGTTATAGGCCCAAACGATAGATTATCGATTGTTTCTTTCCCATACACGCTATATTAGAAAATTCAAATGTATATGATCGGTATACATTATGCTTCATCATGCGTGGAGGAAAGGGGGGGGGGGGGGGGGGGTCGTTTATAATTCCTTGATCGTCAGTAACGGCTTTATGTAGTATGGGTGATATATTGATCAGACTGATTACAAACAAGGAAACGCACAATCGGGCTCAAAATAACGTTACTCTTCTCTTACCGTGGGCCGATGAGACTGGCGGTGAAAGATCCCAATTATTCGACGCCGATCGCCTAGGTCCATTTCCAGTTTGTATGGCGCAATAAACGCCGAAATCATATAGATTATTACGTTTAGAAAGCGATCCATATGTACTATAGTGTCTGTCAGGAGTCCCGTAGCGAGATGTGACTGCCAGAGGAATTTCCTCGATGCACCGATGGCACTTCCGGTTTTTGCGAGAGTGTAACTCGCCCGACCATCCACCAGGCGGCGGTATTGAGCCGTTGCAGTCCCATCTAGGGTCCCGCTAGGGCATCGGGGGTGGGTGGATGAATTATGAATGCCATGGCGAAAAAAAATTAAATATTGATCTCAAAAACGCTGTACAGCAATCTTGGCAGTCAACGCATGGCGGGGAATAACGCTGAAAAGCGATCTTGGCGACCAATGTGTTAACATAAACTGCGGAAACATAATATAGATTATTTTCCATTTACAGTGTATTCATGTCTTATGGTTTTCAGTATGAACAACATTGGATTAAGAACATGGATAAAAACATATCCGTAAACATTGTTGTTATCAGCCATCATCTTCGCAATTTTCTTTTTACATCAGTGCATCCCTTTCCATACAAAAGACAAAATAGTCTCATAAGTCACTAGACATTTAAACATGGTTTTACGTTAGAAATGAAGACTTGTGAGTTACAGTTTCTTTCTCTTCACCCACACAACTGTGTCGAGCTGTGAGAGCACCTCTCAACTCTCTTCTTAGTGAGATTGCATCTGTACATGATTGTTCTGGTTGACTGGCTTATGATTTGGTATTATCCTGCTCTGTTTGACTTAATGCAAGTGTCTTGGCCTTCCTTCAGGTCTGGGAAGAGGCCGGCAGGATGAAATGAAGGAGGAATAGCCATCATGTGGGGTTGTGTGCAGGGCTTGACATGAACACCCGCCAAATGCGGGTAGAACTCTGTCACTCTTACCAGCCACTTGCTCTGCTGCTTTCTCCACTGCGGCCTGAAGCAATCTTCTTTGGTGCTTGTGGTAGATCCTCTGTGGTGGTTATGGTAGATCCTCTGTGGTGCTTGTGGTAGATCCTCTGTGGTGCTTGTGGTAGGTGGTGTGGCTGAGGCCTTCATGAACTAGAGGGAGACAGAGTATATTTCACATTCGTATTTAACAGTGTTAGGAGGCCACGCCTATCTCGTTGACACATGCAAGCTCAGACAAATTAAGAAAACTGCTACACATTTTTTTTCTTTTTTTTGCTGTACTGGCACCGTAATAAAGCCACATTCATACAATATCTGTGCAGGTTCAGTCCCCAGTTATTATTGAGAGAGCAAGTCTGATTTACCCTACTGTCAAACTCTCACCTGTGATATCTTCATACTGGCTTCAGCAGGACTGCTCTGGCACCAATGGGTGGCCACTGAAAGCATTTCACTCAATGTGCTGGTGTCATACTTCCTCTTACACAGGTGCAGCTATAGCTGTGGGTAATGCAATGGCTATCTCTACTTTTGGATGAGAAAATGAAAATACCCCTCTTTGGCCACTGCTCAGAGGACGCTCTCTTTGTTCATAGACTATAGTTCCGCTTTTAACACCAAGCTAACCACCAAACTCCTCTCCCTTAGACTTAACCCCCCTCTTTGTAATTGGACTCTGGACTTCCTGACCAACAGACCCCAGTTTGTTAGGTTAGGTAACCCATACCTCCTCCAGCCTGACCCTCAGCACAGGTGTCCCTCAGGGCTGAGTTCTGAGCCCCCTTTACTCCCTCTTTACTCATGAATGCCAGTCAATCCACCACTCAAACCTAACAGTTAAGTTTGCGGACGACACCATTGTTGTGGGCCGAATCACCGACGACGAAGAGACAGCCTACAGGGACGAGATGGTGCTCCTCCAACAATCTCGTCCTCAATGTGCATAATAACGGGACGGTAACTGTACAGTACATCAGCTGACCAGAAAGCCCTGCAGCGGGTCGTCAAGGCAGCCCAATATATTACCGGCACCCAGTTCCCAGTTATAAAAGACATGCATCACAAACAATGCCTGCATAGAGGTCTCAGCATCAGCAGAAATCCCACCCACCCCAACCATGACCGGTGCTCCCTCCTGCCCTCTGGGCGGCACCACCAGGAACAGCTCGATCACATGATTCTACCTCATTCAATGCTATTTGCACAGCTCCACACGTGACTACCTCATTCAATATAAGTCTGCAAATATAATCATAGTTGTGTGTTCCTTTTATTTTTATCCATATATTTTTATCTCTAGCCCTGCTGTGTTTTTATCTGTATAAATCTGATGCTCTGTATGTCCCTAAAATGTTATTTTTAACCGTTTGGTGAAGCCGCAGCCCTTTTTTCGTTTTCATATGTGCCTGCACATTGTGCTAATGTCAAATAAAACTGAATTTTATTAAATGTAAGTGAATAACCAGTATTGATATAACTAGGGTTATAAATTATAATGCATAACCATCTCATTGCTTCTCTTTTCCCTGCTGGCCCTCTCTAATGGCACATTTCCCCCAGCGTCCTCTCTCTCTGTCTCACCCATCTTATCTCTCTCTGTCTCACCTGGTTCATCTCTGTCTCACCTGGGTCATCTCTCCCTGTCTCACCTGGTTCATCTCTCCCTGTCTCACCTGTCTTATCTCTCCCTGTCTCACCTGGTTCATCTCTCTCTGTCTCACCTGGTTCATCTCTCTCTGTCTCACCTGGTTCATTTCTCCCTGTCTCACCTGGTTCATCTCTCCCTGTCTCACCTGGTTCATCTCTCCCTGTCTCATCTCTCCCTGTCTCACCTGGTTCATCTCTCTCCGTCTCACCTGGTTCATCTCTCCCTGTCTTACCTGGTTCATCTCTCTCTGTCTCACCTGGTTCATCTCTCTCTGTCTCATCTCTCTCTGTCTCAACTGTCTCATCTCTCTTCGTCTCACCTGGGTCATCTCTGTCTCATCTCTCTCTGTCTCACCTGTCTCATCTCTCTCTGTCTCACCTGTCTTATCTCTCTCTGTCTCATCTCTCCCTGTCACCTGTCTTATCTCTCTCTGTCTCATCTCTCTCTGTCTCACCTGGGTCATCTCTCTCTGTCTCACCTGTCTTATCTCTCTCTGTCTCACCTGGGTCATCTCTCTCTGTCTCACCTGTCTTATCTCTCTCTGTCTCACCTGGGTCATCTCTCTCTGTCTCACCTGTCTTATCTCTCTCTGTCTCACCTGGGTCATCTCTCTCCATCTCATCTCTCTCTGTCTCACCTGTCTCATCTCTCTCTGTCTCACCTGGGTCATCTCTCTCTGTCTCACCTGGGTCATCTCTCTCTGTCTCACCTGGGTCATCTCTCTCTGTCTCTCCATCTCATCTCTCTCTGTCTCACCTGTCTCATCTCTCTTTGTCTCACCTGGGTCATCTCTCTGTCTCAACTGTCTCATCTCTCTAATCTGTTGCTGGAACAGTACTTCCTGAAACCTTTAAACTTACCTTCAAGACTTTCCTAAAGGAGTGATGAGCACAGCTGCATCCCAGCAGTTCTCAGCTAGGATTCTGTTGACAGATGGCTGGCTGCTCTTCTTCAGAGCAGGTGCAGTGAGGGCAGCTCTGGTCAACAAGCAGAAGTGACCCCACAGTTTTCGTCGTCACCACAAAGCTCCAGGTGCACACAGGACACTGCTGGTACAACTGCATCTGGTTGTCTTCATACACTATGATTTTCCTCATCTTGTGTGGAGTCTCAACTGAGGAGCTGCAAAACGCACAAATGATAGAGACGAGTGAGTACAAAACACACAGGAAGCAGACTTTTCCATAATGTGGGAAACTCCTTATAACCCAACTGACCCACTGCTACACAAACGTACCTGGCACCAGTGATCTCAGTCACATCAGGGTGGTAACTTGAATCGGTGCGCGCATGATCGTGTCTCTCCCGTTTCACAGGTGTGGAAGTGACAGGTGTGGTTCCCGGGGACACATCAGGTGTGTTGGTGTCACACAAGACACTCCTGATTGGGGCTCTGGTCTGAATAGCTGTGAATATGCAATGTTAATTTCACTATGGTTATGCTAGGTGGCAGCTGTTAATGAACATGCATGCGGTGTAATACTTACCAATACTTCTTCTTGACGTCTTCCTGTTAGCCTGCGTTGAGGCATTCAGCAGGCCAACCCGAGAAGTCTGGCACTGAACATGGTTTTCACCTGGCACCGTCTGGCAGTCTACATCGACTCTCTCAACCTCTGTCTGGCATGCCGTCTCTCTGAAGATTTTAGACTTTGAGCAGACATAGCAAGCACATTAACGTTTCTCATGTGAGTATCAATGTTTTACAGAAGCTGACTTTTACATGACTTTTTTTTTAACCCAGGCTTAAACATTGTCTGACATGGTGTTGACTAGTACTGAACCCTGGCTCTATTTAAACATTGTTATGTTGACTAGTACTGAACCCAGGCTATATTTTCAGATTATTTTATTGTCACAGCTTTTTTTAAATGTAGAGTCAAGTCAAGAGTCAAGAGTTTTATTTGTCACAGCATACAAGTATACAATGAAATGCGGGGGGTCTTGCCCGTAACGATTGTGCATAATACAATAATAATATAATATGAATCCAATAGAACGACATTGTGCAATAATACAAGTAATCAAAGTAGGGCATATCGGTATATGTACATGAGTTATTTACAGAGCATGGTAGGACATGCTAGGTCCTGTGGTAGTGCAATACACTGTTAGCTACGGATGAGGCACTGGGTCTTTATGTACACTGCTATAAAATGCTATATTATACAATCTCAAGTTATACTATACTATTCTTAAGGTGACCTTTCCTTTTGTAAAGTGACCATAAGTGTGAGCGTGTGCAGCATGAGTGTGTGTGTGCTCATGTTAAAGTGGCTGCTAGTGTGTGAGCGTGTACAGTGTGTGTTGTGTGTGTGCTCATGTGTGCTTGTGTGTGGAGAGTTCAGTGTTCAAGGCTCTGATGGCCTGGGGGAAGAAGCTGAACCGAAGTCTCTCTGTCCTAGTTGCTGGTGTTCGCAGGCGTTTGCCTGACCGCAGCAGCTTGAACAGGCTGTTGTTGGGGTGGTGAGGGTAGGGCTGGGCGATATGGAAAAAAATCATATCGCGATAACGATATGATAATTTTATTTTATTTCTCGATATCGATAATTATCGAATTGTTATAAGTATTAAAAAAAAAAAAAAAAAAAAAAAAAAAAAAAAATTTTTTTTTTTTAACAACAGATGTATGTTTATTTTGCAGCAATTCTTTGTCATTGCCGCCATCTTTAGTGTTACATCCCCTCACACTCCAGTTCTCAGGCTGCAGCTGGTTTAAAAGCTAAAGTAAACCGGCTTCTCTGCTGGCTGTGGCTCCAGAGGAGTTGAACAGTTCTGGCTCTGCTAGTTTAACTATCTTTTGGCGCTTTTTTGGTGGACAAACCACCGCACATGTGCACTGTGACTCGTGACTGGAGTCTAGTTCTGCTAGCACACATAGCCTACTGTGTACAGACTGTTTCAAAATGTATTTTAAATTAGAAAGCAAACAAAATAAATGGACAAGAGAAAAAGAAATCTGAATTTGGTCAGTATTGTCATTTGGACAAGCAAAGCCATTACTTTAAGTTGCAGGCAAGAAAGACAAGTCTGTCCACTGTCTCTGGTTTTAAAACTGCCCTGTTGCAGGGAAAAAAAAAAAAAAAAACGATTTTTCGATTTTTTTTTATTTCGATATTCGATATCGATTATTAAAATATATCGCGATATTTATCGTTATCGTTATATCGCCCAGCCCTAGGTGAGGGTCTTTCATTATTCTGCAGGCTCTGGATTTGCACCTCTTGTTGTATAGGACCTGCAGGGGTGGTAGTGCAATACCTGTGGTACGCTCAGCTGAGCGCACCACTCTCTGTAGGGCCTTCTTGTCCTGTGCCGTGCTGTTTCCATACCAGGTAGTGATGTTTCCAGTCAAGATGCTCTCTAGTCTCTACAGCTCCGGAGTAGAAGGACTGGAGTATCTGACCAGATACTCTGAACTTCCTTAACTGTCTCAGGTGGTAGAGGCGCTGTTTCGCCTTTTTTACAACTGAGTCTATGTGTGTTGTCCATGTCAGATCCTCTGAGATGTGGACCCCCAGGTACTTGAAGCTGCTCACCCTGTCCACGGTAGCCCCGTTTATCCTCAGTGGTGTGTGTCCCCCCTGCTGTCTCCTCCTAAAATCCATGATCAGCTCCTTTGTTTTACCAATGTTCAGGAGCAGGCTGTTGTCCTGGCACCAGCGCTCCAGTACCTCAACCTCCTCCCGGTAGGCCTTCTCGTCATTGTCCGAGATCAGCCCCACCACCACTGTGTCGTCCGCAAACTTCACTATGGAGTTGTAGCTGAACTTGGCCAGACAGTCATGCGTGTATAGTGAGTACAGCAGGGGGCTCAGAACACAGCCCTGGGGGGACCCGCGGATGCTCAGGGTGATGGTGTTGGAGGTCTGACCCCCCACCCTGACCGCCTGGGGCCTTTCACTCAGAAAGTCCAGTATCCAGGCGCTCAGAGCGGAGCTCAGACCCAGCTCGATCAGCTTGTCCACCAGTCTGGTGGGGACTATGGTGTTGAACGCTGAGCTGTAGTCAATGAACAACAGTCTCACATAGCCCCCCTTCTGGCGGTCTAGGTGAGAGAGGGTGCTGTGCAGTACTTGGGAGACCGCATCATCAGTGGACGTGTTTGGCCTGTATGCAAATTGCATAGGGTCCATATCACTGGGGAGGGAGGCACAAATGTGATCCTTGACCAGCCTCTCAAAACATTTCATGGCCACAGAGGTGAGTGCCACCGGTCTGTAGTCATTGAGACCTGTTGGGGAGGATTTCTTTGGTACCGGGATAATGGTAGACATCTTGAAGCAGGCAGGGACCACTGACTCCGCCAGGGATAGATTAAAATGGTGGTGAACACAGGGGCTAGCTGGTTAGCACAGGACTTAAGTATGCGTCCTGTTATTCCATCTGGGCCAGCAGCCTTCCTGGTGTTCACCTGCATAAATGCTCTTCTCACACTGTGTTCCGTCAATGAGAGCGCGTCCCCGCCCCCCCGTGGATGCCCCCCCCCCCTCCACAACAGCCGGCGCGCCAGTGACGTCACTAGCCGGTGAGCTAGCGTCGCCACCGTTTGCCCCAAACCGAGCGTAGAAGGAGTTGAGTTGGTCCGCGAGAGAGGCGTTGTCGCTCCCCATTGCATACATACATTTAGAAAAACTTGAACAATTATTGTAATATATTATCTACATACAGTATATGTGATGTAGGCCTATGTATGCATTTTACTGTACTGTATTGTATCTATGTTCAGGACCCCAGGAAGACTAGAGGCACATCTAGGTGCTTCTAATGGAGATCATTAAATAAACATAAACATTGTAATGCGTTTCATAGGCTTTGTGCCATCTTTGCTCAGTTACATCATGGGTAATTGGCCTATGACATTAGTCACGTTTGATACTGTGTAAGGTGTGCAACCGTTTCTTCAGTAGACATGTAGAGAAAAAAAGAACCAGTCCTTCAATATTAGCTACCTCTAAGTGACAACAATAACATTTTAAAAAGGACTAAAAGTGTATTTCCTATTGCAGTCCTTGGATTGCTGTGTTTACATGACAGTTGTCATGTACTGCAATAGTTGACAGGAAATACACTTGGGTCCAAACTGTTCCCTAGATTCGATTATTCGATATTGTCATCATACAGCACAGCACAAGTACAATGAAAAAAGGTTTGGCATCTAACCAGAGTGCAAATATAGCAGTAACAATATGCAATGTACAAGTGATTAAACTGTGATAAATATAAATTAGTACTACTACTGAGTAATATTGCAATGGGCCTGGTCTACAAGATACACTACACCACTCAGGTACCCATGTACATGTCAAAATACTTCCCAAAGGTCAGTGAATACCACGCCCACAACACCAGAGGGAGTTCCACAAATCATGTGCAACCCAGATTTTGCACAAACAAGGGACTAAACACGTTTCGCAATTATGCCACAACAATGTGGAACGCCTTACCCACAGCCGTAAAAAAATTGAATCCCTACCCACATTCAAAACTGCTCTTAAAGAGCACCTACTACGGGAGGCTGCCATTCGAAACTGGCCACCGTAAATGTCCTAATAGACAGTCTCCTCCCCACCGAATATATTTTCTGTTAGGATCTCTGGTTAACAGTACTGTATATTATTTGCATATTGTATATGTCACAAATGTAACAGTACTATATACCTGTATGGCATGTATGTCCCTATGTCATAAATGTCATGATGTCATGTATGTTGTGTGTGTCATAAATGTCACTATGAATTGAAAATGGGGGACCCTGATGTAAACAAGACAAACGTCTTTCTCTGGTCTGCATCCCCTTAACAATTGTGTGTATTGAGCCGTACTGTATTGTACCCATTCTGCAATCTGTTAAATACAGTTTTCATCCATTCATTCAAAAACACTACTGGCCAACAGTATAACTAGTAAGAGTATTGATTGATTGATTGAAAAGTATTGCAGAATGGGTACAGTACAGTACAGCTCAATACATACAATTGTTAAGGGGATGCAGAGGGGATGCAATGTACACTGTACATTGGAATACTGACAAAGCCATACATGGTCATTTACTGTACAACTGGGTTAGGACATTTGTAGGGGCCAGTTTCGAATTGCAGTCTCCCGTAGGTGTTCTTTGAGAGTGTTTTTGAAAGTGGGTAGTGATTCACATTCCTTTACAGCTTTGGGTAAGGCGTTCCACATTGATGTGGCATAATTGCAAAACGTGTTTAGTCCCTTGTTTGAGCCGAATCTGGGTTTAACATGATTTGTGGAGCTCCCTCTGGTATTGTGATCGTGGTATTCACTGACCTTTGGGAAGTATTTTGACATGTACATGGGTACCTTGGTCGTGTAGTGTATCTTGTAGACCAGGCCCATTGCAAGTTGCTGTACTCTGTCGTCTACTCTAAGCCATCCTAGGTTGGCAAAGTGGGCAGGGGTGAGGTGGGTTCTAGGAGTCCGGTCAAGCAGTAGTCTGACTAGTTTGTTTTGAGATGTTTGTAATTTGGTTTTTAGTGCCTTTGAGGTGCTTTGGTACCATGAGGTGCAGGCATAGTCGTAGTACCCTTGAATGAGTGCTCCTGCCAGAGTCTTCAGGGTATTCTTGTTTACCAGAGAGGAGATCCGGTACAAGAATCGAGTTTGTTGGTTGACTTTTTTTTATTACATTGGATGCCATTTTGTCACAGGAAAGATTAGCCTCTAGGATGGAACCCAGGTAGGTAATTTCATCTTTCTTTGTGACAATATTGTCACCCACTTTAACTGAGAAGCCGTCGGTCTTGCTGAGTTTGTTATTTGAACCGAAGAGAATGGACTCTGTTTTGCCCATGTGTAATGATAGTTTGTTGTCGGCGAGCCATATATGCAGATTAAGGGATACAAATATATAGTATACAGGTACAAACTGTTCGTCTATATAAACCTTCTAACGTTGTCCTTGTCCTAATGTACAGTCTCCTCCCCACCGTATGTATATTCTCTCCCCACCGTATGTATATTTCTCTCCCACCCACCCACCCCCTTCTAATGTACAGTCTCCTCCCCATCATACTCTCTGTCAGGATCTATGGGTAACAGTACTGTATTTTGCATATCGTATATGTCACAAATGTTACAGTACTATATACCTGTATCAGCTGTATGTCATGTATGTCCCTATGTCATAAATGTCATGATGTCATAATTGTTGTGTATGTCATAAATGTCACTATGAATTGAAAATGGGGGACCCTGATGGAAACAAGACGAAAGTCTTTCTCTGCATCCCCTGGCCTTAACAATTGTGTGTATTGAGCCGTACTGTATTGTACCCATTCTGCAATCTGTTAAATAAAGTGTTCATTCATTCATTCATTCATTCATTCATTCAGTCGTGCCCCCCAACTCTTACCGGTGGACCTTCTGCGGGGTTCGGAACCGCGTCGTCAGTCAGACGGAGCCGGACAGAGAAGCCCATCTGGGCCTGTGTGAAGTTCTCATAGCAGCCCGGTGAGAAGTGAACACTGCAGATTCTGATGTTGCTGGTTTTGGTGTCCTCGGGTCGACCCAGTATCCGCAGCCAGCGGCGACACCTCAGAGGCTCAGTCGGGAATGAAAACAACTTCGTGGTGCTCTGACAGCCACGGAAGGCACAACGAAGATTAACCATGTTTGGGTAAATGTTGAAAAGGCAATGTGGCGGGCTAAAGTAGATACTAACGTCACGTCGTTAACGGTTTGCTTGGTTTTAACTATGAAACAAGAGTAACGACAGTATGTTATAATAGCATTCGTTATACCCGTTACCGTAATCAAAATGCACCATAACATTAATACAAAATAAAATTAGGAACATGATTTCTTATATTTAGCCGCAATGTTTATGGTATTTTTGTAGATAAGCGTGTCGTACATAAGTAAATAAATAGTTGTTTACTTTTATCGTTCAGCCATTTTTATTTTTGGCGATGAAAATGAACGGGTCGAACGGCGTCCACAGTTCCAATTTCTGCCAGTAGGGGATGTAGATCGACCCAGCTAAATGAAAGCTGTGGCGCTGTACTTATTCTGTGCTTTTTCTGCTACTTTTTCTTTTCTTTCACTTTTTGGGGAGATGACCACATTTCTAGGACCCTAGCGCCACCTAGCGAATTAGATGACATGAATATGCACAACATTTTTATAGACCTGGTCTACAAGATACACTACACGACCAAGGTACCCATGTACATGTCAAAATACTTCCCAAAGGTCAGTGAATACCACGATCACAACACCAGAGGGAGCTCCACAAATCATGTAAAACCCAGATTCGGCTCAAACAAGGGACTAAACATGTTTCGCAATTATGCCACAACAATGTGGAACGCCCTACCCAAAGCTGTAAAGGAATGTGAATCACTACCCACCTTCAAAAACACTCTCAAAGAACACCTACGGGAGACTGCAATTCAAAACTGGCCCCTACAAATGTCCTAACCCAGTTGTACAATAAAGACCAAGCATGGCTTTGTCAGTATTCCAATGTACCCAACCCCCCCCCCCCCCCCCACCTCCAATGTACAGCCCCACCCAACCCCACCCCACCTACCCAACCTCCTCCAATGTACAGTTTCTATGTCAAATGTAGGTCAGTATTCCAATGTACAGTGTGTCCCCCCCTACCCAACCCCCCCCCCCCCCCCCACCTCCAATGTACAGCCCCACCCCACCTACCCAACCTCCCCAATGCACAGTTTCTATGTCAAATGTATATACACTCTTTTTCTGGATTTTTTTTTAGTATCACAAACAGTACTGTATTTGAAAATCTGGTATGTCATAAATGTATAGATGTAGCAGTACTGTCTATCTGTATGTCGTGTGTGTCATATGATGAATTGAAAATGGAGGACCCTGATGGAAACAAGACGAAAGTCTTTCTCAGGTCTGCATCCTCTTAACAATTGTATGTATTGAGCTGTACTGTACTGTACCCATTCTGCAATCTGTTAATAAACTTTTCAATCAATCAATCAATCAACCATACTTTTGGTGTCACCCCCTCTGATGGTGTCACTGTCAACCGGTGCAATCCACTTATTAATCTGTCCATGAAATCACTTCATATAAATTAGGCTCTACAGTACATGACAATATAAAGTGTGGTGTAGGCCTGTAGAATATGCCTACATAATAACGTGACTATTAAAAATGCCAAAGTCTCATCCAACATTACAAAACAATCTCAAAATTAAAAGACTGGCTGATAACATGTATTGTGAGGTAAACAGACTTTAATTATTACGATTATTTAAACTTAATTAAAATGGTAAAGCAACAATGAGTATTAAACAAGCATTTACACTGAATAAATGAAAGAACCCACGAGAGGCCACAGCGAGAGGGAAGGAACCGGGGTTCACAACCGAGGCGCCCAGCACGTCGCGGGGACAAAACAGCGAGGCATCGCTCCTCACACCGGCGCCGGAGATCAACAGCATCCACGCAATTGACGCTTCAGCCAGCAGTTGCACCAGCCGACCAGCAAGCGGCGACATACCCTCACAGAAGCCCCAGCGGACTCGGCGAGTGGCTAAAAGGAGAGCGGCGCGGGACATCGAGACCACCAAGGACCCGACGGTTAGCTTGGCTGGCCCCGCCAAGGCCGCCATGCCAGCAAGTCTACCCGGGCCGAGGCCAGGACAAAAGGCACCCCCCCTCCCCCACAATGGAGTACAATCAGACACATCTGAGGACAGCAACCAGCCCCCCCCCCCCACGTCGCGGGCTTTCACACCGACCAAATACACCAGCAGAGGACAAAGGATCATCCCCACCCCCCCTCCTAACATCAATGAACACAGGACCCCATCCCCCCCTCCCCACCTACCGCCACAAGATCAACCACACACCACAGTGGAAAAACAATTTTAACTAGACGACATTAATGAAATAACAAACTCAAATGGACTTCACATATTTCACTTAAACATAAACAGCTTGAAACCGAAATTGGCTGAAATCAGACATTTGTTTCTAAACGGTAAGGCAAATATATTATGTTTCACAGAAACAAAACTTGACTCATCTGTTCAGGATCCAGAGATAGAAATCGAGGACTATTCAATCATCAGGAGGGATAGGAACCAGTATGGAGGTGGTGTCTGTGTGTATATACACAAAGATACCAAATTCAGCAACCGTACTGACCTTAACCATGACGAGATTGAAACTGTATGGATTGAAATCTTATTTGAAAGGGCAAAATCAGTACTAATAGGCACAATCTATAGACCACCAGAACAGACTGGTTTTTATGATACTCTGGATGTGTGCTTAGCTGGAGCTGAGGATGCGGAAAAAATTCTTATTGGGGATTGGAACACGGATATGCAACAAAAAAATGCACCCGTCTTCAAATCCTTCAATAGGTTTTGTGATCTGCACGGCCTCAGCCAACTAATCACCCAACCCACAAGGATATGTGAAACAACTCAGACTACCATTGACCTCATACTGACCTCTGACAAGTCCAAGATCTCCAGTAAGGGGGTTATAGCATGCGGGTTAAGTGATCATTACATGATATTCTGTACCCGCAAAAAGCTAAAACTAAAGGCTGGCTGTCACAAAACAGTCACATCTAGAGACCTCAAAACCTACTCTAGCGAGGCCTTTAACCTTGAACTGGAGAGTCTGGACTGGTCAGATGAACTCAATGGTACACTGGTTGAAGAAACTTGGCTTGGCTTCAAAACCAAATTTTCATCAATACTAAACAAAATGGCCCCCCTAAGAACCACCAGGGTAAAAAATCGCGCTGAGCCATGGATGCACACTGAAATACTGACCGCTATGAAAGCCAGAGACAAAAAATGCTCTGAGTTTCGTAAAAGTCAGTCAAAGCTTACCAAAAGCACGAGCAGTGAACTCCAAGACCACGTGACTGAACTCAAACTAGAAAGAAACAGACTAAGAAATGACGTAAACTCCATGATCAAAACTGCAAAAAAAAATTTCATCAATGACAAAACCGAGGAAAACAAAAATAAACCACGTGAACTTTGGAAATTACTCAACAATCAACTAGGCTGCAGTAAAAAACTCAAAACCAGGTTCTCAAACATAAACATAAAGACGGACAACACGCTCATCACAGACAAGCTGGATGTAGCCAATTACTTAAACACTTTCTTCACAAACATAGCCACAACACTGGTAAACAAACTACCCTCCCACTCAGGGCAGTATGGGGTAGAACACATAGTAGCATACTACATGAACCTAGGCGTCCACAAAGACGACTTCAAACTGGAAATAGTAACTACAGATGAGGTACTCAAAAAACTGAGCGCCCTCCAACCAAACAAGGCCACTGGCCATGACAACATCCCCTCCAAATTCCTCAGAGACTCAGCAGCAGCCATCACCCCAGTCATCACACACATAATAAACCTCTCCATAAAACAGGGACACGTCCCCAAGGACTTCAAAATTGCGAGAGTAACACCCCTGCACAAAAAGGGCAGCAAATTAGACCCGGGTAACTACCGCCCTGTTTCTATCCTTACATCCATCTCGAAAGTCATGGAAAAAATAGTATACGAACAGATCGAAAAATACCTCGCGGAAAAAAATCTAATCTACGAATTCCAATCTGGCTTCAGAACATCCCACTCCACTGACACATGCCTTCTCTACTTGAACGACCACATCAAACAAGAGGTGGACGCGGGCAAATACTGCGGCATGGTCATGCTGGACCTACAAAAGGCCTTCGACACTGTCAATCACACCATTCTGATTGACAAGCTAAAAGCAATTGGTTTTGATAGTTTATCAGTGAGCTGGATACAATCCTACCTGGAGGGGAGGGAACAGATGGTGGAAGTAAACGGTACCCTATCCCCCCCCCCTCACAGTGAGCTGTGGTGTTCCACAAGGAAGCATACTAGGACCGCTACTATTCCTAATTTATGCAAATGACATGTCGTCAGCTTGTGACTGCAACTTGTTCCTGTTTGCGGACGACTCAGCCCTGCTGGTCTCTGACAAGAACAAGTTACAGGTTGAAAAAGCCCTCAGCTCGGAACTAGGCAAAATCTGCATATGGCTCGCCGACAACAAACTATCATTACACATGGGCAAAACAGAGTCCATTCTCTTCGGTTCAAATAACAAACTCAGCAAGACTGACGGCTTCTCGGTTACAGTGGGTGACAATATTGTCACAAGGAAAGATGAAATTACCTACCTGGGTTCCATCCTAGAGGCTAATCTTTCCTGTGACAAAATGGCATCCAATGTAATAAAAAAAGTCAACCAACGAACGCGATTCTTGTACCGGATCTCCTCTCTGGTAAACAAGAATACCCTGAAGACTCTAGCAGGAGCACTCATTCAAGGGTACTACGACTATGCTTGCACCTCATGGTACCAAAGCACCTCAAAGGCACTAAAAAACAAATTACAAACATCTCAAAACAAGCTAGTCAGACTACTACTTGACCTGACTCCTAGAACCCACCTCACCCCTGCCCACTTTGACAACCTAGGATGGCTTAGAGTAGACGACAGAGTACAGCAACTTGCAATGGGCCTGGTCTACAAGATACACTACGCGACCAAGGTACCCATGTACATGTCAAAATACTTCCCAAAGGTCAGTGAATACCACGATCACAACACCAGAGGGAGCTCCACAAATCATGTAAAACCCAGATTCGGCTCAAACAAGGGACTAAACACGTTTCGCAATTATGCCACATCAATGTGGAACGCCCTGCCTAAAGCTAAAGGAATGTGAATCACTACCCACCTTCAAAAACACTCTCAAAAAACACCTACGTGAGACTGCAATTCGAAACTGGCCCCTACAAATGTCCTAACCTAGTTGTACAGTAAATGACCAAGTAAGGCTTTGTCAACATTCCAATGTACAGTGTAAAATGTGTGTGTGTCCCCTACCCAACCCCCCCCCCCCCCCCCCCCCTCCAATGTACAGCCCTCACCCAACCCACCCAACCCCACCCCACCAACCTCCTCCAATGTACAGTTTCTACGCCAAATGTATATACACTCCTTTTCTGGACACTTTTGTATCACAAACAGTACTGTATTTGCAAATCTGATATGTCATAAATGTATAGATGTAGCAGTACTGTCTATCTGTATGTCATGTATGTCATATATGTTATGATGAATTGAAAATGGGGGACCCTGGTGGAAACAAGACGAAAGTCTTTCTCTGGTCTGCATCCCCTTAACAATTGTATGTATTGAGATGTACTGTACTGTACCCATTCTGCAATCTGTTAATAAACTTTTCAATCAATCAATCAATCAATCAAACAGTAGGCTACTGCTGATTTAATTAATGTAGCCTATTATGGTCTTGTAGTCAGCGGTTAGTTTATTTTATAGAATTGACTGTGCCTAGGGACAACAATAACCCAATCAGATTTTTTCCTTCTCAGGAACATTTCCAGACTCCGGCCATCTCTCCCTGACTCTGTAGCAGAGACTCTCATTCAGTGGCGTCGTTTCAGTAAAAGGCAAGGTATGGCGAGGAGGGAGGGGGGTGAAGGGGTGGTTTCCCCCCCTTGGTGGATTTTTTTTGTCAAATCAGTTGTGCAATAGTCACTTTTGGTGAGTTGTTTCTATACAATTCAGTTATATGACATTTAGGTATGACACAGGACTACACGAGCATTTTAGTATAGAAATGTGTCAACAGACTAAAGCAGGGAACCACAATATTTTGCATACGAATTATGCAGAATGTAATATCATAACTGTCTATTACTTTTCTTGCAATTGAGCCAATTTTCCTTAGGTACGGTTTTGAGATGTGTGTTCAACAGAATGTAGTATCAAAAACACATTCACAAAAAGGGTTACTGAATGCTGAACTGCACTGTTATAATCACTAAGCCATTGTAAGACCTTACCTGTGTCCCTGCATCACTTGTCTCTGCTGCCCTTTGATTAAAAAACGTCCCTATGTCTATTTTCCTTTTTTTGTGTGGCATATTTCACTTAGTCACAGTAAAAGTCACCTAGTAAAAGTGAGATAATTGACAATATCAAAACATGCTAGGGCTGTACCGAATAGTTCGAAGCTTCGTTCATAATGTTGACATTCTAATTCTAAATCAACATAAAAAATTGTAATACATTTTTTTATTTTTTTTTATTTGCCAAGGTATGGCGAGTGCCATACCTTGCCATACCAGAACGACGCCCCTGCTCTCATTCACGCTTTCGTCACCTCCCGTCTTGACTATGCAAACTGTCCTCATAGGGCTACCCAGCAATGCCCTGAACAGGTTACAATATGTGCAACATTTTGCTGCCAGGGTTCTCACCCGCACCAAGTCCTGGCACCACATCACCCCCACCCTCATCTAGGGTGACCACCTGTCCCGCGACTCGCGGGACAGTCCTGATATTGGGCCGTTTGTCCCGCGTCCCGCAACAACAAAGCAATGTCCTGCAATTCAAAGATTAAAAAAAAATATATATATATTTTATATTTTTTATTTTTTATTTTTTATCTTTCAAAGATTATTATTTAAAAAATGTTTTAAATGTTGTTAATTTAATGCCTCATTCCAATACCCTCTTATATTTAAAATAAAAGAATCGGGCGACGTCACAAACCAATGCATTGCGCAGCCGAGCAATAGTATCCATCTGCAGGACCACAGCACCGACACATTTAGGACCGCGACACTTTGCGGACCCACACTCTCCAGACCCTCGCTCCCATTGGCTGATTTGGGTCACGTGACCGTCCCACCCAATGGCTGAGTGGAGAGTGTGGGTCCGCAAAGTGTCACGGTCCTGAGAGTATCGGTGCTGTGGTCCTGCAGCAGGATGCATCTCCAGCCGAGGCTGCTGAGCGGCTCACTCGAGTCGCGCTGCCTGTCACCTGTCCGAGCCGGTGTTCTGCGAAATTCTACTACTCTGCTGAGAACTGCTGCCGTAGCGCGAATCGCCTATATGTTTGGACAGCTGGGTGACGTCACCCTATAGTTCACTCCGAATTCCAACAGGTGTACCGACATTTTATCATCTACAAATACATTCGGCTGCAAAGCCAATTACATGCAAATATTTACATGCAGTTCAAAAGGTGCAATGAAAAACATATGTTTAAGATATTGTTTAAGATATATCAACAACAAGACTCAACAAGACGTTCGTCAGCAAGGTGGCAGGATATTGTAGTGTGAACGATTGTGGGTCATGCGAATGCGTGCGCCATGCGTGCCAGCAGGTATAGTAGAATTTCGCAGAACACCGTTTCAGATGATCCCCAAAAGGTAGAATGCAGGATCTACCACTGACAGGAGCTTCACCATCAGACATGGAGGAGAGGGGGACGTCACATATAGTTGTTCAGCAAGTCTGGCCCGACTATTATTGAGAACTGAATCAATCAGAGGGTCGGTTTGTTATAATAACAGAATACACGGGGAGTATCGCCTGGGACACTGTCCAGAGGGAAGGGGGCAATAGAATCCGGAGGCTAATATCCCCAAAACCGGAGGTGAGTTTAATAAGATTAATAACAAAATGAGCTATATATAGCCTACCGTCTGCATCGAATATGATATATAGGCATTTAAATAATAAATAAATTTATTTAATTTTAATTAGCAATAAAAAAAAATTTAATACTTTTTTTTTTTTTTTTGCCACCCTTAATTAATTATGTCAGCTGGGGGCCAAAGTAAACAAAGGGTAAGAGTATTCCTTTTCTTGTCTGTTGTTTCTGTTTCATGTGTGATATTGGTATTATGAATTGTTCTATTGTTGACATGTCTAGCATGTTGATATCATGGAAAAGTGGAAGCTAGCATGGAGGGGGTTGTTCTGGGACGTTGGAACTAACCGTTGAGTCTTCCCGAGGTGTTGTGGGCCTAACTTGACAAAACACCAGTCAAGAGAAGTGCCCACTTGATAACCCTGGTGATATGCTGGCTCTCGCTGCCTAGCTATGGACATGTTGGATTGTAGTGGCCATTGGGGGCATGTGGTAGGGTATGTAGCACCGGCATTGTCAACACCTAGAGCTCACATTTGAACCATTTCCTCCTACACATACACACACACACACACACATGGGCGCCTGAGCAATGGAGCAAGCAAAGCAGGTGCATCCCCACAATTGAACTTGGGGAGCAAACTGGCCCCTGTAAATGTCCTAACTCAACCCCCTCCAATGTACAGTAAATGTCCTAACCCAGTAATACACGAGACCCTCTTCTTGGGACCAAGTAAGGTTTCGTCGATAATCCAATGTACAGTTACCCCACCCACCCAACCACCTCCAATGTACAGTCCCCCCCCCACCCCACCTACCCAGCCCCCCCCCCACCCCACCTCCTCCAATGTACTGTTTCTTCGTCAGATGTATATATACTCTCTTTTTTTTAGACTATTTTTGTATCACAAACAGTGCTGTATTTGTAAATCTGGTATGTCATAAATGTATAGATGTAGCAGTACTGTCTATCTGTATGTCATGTATGTCATATATATGTTATGATGAATTGAAAATGGGGGACCCTGATGTAAACAAGACAATAGTCTTTCTCTGGTCTGCATCCCCTTAACAATTGTGTGTATTGAGCTGTACTGTATTGAACCATTCTGCAATCTGTTAATACATTTTTCAATCAATCAATCAATCACGTGTGCTTTTGCACCCCCACTTTTTGATCATATGAAAAATATGATATGCCCCCCCCCCAATATATCACTGTAAACATAACTATGTAATTTCAATCAAATTAATAATACGCAATGAAATAACTTGTGCTGATTATAGACACTTAATAGCGAGTTTCCAAAGATTGCGACCCCCCCCCCTGTCATTGGTGGCAGACCTTTCCAGTAAGTTGTTCAAACAAAGGATATGTTAGACATGTCTTTACTTCTACCACTCAATACAATAAAACACATTTATAATCGTCACCTTCTCTTCATTTTCGCTGCATTGAATTACAGGTCACTCTTTATGTTAGCTAGCGGTTAGCTAACGTTTGCTAGCTAGCTAGTAACATCAACCAGTGTTTGTGTGTTTGACTAGCTAGCTACCTGGTAGATCGAAGCCCATTAGAGTTTGAGTTTATTAGGATACCCATTAGCTGTTGCATGACAACAACTAGTCTTCCTGGGGTCCACACAAAACATAAAACATTACATTCAACAAGACTTTTACAGAACAGTAAATAAAAAATAAAAAACGGATTTCCGAAGTCTATTTACCTTCAAGCATTGACTTTCATATAATATACCACTTATTTTCTGATTTTCATTTCATTGGAAAGAAAATAATGATAATAACATAAGAATAAATTAAGTACTTATATCTGCATTTACAGATGCCAGCCTTCAATTCTCAATTATCAAATGATAGAAGATATAATATGATAGAAGCCCATCTCCTGTAAATAACCTGCACAGTGTGTGTGTAGCCAGCCAACCAGGTAGAACATGGCAGGAAAAAAGAAAAAAGACCTACATCAGAGCATTTTTCAGTACACCAAAACGCAAAGTAATAACCCTAGTAGCCTAATATTTCAAAGACTTAGACTAGTTGAAAAATGTTCATAAGAAAGAGGTGAAATGCTAATTTTAACCTATAATTCATCTCTCTCCTTTACATGAGTAGCCTAAACATCATGTATTCAACCCACTTTAGTGTATTCATACGTGTATTGCTCTCCTGTGTAGAATGATGTGGTGGTGACAGACAGTGCAGACTCAGGGAGGAGGCAGAGAAGGAGAGAAAAGAGACACAAGAGTTACAGGTAATGAAAATATCAGTCAGCTTAAAGGGGAACTATTTTACTATTTCTTTCACTATTTGGGCACTTTTACACAATTCCTGTGAGTCTATGGAACACCTCTGTAATATATATATATTTTTTTATTCATTGTTTTGTATTTCTAATCAAGTCCTCAAAAACAGCATTTTTCTACCTCAAGATCTCGAGCCGTTTTGAGCCTGGGCAGCAGAACTGTGTGCAGCTCATCTTGTATCTCAACATTAACATGCAGCGGTGTCTCTCTGACATCACAAATCGTGCACATTTTCAAATGACTCAGTTCAGTGAGGGTGAATATTGTGAGAGGAGAATTGGAAGAATGCGCCAATATGAGAATTTTGAGACATAGATCATATTAATATAAGTCCACATAGCTAGGAAACAATGCTAAACACTCAAAAAGGCCATTTATAAGATAGTTCCCCTTTAAAGTGTAGGATAACATAACAAATTAAGACACAAATACTTGGATCATATATTCCTCCCCCCCCCTCTCCCTTTCTTTACAGAGTAGCATAAAGATTGTGTATTCAAACCAGTTCAGTGTATTCATAAGTGTATTGCTCTCCTTAATGTAGAATGATGTGGTGACTGTGCAGACTCAGGGAGGAGGCAGAGGAAGTGAGAAAGAGACCCAAGAGTTTATATCAGACAGCTTAAAGTGTAGGATAACATCCCTAGTAAAAAAAAAATGCTATAGGAATCTCTATACATGTTTGGAACCCTTGGCCTATTTGAAAGAAGATTGATTTAATAAAAATAAAAGAGTGAAAAACTAAAGTACATGAGTTGGAATCAGGTCACAAACACAACAACAATAATGTGGGTTTCATTCAAAATAAACTACAAAATATATGCATTATGTACACAGAGACAGCATCTAATAGTCTGGCTCTTGAGGGTGGTCTTCCTAGGTTTTGGTCACCAGTGTATTCCACCATGCTGTTTTGGTAACCAGGGAAACGTAAGAGCCGCTGCTCGTTAGCGGCTATGAGCGCTGGCGTCAATATCAATGAGCTGTTGTTTATCGAGGACATGTTTTCTTGTAGGCGCCTGTTGGTGGATTCGGGTGCCCAGAGGCGAGCATCTTGCCTGCGTCGGCCGCAGACGCCTTGGGAAACGGACATGGACCACCGCTGGATGCGGTTAATGGGACTTCCATTCGTACGTTTTGTACCAGGTATGTAACTATGTGTTTTCATAGACAGCAGTTTGGTTGGGACTTATTATTGCTTCAGTGCCTATACAGGGATTTTTTGTTTGCTCACAGACTGTTAGTGGACATTGCAAACCGTCGGCTGATTGGCTCTGTGTCCTTTGACACATACCCGTGCACACTGGGGGGGCCAGGGGCCTGTAGCTGTTCCGCAACTGTTCCTACTTCCGGGGTAGGCCTGATTGGCCCCGACAGGCACGTGACCCGCCGCGGCCACGCCCCGCGGCAGCCCCAGGAGCAAGCGCGCTACTGCTGGAGTTCGCTTCGCCTTTCACATCGCTGCCGTTGGCGAAAGCAGGATGAGAGGCAAGAGCGTAGATTCTGCTGGAGTTCGCTTCGCCTTTCACATTGCTGCCGTTGGCGAAAGCAGGATGAGAGGCGAGAGCGTAGATTTCGCTGTGTATCATTTAATCATTTAACATTTGAAAGGCATACATTGTTGTCATACAGAAGTACAGAATACTTTTATCCAAAATGCTTCTTACTGTTACACTGTTAGAGACTGTGCAGTGCACGGCTTTAGTCTCACTCGAGTGAGGAAGACCGCTGGTTCTCCAACATACAGAGGTGTGCTCTTCAGAATGTACCGGGAGAAACGTTTACTGTACCCCGCAGACATAAGCGTCTCACAGGGCTGAGCTGTGCACGGCTTTAGTCTCACTCGAGTGAGGAAGACCGCTGGTTCTCCAACATACAGCGGTGTGCTCTTCAGAATGTACCGGGAGAAACGTTTACTGTACCCCGCAGACATGAGCGTCTCACAGGGCTGAGCTGTGCACGGCTTTAGTCTCACTCGAGTGAGGAAGACCGCTGGTTCTCCAACATACAGCGGTGTGCTCTTCAGAATGTACCGGGAGAAACGTTTACTGTACCCCGCAGACATAAGCGTCTCACAGGGCTGAGCTGTGCACGGCTTTAGTCTCACTCGAGTGAGGAAGACCGCTGGTTCTCCAACATACAGCGGTGTGCTCTTCAGAATGTACCGGGAGAAACGTTTACTGTACCCCGCAGACATAAGCGTCTCACAGGGCTGAGCTGTGCACGGCTTTAGTCTCACTCGAGTGAGGAAGACTGCTGGTTCTCCAACATACAGCGGTGTGCTCTTCAGAATGTACCGGGAGAAACGTTTACTGTACCCCGCAGACATAATAAGCATATAAACAGTGCTTACTAACGTTATTAGTTACGTTATTTCTGACCGAATTAGTCATTCATTTTGTCTGCTTTCGTCCTTGGGCCTCCCCACTACACATGGTCCCCAAGGCGGATGGGAAGTGGCGTCCGTGTGGTGATTTCCGTCGCCTAAATAACATCACCACTCATGACCGGTACCCACTGCCACATATCCAGGATTTCTGTCCACCTGGCGGAGGCCACCATCTCTTCTAAGATAGATTTGGTGCGTGGCTAGTGGCTACCACCAGGTGCCGGTCCTTCCGCTCGACGTGCCCAAGACTGCCATTATCACCCCGTTTGGACTGTTTGAGTTCCTGTGCATGCCTCCGCCCTCCGGCCGTTGTTACCCCTACCGTTCCACCGGCGAAACCCCCCTGCCCCTTCCACGTTCCCTGTGACTGTGTGGTGGACACTAGATGGAGGTGTCTCACCTCAGAATGGACACTGATTGGGTGGTAATTAGGAGGTGACTTAAGGGTGTGGCTGTACCTTTGTTCAGGTTGATTTGTTTGGAAGTAAAGCTCAGAGACTCCATACTCCGTCTGTTCATCTCATGTATCAACTTCCACGTAGTAAACATTACAATATAGATAGTTACCTATACTTACGTTCGGGATACAACCTGTGCAAATGGGTAAAAGCACATAATTACATGACAATGAATGATATTAGTTTGTTGCCTCAGGGCAACAGTGTGCTACAAGGGTACTAAAACACCAAGGTGTTCAACCCCCCTAATGTTGCTAATGTCTGCACAATGTTGTCCTGAGGCAACAAACGAAAAAAAACTTTTAGTATATAAATCAAAACAAAAAAACATTTAAACAATCAAATATGCTTCTTCACATATGCATGCACATTCACATATTTTCTCTACCAAGTTATTTAAATGTAAATGTGTAGGAAAGTGATATTTATCTTATCTTTTGCTGGCACTGTGTCACATGTGGCTTTGCTTCCTGAAAGGAATGCTCCACCCCCAGGCACAAGCCCAGACCCTGATTGTATTGGACACCTCTGGTAATAGTATTTATTAAAAAGAAAATAACAATAATACTACAATATCTTTGTGGTGTCTTGCCTGAGGGCAAACGTATGCCATGGATTTGCCATAGGGCATATCAATGTATATGAAAGGATCAACAAGCTGATAAATGAGGATCCAGTGTCATCAAGGATCCAGATGTTTATGCAGTATGTAGCTTTGTTCTTTACAGATTCCAAGTGAGGCTTGAGAAAACATGACCACCGGGCAGTGGCATATTGTATGGTTATTGCACTTGAGAAAATAGATTTGTTGTTTTTCACCTAATCCTCATTATCATATGTTCCAGTGTGTTCTCGTAAGTTTCCTCGTAAAATAACCTTGTAAGAAGTTTGTAAGAGGAAACTTACTATAGATCTCCTCCAAAGGCAGCTGCGATTCCCTGAATGAAGAATGTCACTCATTCTTAAACTGAAAGCGCATTCTCGTACACCTGAATTTGCATACAGAAACGCCCCGCCAGCTCCTTATAAGGCCATCCAACACAGGGCCGTGTGCACATGATCGAGTCCACATGCAACGTGAAAGCAATTTGTGACTGATCAAAATTAGCTTAGATTCAAATGTATTGTCATTATACATTATACATTATAAAGTACAATACAATGAAAATAAGTTTGGCATCTAACCAAAGTACAAATGTAACAGTAAAGTGCAATAGTAGCATACAACGCACATGTGATTAAACTGGGTATAAAATATATAAATACTACTGAGTAATAATGCTCATCAGATGCATGTAAAGAGTTGTAGTATTAATATGTACAGTGATACAAGTCATACTGTAGAACATGACATCTTAGCGAGACATCTTATTTAGTAGTCAATATGGGGTCATGGCATGAGATAACAGGTGAGGTTAATGTGGTGTCAGGAGAAGAGCACACAACGGCTGAAGTGAAAAAGAAATGGGCTCATGTGAAATCAGAGTCCAAAGAAAGAATTGCAAAACACAGGAGAGAGATGCTGGCCACTGGAGGAGGAACAGGAGAGAGATGCTGGCCACTGGAGGAGGAACAGGAGAGAGAAGCTGGCCACTGGAGGAGGAACAGGAGAGAGATGCTGGCCACTGGAGGAGGAACAGGGGAGAGATGCTGGCCACTGGAGGAGGAACAGGAGAGAGATGCTGGCCACTGGAGGAGGAACAGGAGAGAGATGCTGGCCACTGGAGGAGGAACAGGAGAGAGATGCTGGCCACTGGAGGAGGAACAGGAGAGAGATGCTGGCCACTGGAGGAGGAACAGCGGGGCTGAGGGTTGTCTGAGGTGTGTCAGCTGCTGCGTCCAAAACACATCCAGCGCCTTTTCCGCAGTCCGATGATGTGCTCGACGGTGGAACGAGTGCGCGCATAGCTCTCACTGACTGTAGACCACCTCCTGCTCCGTCTGGGGGTTGGTGAGTGCATCCATCAGGGGGCCAGCACATATCCGCGATCTCCTAATAAAACAAGTCATTAGAATAATAGAAGCCTACTGTTGCTGGAACGATTCATTACACATTACGCCAATTAGCCATGCGTCTCTCCAGCGTAGCCTTGCTCGAGGTGCACACCCACAGAGCTGTTCTGTAAGATGTAAGAGTCATGTACACCTCCTGGGAAGCAGGAGACCACGTTGAGCAGGTGGTTCTGGGCGTCGCAGATGATTTGAATGTGGGTGCTCCCATAGTCGAGCGGACCGTACATGGAGCGGACTCTCGCGGACCCAAAGCGGACTCAAAGCAGACCCAAAGCGGACTCCAAGTGCGAAGCACTGGACTCTTTGAGCTTTCATAGTCGAGCGGATCTCCGCGGACCAATTTCCTACATGTCTCGCGCCAGTTTACACCAGTTTACACCTCGCGGCAGTTTGTTTGACACCAAGTGGGCGCCGCGGACGTCCGCGCGTCAGAAAATAGGAGCTTTGCACTTGGACTCTGCGTTGGGTCTGCTTTGAGCCTGCGGGAGTCTGCTCCGTGTATGGTCTGCTCGACTATGGGAGGGCCTGAATGGTGTCACCCAAAACGCTGCTCTGCGTTTTGGTTGACATCGAACTGCATTTAATGTGACACCGATCTGCATTTTACTCTGACCCAGTGGCGTCGTTTCAGTTAAAGGCAAGGTATGGCAAGGGGGAGGGACGGGGGGGGGCAAGGGGTGGTTTCCCCCCCATGGTAAATGTTTTTTTGTCAAATCAGTTCTGCAATAGTCACTTTTGGTGAGTTGTTTCTATACAATTCACTTATATGACATTTAGGTAACATTAATGAACAAAGGAGACAAATACAGTATGTAAGTAGTAAACCAATTTTTTTATTAGAGTGGATCATAATGATAAATATAGTGTTACACATATAGCTATACAACTCCCGCTGCCTTAAAAAAGCAGTAAAAATACTGAAAGACGTCATGCCCACCCGGACTAACAGACTGAAGTTTAGTTTTTATCCTAGGGCCATATGTGCACTAAACTCAGCTAAACTTTAAAACAACAGTCTCCCTTGCACCCCCCTCCCCCCCACGCACACACAACATTAAGGGATAGTGCAATTATCTTTTACACCCCCCTGTTTATGTTAATGTTATTTATGCTTTACTCCTGTTTTTATATTTAATACTGTGTTTAGGACTGTGTTTTTATATTTTTACTAGCACCTAGGGCTGCATTTAAAATTTCGTTGTAACAACTGTAACAATGACAATAAAGATCTATTCTATTCTATTCTATTTTTCTTTCGTGAAATGTAGTGATAAGCGCTACAGGACCTCATCAGGGTAAGGATCACAGCTTCCTGGTCACCAGAAAATGGAGATAGAGTTTAGTGGAGATTCCGGAACAGGTGCCATGTGGGTTGATGCTATTGAAGCCTGTAAAAACAATTAAACCAAGATTTTAGTTTTAGTTTAAATAGTTTCTCAGAAACAGCAGTGTAAAAAATACTGTTTTGTGAGTTTGCCTTTGTGAAAACTAATAATAGCAATATGGATAATAATATTAGTATAATAATAGTATATATAAAAAGCATATCTTACCTTATAACACAGACCTGGGCATTGATGATTCTGACCGGCCCGCGAAAGATTACATGATAATTTTTTCTTTTTTCTTTTTTTATATATATTTTTTTTAAACTTTTTTCTTTTCATGTCAACGTTCACACACACAATATACGCTTACCTAGGATTTGACTTGATTCAACAACAAAGCAGTCGGGGCAAGCCGAAAACGGTTGAAAGTGTGGTTATTTGAAGTTTGGATTTTCTTTTCACAACTGAGGTAGGTAGATACAATTTTTAGAGACTAAAGTACAGAAAAAAGGTACCGTTGGGTACCGGTATCGATTCACAGGTACCGGTACCGTATCGGTTCAAATGTGAACGGTACCCATCCCTACTGAACACACAACTGCAGGGCAAGGGCATTTTTGCTCATGAAATGCATAGCCATGTGAAAGCCTTCATGACAAAGTTGCAATTAATTTCAAGGCAACTAGGCAGCAACAATCTCAAACACATGAAAACCCTGAAAGAAGTCAAACCATCAGCTGATCACCGGCACAGGTACTCATCCATGTTGGGAGCACTGCATGATGAATTTTCAAGGCGTTTTCAAGATTTCAAAAAGGTTGAGGATGAAATGCAGCTGGTTTCCTCTCCCTTTACCTGCAGTGTTGATAGTTGTTCAGCTTGAACTCATTGACCTGCAGTCTGATTCACTACTGAAAGAGCACTTTAAGTCAGCATCACTGCTAGAGTTCTACTCTGCTCTCAAGGAGGAGAACTTTCCAAACATGAGGAGACATGCTCAGAAGATGTTGGTTCTCTTTGGATCCACCTACATATGTGAACAGACATTCTCAGTCATGATGTTTACCAAGTCCAGGTACAGATCCTCTCTCACTGATGAACATCTGGCAGCTGTGCTTCACATCTCCACCTCAGACATGCAACCTGACTTTGATGGACTTGTTAAAGCTCAACAGAGACTGGATTGCTCACACTGAATGAAAAAAAAAAGAACTGAAGAACACTAAAATGTGGAAATATAACAAGTGAAATGGGACACTTGATATTTTTTTTTCTTTTTTTTGCACAATTCTGAAAACATTAAATGTTTAATATAGGCATGTAAAGTAAAAAAGGCTACAAAACTGGGACACTTTTCTTTACACAGTTCAGTGACATGTCTTGTTTATTTTTGCTATAAGATGATGTGATGTCTTTAGAAAGCTAAGAAAATCCTTGTTTCAATAGTATATGAAACTCAAAATGCCCTTTGTTATTAATGTTTCACATTTTGTTTATCATTTTGGAAATAAATTCTATTTGAATAAATGATATTTTTGAAAGCTAACCTCACCTTTTAATTGCCAAATAATAACATACACTCTTGCCAGGGGTCAAAACAATGCCATTTACTGCTTTTTATATAGAAATAAAATGTATATTATGCATAATTGAGTTTGGAATTTTGGCCCGGCCCTCCAACATATTTTCAGTTGCTCATTCGGCCCCCTGGGAAAAATAATTGCCCACCCCTGTTATAACAGATAGGTGCATCAATCCATAAGAGGGTAATGACGGGGTTTCATCTTGGCAAAGTCGTCCACCAAATCATCCATGTTCAGAGATTTAACTAACTTCTGCTCTACTCCCATGAGCATGAGGTGGGTCAGCCTCTCATCGCCCATGGTGGTCCTCAGGTAGGTCTTCACTCGTTTGAGCACAGAGAAGAAGCGTTCATTAGAGGCAGTAGAAACGGGTAAGGTGGCCACAATCTTGAAAAGCTTCATCACTTCTGAGAAGGCCACAGGCAGGGTGTTAAGCTTCGAGAGAGAGGCAAGGATGCCATCGCCATCATCATCATCCTCTTTCTCCATGGTTAGGAAGGCTTTCGCTGAGTGGCACTGGGCCTGGAGCAGTGTGGTGTCAATATGGCTCTCATACAGGTTGGCAAACTCTGCCATAGTAGATGCATCCATGAACATGGGAGAGTTATGATCAAATGCTTGGATGGTGCTGATGAGAGTCTCATTTTCAGAAAAGCGCCGTGTGAATTCCATGATGAAGCGATCAAGGATCTCAAAGAACTCTTATCCTTGTCACCCTCTTCTAGCGGTCTCTGGCCATTGGTGGACTCAAGGAGGAAACCTGCCAGTGCTTTACTGACTCTCCGTGGTCGGGGAATGGGGGCGTCAGTCTGTAGGCCTACTTTTGAAGCAAATGCCTTGGCATTATGCAGTGTGGCCTGCCACTCACACTCTGACCTCATCTTCTCGAGTAGGGCTTTTGTACACTTTATTAGAGTTGCAGCTCTGGAGATGACCAGACCTCGAGTCTGAAGCTGCTCAGACAACCCATACGTCACAGATAGGACTCTCTCGAGGGCATGCAGATGGAGGACAAAAGGGAATGATTCCACTTTCAACTTCAGCCCAGCTGCTTCTAGTGAGCCTTCTGCATGAGCCTCCATTGTTGCATCCAGCACTGCTAGTATAGCTTCATACCGCAGCTTGATCTTTTGGAGAGATCTGTACCAGTAGAGCCACCGGGTGGTACAGGTGCGCTCTAGTCTTAGCACTCTTTGGGCAAGATGGGTTTGCGCTTCAACAAAAAGGGTGTGCCTTGTATTACTGTTTGCAATGCAATTGTACAGTGTTTGTACAATATTAAAAAACTCAGACATCTGAGGCATGTCGCTAATAGTATTCACTAGTACCAGGTTCAGTCTGTGGGCATGACAATGAATGTACACGGCATGCGGCACTTTTTCTCTGATCCTGGTCTGCACTCCTCTAACCATGCCTCTCATCACACTGGCTCCATCGTAACATTGTCCCACACACAGCTGCATATCAATGCCTTGACTGGATAGTTCAGCACATATGGCTGTGGCCAGAGATTCCGCACAAAGGTCCTTCATATGGTAGGTGCCAATAGCCCTTTCTTTTATGTGGCCATGAAGTGTGTAACGGACCAATATTGCTAGTTGCTCCTTTTTAGATAAATCTTTAGTCTCATCAACTAAAATGGAAAAATAGCCTGCCTCTTTTACTTCTTCAACAATTATCTTTTTGATCTTTTCTCCAAAAACTTTGATCATCTCATTTTGTGTTTCTGGGGATGAGTACTGTGCATACCGTCTGTCCTGCCTCAGTGCCTCCCCACCTTCCTTGCCACTCGCTGCTGCTAATAGATCAATAGCCTCAAGGAAATTCCCCTTGTTGTCTCCCTTGTCATCTTCACTGTGCCCACTGTTAGATTCTGATCAATCGGCCAGTATCACGTCCTCGTCTGTTTGGTTTGTGTTCTCATTTACGTCCACTGACTCTGCGTTGTGTATTTGATTCCCCCGACGTCTCCTCATACTGGCTGATGAAACCCTTATCATTCCCCGTTAGTGCAATCCGCAACCATAATACTTCTCCACCTCCATAAGAATTCGACCCTCGGACAGCATACCTTTCTTGAAAGAGCGTTGTTTATTGATATAAACAGAAACCTCATCTCCGATGTTATCATATTGTATTGTCATTGCTATCAGTCCAATAGTGGCTCAGGCCTGTCGTTAGCCGAAACCCCCCTCGTGTTAGCCGAAGCTAATGATGATGTGTCATCCCCCCCCCCCACCGGCGAGAGTGAGAGGGATGAGAGTCTCTGATGGTTTCTCCCCTCCTGTGGGATTCATTCTTTTGGTCTGATTAGCCTCCGTCAGATTGTAGTCTGCCCCTACCCGGAACCACTGTCAGCTTTATAGGATCTCCGTCATAGCAACGACGGCCCGCCCCTCTTCTGGTTGTCAGGTGCCGCTGCCATGACAAGCCGCTGCCATGACAAGCGCGTTTAACCTTTCGACACACATTCTAAACGTTTCATTACTGTTTCATTAAGGATGTCACCCCTCTCCCTCGCTCCGTGCCAGTATCAGCTTGTTGTGTTCTAGATCGGAATGTCAACATTCGGCTCGCTGGCAGTGAGCTGCCAGCCACTATACCGCTATTCCACCACCGTCTCCTGTTTCCACCACCGTCAGCCTGCACTTCGACCTCTCTGACCCGGCCCCTTTAAGATGTGGTCATCTCCCCCCAATCTATACATCACATACATTGAAAACCACCACCGATTTCTTTCACCATGGAAGGGAAGGCCCTGTCTACCCAGCAGGGATGTTACATTAAGCACTGCTTTTAGGTGTTCTCTGTTCTGCCGAATCTCCACTGACCTGTTAGAATCTATAACAGCCGCGATAGACTCTTTTCGACCTGCACTTACTGCTTTGAAATCGGCCCATCCCACAACTGCACTGACGTGCCGCTTGCTTTCGCTGTGCTCTCTCAGTTGGCTCTGCATATTTTTCCAGCAGGAAAACCCCTTATCCATAAAGACTCTGTGTCCAAGCCTGTCCCCTTGAGATGTTGACACCCCACCAAAGTGCCTGCACGCAAAACAAAATACACTGTCCTTTTGCACTGAGTATTCAATCCATTCATATGCTTTGTATAGCTGGGTATTGAACCTTCTCCCATTCCTTGTGGGGAACTGACATAAAATAGGTTGCACTGGAGAGTTGGTTTTTGATTGACTAATGTCTTCGCTGCTGCATTGAACTGCACTGCCAATCTCATGGTCACTGGTACGGTCACTGTTGCTGTCTACATCTCTCCTAGCAGGTGGACCTGGTTCAACTTCAATTTCCTTAGAAACAAAACAAAACATTACAGATTTAGCTACTCTATAATATGCAATTTGGTGGATGCCTTTTTTACAAGTTATGCTCTATCCATTGAGCTACACAGGACTACAAAAGCATTTAGTATAGAAATGTGTGGCAACAGACTAAAGCAGGGAACCACAATATTTTGCATACATATTATGCTGAGCAGAATGTAATATCATAACTGTCAGTGATGCTGTGTGTCGTCACGATGAATACAATTTGAAGCTTTCATCCATGGTCAATGTCACAACAGATGGAGCACCAGCAATGGTAGAGAGAAAGGCGGGCATTGTCTCATTGCTCAATGACAAAGTGGGCAACAACGGAGATGAGAACCTAATCAAATATCACTGCAGAATTCACCAAAAAGCCCTTGCTTCTCATACTGTACGCTTGAAATTGGACATTGTTGTCAAGACAGTGAATTTCATAAAGCCCAGAGGTAAATTCAAAACAATCAGAGGCTGAATTTGGTGATGTCTTCACTGCCATCCGGTGGCTGAGCAGAGATGCCACACTCAAGTGTTTTTTCATTGACAAGATCTGCCATTAAGTGACACTGAATGGCTTTGTGACCTAGCGCTCCTTTTTGACATGGATACTTCTCTCAGTGATCTGAGAGGGGAATCTAACCCATTTTCCCACCTGCAAGGCGCTCACAGGTGAACGTTTTACATACAGGAATTCAACGATCGATTCACAGGTATCGGTACCGTATCGGTTCAAATGTGAACAGTACCCATCCCTACTGAACACACAACTGCAGGGCAAGGGCATTTTTGCTCATGAAATGCATAGCCATGTGAAAGCCTTCATGACAAAGTTGCAATTAATTTCAAGGCAACTAGGCAGCAACAATCTCAAACACATGAAAACCCTGAAAGAAGTCAAACCATCAGCTGATCACCGGCACAGGTACTCATCCATGTTGGGAGCACTGCATGATGAATTTTCAAGGCGTTTTCAAGATTTCAAAAAGGTTGAGGATGAAATGCAGCTGGTTTCCTCTCCCTTTGCCTGCAGTGTTGATAGTTGTTCAGCTTGAACTCGTTGACCTGTCTGATTCACTACTGAAAGAGCACTTTAAGTCAGCATCACTGCTAGAGTTCTACTCTGCTCTCAAGGAGGAGAACTTTCCAAACATGAGGAGACATGCTCAGAAGATGTTGGTTCTCTTTGGATCCACCTACATATGTGAACAGACATTCTCAGTCATGACGTTTACCAAATCCAGTTACAGATCCTCTCTCACTGATGAACATCTGTCAGCTGTGCTTCGCATCTCCACCTCAGACATTCAACCTGACTTTGATGGACTTGTTAAAGCTCAAAAGAGACTGGATTTCTCACACTGAATGAAAAAAAAAAGAACTGAAGAACACTAAAATGTGGGAATATAACAAGTGAAATGGGACACTTCATCATTTTCTTTTTTTCTGCACAGTAAAAAAAAAGAACTGAAGAACACTCAAATGTGGAAATATAACAAGTGAAATGGGACACATGATATATATATTTTATTTTTGCACAGTTCTGAAAACATTAAATGTTTAATATAGGCATGTAAAGTCAAAAAGCCTACAAAACTGGGACACTTTTCTTTACACAGTTCAGTCACATGTCTTGTTTATTTTGGCTACAAAGATGATGTGATGTCTTTAGAAAGCTAAGAAAATCCTTGTTTCAATAGTATATGAAACTCAAAATGCCCTTTGTTATTAATGTGACTGAAAATGAGTTAAATGTTTCACATTTTGTTTATCATTTTGGAAATTCTATTTGAATAAATGATATTTTTGAAAGCTAACCTCACCTTTTAATTGCCAAATAATAACGTACACTCTTACCAGCTCTTTATAGAAATAAAATGTATATTATGCATAATTGAGTTCTGAATTTGGCCCTCCAAAATATTTTCAGTTGCTCATTTGGCCCCCTGGGGAAAATAATTGCCCACCCCTGTCTTAAAGCGTGGCCCATTGACTACAGGGATGAGGATAATGGCTGGCGCTGAATGAGTTAATGAATAGACTATTGATGACAGACAATGATAGCCTAATAATAACAACAATAACAACAATAATAATGATGATGAATATTGTGGTATTTGGTAAGCTACGCTTCCATTTTTAAAGTATTTCTGCCTCCCTCCCTGTGTGTGTGTCCGTGTCTGTCTGTGTGTCTCTCTTTCTGCAGTTTTTCTGTGGTGCTTCGACAGCTGCAATTGGTTCTGAATCAGGTCCCTGCTGATAAAGACAGGAAATCAACAGTATATCACTGTTGTGTCAGATTGTGTGCATTTGCTTTGAGACAAATTCATGTTTGATTCATCTTAAAATGAACTCTTGAAGGGCCTCCGAGGCTCCTGTATGACTGGTTAGGCCAGGGACTAATATACTGAAATTAAATGAAATGACCACGCACAGGATTGTGTCATTTCCCACTTTTGACTGCAGAGGGCAGAAAAGACCAAGGAGTTGTAATTGTGGTTTGAGATTAGAGCTGTCAACACAGTTGTAAAATTACTCAGGGCTCCTACTTTTTTTAATTAATGAAAATAATTCTTTTGGAAACATTTTGTGTTCGGTTTTCTCTTCCAATGTCGGCCCTCAATCCAATGTCGGGTCCCTAAATTGGCTCTCAGTCATCAAAACTTTGAGAAATGCCAGTCATCAAAAGCCCTGCTTTTATTTATTTATTTATTTATCTATCTATCTATCTATCTATCTATCTATCTATCTATCTATCTATCTATCTATCTATCTATCTATCTATCTATCCAGCCTATTGGACACTGTACACATCTACTGGTTTAGTGGCAGCATTAAACATATGTCCACAGACACAGGAAAACCTCCACTTTCACACCCCACTGTCATCTAAGCTCAAGCTGTATAAAATAAATTGTGGCTGGCTCTCAAACTATTATTTTACACAGGTAATTACTACAGTGGCTACAAAATAATAAGGGGGGAGGGATGACGGTCCTCCCACTCTGCCTGCTGCACTTCCTGTTTGCTTCCTGTTCTTCCCAAGAGAGCTGGGAGGGTCTGATGTGTCACACCTGGGCAGCCTACGCCTCACCACAGCAGAGGACATCAACCACCTTTTGAGTTGCTGTTTTACTTTTCACTCACCACAGAATCTACTCGCCTAAACATACTCCATGTACACTCTCCAGACTCTACTCACCTAAACATACTCCATGTACACTCACCAGACTCTACTCACCTAAACATACTCCATGTACACTCTCCAGACTCTACTCACCTAAACATACTCCATGTACACTCACCAGACTCTACTCGCCTAAACATACTCCATGTACACTCACCACAGACTCTACTCACCTAAACATACTCCATGTACACTCTCCAGACTCTACTCACCTAAACATACTCCATGTACACTCTCCAGACTCTACTCACCTAAACATACTCCATGTACACTCACCACGGACTCTACTCACCTAAACATACTCCATGTACACTCTCCAGACTATAGTCACCTAACCATACTCCATGTACACTCTCCAGATTCTAGTCACCTAAACATACTCCATGTACACTCTCCAGACTCTACTCACCTAAACATACTCCATGTACACTCTCCAGACTATAGTCACCTATACATACTCCATGTACACTCTCCAGATTCTAGTCACCTAAACATACTCCATGTACACTCACCAGACTCTACTCACCTAAACATACTCCATGTACACTCTCCAGACTCTAGTCACCTAAACATACTCCATGTACACTCACCAGACTCTACTCACCTAAACATACTCCATGTACACTCTCCAGACTCTACTCACCTAAACATACTCCATGTACACTCACCAGACTCTACTCACCTAAACATACTCCATGTACACTCACCACGGACTCTACTCACTTAAACATACTCCATGTACACTCACCCTACATGGTCTACTCACCTAAACATACTCCATGTACTCACCTAAACATACTCCATGTACACTCACCAGAGTCTACTCACCTAAACATACTACATGTACTCACCTAAACATACTCCATGTACACTCACCAGACTCTATAGTCACCTAAACATACGTGTACACTCACCAGACTCTACTCACCTAAACATACTCCATGTACACTCAGGGGTGTAGCTCCAGATTCTGGGCCCCATGAAAGAATGTATTTGTAGGCCCCCACTCAATGCGAGCGCGCGTAAGCGCGCAAGCGGAATTTCTTTTGGCCATTTTTTTATTGATGAAAACGCATAATATGGTTTTTACCTATACATTCGGATCAGCAGTTCAGCACCTGCACTGTTGGTGGGTGAGCCTAGTAAAGGATGTCGCATTGCGTTCATCTTCAATGAATGGACCAATGCAATAGTCTACCAAAGCCCCCCCTCTCTCTATATATATCTCACACACACACACACACACGCACGCACGCACGCACGCACGCACGCACGCACGCACGCACGCACACACACACACACACACACACACACACACACACACACACACACACACACACACACACACACACACACACTTCAGAAACAAACATAGTATCAATGAGAGCATCAATAATACACCTGAGTGATGTCTAGTAAAAAAAAATAAAAAATAAAAAAATTGGGCCCCCCCCCCCCCCAGTGCTGGGCCCTTGGAATCATCCTAAGCTAGCCCCCCCCCCCCCCCCCAGCTACGCCCCTCACCCTACGGTCTACTCAAGTAAACATGATCTCTGTCTTTGTACTGACATTCTTTGCAATATATTCAGGCTAAACCTTGATTTACGCATGGTCTCCCTGTTTTGTCACACAGCAGGTTTCTGACAAATTGTTGTTACCCAAAAGGGCTCTACATTAAGACAGTCATATATGGTATATAGGGACACATATCATGTGTAAATGTAAATTGCAATTTAATACCATATTAAACCACTTGATTCTTATACCGTACATGATCAGTGATGAATTGTAGAATTGAGGGGAAATGTGACATGGTGCTGCCACCAGGTGGCTACAACATGTACTGACTTCCCTCTGCAGGAAGACTTTACGCTCCTTCCCAAGTTCCCTCACCATCTAGTCTTCAACAGTATAGCACTGCTCACTGGTTTGTTGACCATATTCACTCAGTTGAAGGAGTAAGAGAAAAGAAAGGGCTCTTGAATAGGTATTACCTATCAGTTCTCTCTATCAAATAAAAGGATGACGATGGTCACGCTTCTCTCCATGTAAAACATTATTTTATTAACATGTATCTGCTAATACAAAAATATATTTGCATGAAGAGAAGAGTGCAACGTTCATCATTCTTCATGATTGATTCTATGATCAGTATTGAATTAGTCATTGTAAGAAATTACAGGGATTAAGGGTGAGAGGCACAATGAACAAGTAAAGTAACTTTATTTTGCTTTTCCTTCCCTAGTGTAGCATCCTGAATATTCTACTAAGTATTCAGAAGTGCTGACTAACTGTTACTTTCCCTGTGTGTGTATAAAGTGTGATAGACAGTGTTCCTTTTGATATCTCGCCCGGTCTAATAACGAGGTGAGGTGCTACTCTTCTCCGGTTTCATTATGGATCACTAACACTAACATTGAAGCAGCTTTCTCCCGTGCTGAAGTGGTCCTAGAGTGGGATCAGTGGCGGTTGCCAGCAGGGGGCAGCGTGGCGGTGGTGGCAGGTGGAGCGGAGGAGAGAGGATTACCTAGGAGCCAGAGCACCAGGAAGCTCTCTTCGGCAGTGAACTCGACCATGAACAGTCGCAGCGGGCGTGTGCTCCGGAAGAGCCCCGTTGCAGAAGTTATGTTGAAGAGCCCCATTGGAGAGCGACGGGTGATAAGAAGTACTTGCTAGTTGACGTGTTATCCTAGAAGTACCAGCGATAGTGTGTGAGTAAGCGATACAGAACAAAGGACTAACGTCTATTGTTCTGAAGGATCAGATTAAACCGAATATATATATTTATTTATATATATATATTTAATTGTATTTGTATATCCCCTGATATCCCTTGTATATTCCTTGTACAATATGCATTGAATATCCCTTCTAGTCTACTGAACATCCCATAATAGTCTCCATTCTACCATTGGACGAGACCTTGGTGCCAGGTCGCCATACCCCTCAGACCAGGTTCAATCGTACCGCTCAACATGTATGGACAAGTCCTAGTTCCGCGTAGGAATATGTCTACCGCACCACTAATGGTACTATTTGTTCATAGTGCGTATATATACTGCGCTATTAAAGTAGAGCTTTCTTTTAGTCCAGTTCCTTACCCTCCAACAGAGTGACAGACGCAAAAGCCTCCCCGCGAACCACGTGTGGGCAGTAAGGCCAATTCGGCCCAGTATCGGCATTGAGACATCGTGTATATTAATATTTGAATAGTCATATTTGGCACTATATCGTCGAGTTGGACGTATTCTATTAAGCTAATAATAGTCTATTCATATGTAGTGCCTCGTGCGGTAAGAGTTCTATAGTAATCAGCACCCCCATCGTTTCGGGCATCAGCTGGACGCTTATCCAGGGTGGTTGACCCCACGTGAAGCTGCACCCGAGGAGCTCCAGGCCAAAGAGCGAGTGGACCTGTATATTGGATTATTCTACCGACGACGGCTAGCCTTCCCCGGCTTGGATTATGCTTTGAGTACTTTGATTATTCTATGGATAAAGGCCAACACTGCGGTGTGTTGGAAATACCCCCCCCGGAGAGGACGACAGGTGAGAAGACGCTCTACACGACGAGGTCGCCTCACGTCTCTCCATCGTGGACCGGAGGACGCCGGCCACAGAGAGTCCAACTGCTTTCATCTGTGGATCGAGGATCGCTGGGCACCGGGTCGCACGACTGTGGGCTCTCCCAGGATACCCTCGGCCAGACGGGATACAGCCAGACTCTACCCCCCCCCCCCTCCAGCTGTCCTACAAGCAGTCGGAACCTTCCCCTAGTGTATCCAGCTATATAATCATTCAAGTATCATTGCTATTGTTCCCTAAATATTCCAGGTTGTATATTTGCTTCCTGCGCAATCAGAGATTGGACATTCGATATTGATCTACCTACGAATACTCATTTGCCATAAAAGTGCATACTATTTCAAATCATAAATGTAATTAAGTGATCGTTGTACATACCTTTTGCTATGTATTATTATTAAACGCAGACTTTCGACTTGGTACATTTGTGTTGGATCCGTTTCATCAGGTGGGAGTGTTTATCATAATTATTTATACCTAGTACTGGGTGGCCAGAGTCTAAAGTACAAGAGGTAGTGGTAGTAAGTATCATATCTAACAATACAGTCAGGGAATTGTACCCCTCAGTTAGAATTGGTCCTTCGAGCCGGAGGGTAATCAGTGTAATATTAATATAGTGTTATTAATATTAAAATGGCCTATGATGAACACTCCACGAAACGATCCTCCTAACCAACAACGCCCGCGGCGCAAACGACAGCTCCCTCAGTACCTAGAGGCTTACGCTGTCAGTCAACAACCTAGTCTTCTACCAACAGTAAACGCGGTAAAACTAGAAAGTAAAATTATGTCTAACCCTAACGACCAGGCTACCCCGACCATAGAGGCCCCTATGGGTTCTAACGTAACTGACCCAGCTCACGGTGGGGACCAGGGGGAACCAGACATGACTTTACACCCCGCCAATACCGAAGAAGTAGTCCCCGACAAGTCCCGGGAGGAAGACTACAGAGAGAGAACTCGGCACGGAAGAAGATGAGGAGAGCACCGTGGAGATAGAGCTCCAAGACTCCGCACGGAGTACCCCAAGGGACGGCTCCCCTATACAACCGTCTTCTCCCAGCGAGGCAGAGAGGACACTACAGCAGGCATTCCTCGTCAGCCTGAAAGCCTCTACTGAACGCGATAGACTCCAGGGTGAACGCGATCGATTGCAGATACAGCAACGGAGCGAAGAAGAGCACATACGCCTGGAAATAAGACGCATTCAGATGGAAGAGAATATGGCAAGAGACCGGGCCGACGCCCAGCGCGCCGCCACCGGTGCCCAGAGAGAATCGGATCTCACCAAGCGCGAAGCCGAGCGCGACAGAGCACAAGCGCAACTAATAGAACAGCTGATCAGAAGGACAACACCCCCTCCCTCCACCAGAGGCTCCAGGAACTCGTCTAGACATCACTCCAGGGCGGCATCCCCTAGCCGAGTAAGCGACCCTGAACTTGACCAACAGACGAGGTTTATACCCCCCGCAGACCCCCTTCCCCAACCGGTCCAAGCGAGACCCAGCCACCGGGAAGGAGCAGCATACACTGCGGAGAGGCTAAATCAGAGACTACAAGCCCTGGATGACCTAACGGAAGACGAAGAGGAAGAGGAGGAGAACCACGCCCGACGACAGCACAGTACTCTACCGGACCAGGAGGTCCAGTACAGCCCAGGCTATACCCCCGCGGAGCTGCGCTACAGACCCCCGACGCTATTCACGGGTGAGCACGACGCACGACCCGCACCGAGGAACAGCACCTGGACCAGCGGGCCATGGTACACAGCCGGTACCAGCCCACGCCAAGGAGCAGGAGGAGACTCGCCTAGGAGGCCTCTCCCCCAACGCTCGCCGATGTATCAACAATCCGCGTCATACATTGGCACACCTATGGTACCAGACTTCACCCAGGAGAACCGGGCCCAGTATACGGAGCTCCGCATGTGTCTGGAGACAATGTTGGTGGATGTCATTGATGAACGCCATAAATACGCGATACTACTGAAGCATTTAAAGGTACCCCGCGCGCACAACATAGCGCTCGCCTACGCCACTTCCACGACCCCATACACCGCAGCGCTGGTAGCGTTGGACCAGAGATATGGACGTATATGGGATTACGTGATCCAGGAGATCAGGCACATCGACCGCCTACCCCCAGCAACAGACAATCGAGCACTGGACGACCTGTCCATCAGAGTGCAGCCCTGGTAGGGATGCTGGGAGCGCAGAGGGAAAAGGGTAGGCATGAACTATACGCCAACTCAAATGTAGAGAGGATCTTGGAGAAGCTACCGCCCGCCCGACAGGAGCGCTTTAGGCGGCAGAGAGACCACCGAGACCCTAATGGCCCCGAACCGAACCTCCTCGACCTAGCCGACTTCCTGGCGAGAGAAGTCAGCAGCTTACGGCTAGATACATTCGGACGGAGCACCCCTGGCTCCAGAGAAGGAACCAGGAGACTAAATGATGGAAGAAGATCGGTGACTGTCATGCACCAATCGGAGTCAGTGCCAAGCAGTAGGAGCCACAGTACCCCCTCAAGAAAGGAGAAGTGGAAGATAGTGTGCCCCTACTGTGAGAAAGAACACTGGCTGTCACAATGTGACTCATTCCCCAAGATGAATGCGGAGGAAGCGAGTCAATGGATAAAGTCCAACAGACGCTGTTTTCGCTGTGCGCGATCACACATGGCAGCCGAATGCCGCTTAAAGAAAAAGTGCAGTCGGTGCGATGGAGCCCATCTGGACATACTCCACGACAGTAACAGACGGCGGCCTCCACCCGCACCATCAAGCAGCAAAGCAAGCGTCATGTACATCGACCCCGCCAGCAGCAGCGGAGCCAGAGTGCTCTTAAAGGTAGTCCGTGTGACATTGAGCTACCAGAATAAAGTCATGGACACTTACGCCGTCCTTGAGAAGACCCTTCTGCTCGCGTCCGCTGCGGCCCAGCTAGGGCTGCGGGGGAGCGAAAACCAAATGACAATTCGGACAATAAGAAGAGATTTGAAAACGATAAAGGGCGAGAATGTCTCATTCTCTATCGCAGCAAGCGGCCAGCCCGAGCGACGGTACAGGATTACAGACGCTTTCACCAGCCAAGAAATAGGACTCTCGCGGTACACATACCCCGTAGCCAAGCTGATGGAGAAATATGTACATCTACGCAAGCTACCGATCCCACTCATAGACGGTGCTACCCCGACACTGTTGATAGGCTCCGACCACGCAGACCTCATTGTCCCGATAGACCGGGTTCATACCGGACCCAGAGGCTGTCCTGCAGCAGTCGAGACCCGCCTAGGATGGACTCTCCAAGGCCCACTCGCCAAATCTCTCAACCGAACCACAGCCACTAGCTGTCTCCACTCCCGAGTCACGGAGGGAGACACCGCACTCCTGCAGCATGTAGAGAGGCTATGGACCTTAGAACAAATGCCCTTTAAGAACGAAAAGAAAGACATTCGCTCTAAAGACGACATCTACGCCATTAACCTCCTCGAGACGGGAACAAAGAGAGTCCCAGTCAGCGGCGTGTTGAGATACGCCACGCCACTCCTGCGGCGGGAAGGGATGCCTACCTTTCACGCAAAGAAAGACGCCACAGAGCGGTACCTACTAAACACAGAGCGGCGCTTAGCCAAGGACCCCGCCCAAGAAAGTGTATACCGCGCTGAGATTGAGAAGCTCATCACAGCGGGACACGTCACAAAGATTGACATTAAAGAGGCCGACCAGACGACTGAATCGTGGTACGTGCCCCACCACAAGGTTCATCACAACGGCAAAGACCGCATCGTGTTTAACTGCAGCTACCAGATCGGATCCCAAAATCTGAATAAAGAGCTATTGCCCGGTCCTACACTCGGCCCCTCCCTACTAGGCGTACTACTCCGCTTCCGCCAGGACAAGGTGGCTATCAGCGGGGATATCAAAGGGATGTTCCTGCAGGTGAGATTAGTAGAGGAGGACAAGCCCCTGTTGCGGTTCCTATGGAGAGAGAGGCCAGGAGATGAGCACCCAGCCATCTACCAATGGGAAGTCCTCCCTTTCGGAACTACATGCAGCCCATGCTGTGCTACATTTGCACTACAGAGACATGTCGCAGAGGACCCAGCAGCGGACGAAGAGGTCCGACAGTGTGAAGAACAGCTTCTACGTAGATAACTGTCTACAAAGCGTTTCGACCCAGGAAGAAGCCGAGGCTCTCCTACTTAAACTCCGCGCCTCTCTGATCAAAGGCGGCTTTGATCTCAGGCAGTGGGCCAGCAGCGATCCGCACGTACTGCGCAGCCTCTCTCCGAGGACAAGGCAGCGAGCAGCGAGACCTGGATGGCCACAATCCCAGGAGAAGCCCAAGAGATGACACTAGGACTAGTGTGGCGCTTCAAAACAGATTCGCTCCACTATAGACACAAACCCCTGACCACGGAGCAGGGAAGGTCGACGGCAATACCGACCACCAGACGGAGTGTGTACAGAACACTCGCCCGACAATATGACCCGTTAGGATGTATACTACCGTACACCACCAGGGCAAAGATGATTGTACGAGCATTGTGGGACAAGGACCAGGGCTGGGACGACCCCATTCCCGCACACCTTGCATCCACCTGGAGAGAGTGGGAGATGGAACTCCACTCACTCCCAGGCGTTAATATACGCCGAAGCTACTTCCCACCCACGGTGAGGCCAGAGACATGTAAAATGGATCTACACGTCTTCAGTGACGCCTCCGAGGTCGCCTACGGATCAGTAGCCTACTTGCGGGCCCAAGAAGAGGGGGGAGAGATCTACACAGCATTCATCCTCGCCCGCTCGAGAATAGCCCCACGCAAGCAACAGTCTATCCCACGTCTAGAGCTCTGCGCAGCCCTCGCAGGAGCGCATCTAGCCACGCTCATCCAACGTGAGCTCACCATTCCGGTGCATAGAACAATCCTGTGGTCAGATTCCACGACAGTACTCGCCTGGATCAAATCGGATTCATGCAAATACAAAGTCTTCGTGGGAGTCAGAGTCACTGAGATTCAAGAGTTAACCGGAGAGTTAACCGGAGAAGCAAACTGGCGCTATGTTGATACAAAACACAACCCAGCTGACGTCATCACCCGGGGAATGTCCCTAGATGACTTAACCCGTCATAACATCTACAGTGACGGACCAGCATTCCTCAAGCTCCCGGAAGGAGATTGGCCCACGCCCACCCCGAGGGAAGCAAGTGACGAGGAGGCTGAGAATAAGAAACCCATGTTCTGTGGATTGAGCACTGTTGTCTCCGCAGACCCCAACATAGACGATTGCATTACCATAGAGAGTGCGCAGCAACGGACATTCCTGCGGCACCACCCAGAGATTAAGTCCCCCGCTGATATGTCAGCAGCTGACTACGAGGAAGCAGAACTGCTTCTACTGCAACGAGCCCAGAGAGACTCGTTCCCCGATGAACTAGACTGTCTACAGGGAGGAAAGCCCGTCCCATCAGATAGCAGATTGATTCATCTGGCCCCCGAGAGTGACACACATACCCTCATCAGAGTGGGTGGTCGCCTGCGGAGAGCCCCCAATTTACCGGATGACATTAAGTACCCGATCGTATTGAACAGCCGACACAAGGTCACAGAGCTGATTATAAAGAAATACGACGAGGATGTACACCACGCAGGAGCAGAGAGAGTCTTCGCGGAAATCAGACGTCGTTACTGGATACTTCAAGGAAGAGAGGCGGTGCGACGCTTCCAGCGAACCTGTCTAGACTGCCGAAAGTGGCGCGCGCAGCCCAGCATACCACGGATGGCTGACCTACCTCCATGTCGCCTCCGACTCGGCGACAAGCCATTCCACTCAACAGGCATGGACTGTTTTGGCCCGCTGCACATAAAGAAAGGAAGAGGCACCGAGAAGCGGTGGGGTATTGTATTCAAATGCATGACCACCAGAGCGATACATATCGAGCTCCTTCCGACCATGAGCGCAGACTCATTCCTTATGGCCTTCCGAAGATTCACATCACGGAAAGGAAAACCGTCTACATTATTGTCCGATCACGGGACAAACTTCAAAGGCGGAGAAAGAGAGCTGAGGGAGAGCTTCCAAGCTATGGGCCCAGAACTTAAGACCCACCTCGCTCCAGCCCAGATTGACTTCCAATTCAACCCCCCAAACGCACCCCACTTCGGTGGAACTTGGGAACGAGAAGTACGTTCTATAAAGACAGCCCTGTACGCAGTACTTGGGGCCCAGACTGTGGCGGAAGAAGTCCTAATGACAGTCCTCACGGAGATTGAGGGAGTATTGAACTCAAAGCCCCTCGGTTACGTCTCCAGTGATGTATCAGATGTCGACCCAGTCACCCCCAACACCCTCCTGATGGGGCGGCTAGATCCCGCGTTACCCCAGACAATGTACCGGCCTGAAGAAGCGAACGGCCGACGAATGTGGAGGTACAGCCAAGTATTAGCCGACAAGTTTTGGAGCAGTTTCCTACTGCACTACCTACCGTCTCTACAGACCCGCCAGAAGTGGGTAAAAGAGAGAGACAATTTGACGGCAGGAACAGTCGTCATGATTATTGACCAGTCACTACCCAGAGCTATGTGGCCGGCTGGCCGCGTAAGCAAAGTGATCACCGGTGCCGATGGCAAGGTCCGAGCAGCTGAAGTACTCGTCCAGGGGCGCATTTACACCCGTCCTGTGGCGAGGCTCATAGAACTGCCCCGACTCCCAGACACAATCGATGATGACCATGACCCTATGACTTTGTGAGTTGACTGACCCTTACAGCGAACCCTTGAGTGGTAGACAGTGCGGTTAATCTGTCTCTGCTTAACTAATTGGGTTGGGACCAATTAGGGGGCGGCTGTTCTGAAGGATCAGATTAAACCGAATATATATATTTATTTATATATATATATTTAATTGTATTTGTATATCCCCTGATATCCCTTGTATATTCCTTGTACAATATGCATTGAATATCCCTTCTAGTCTACTGAACATCCCATAATAGTCTCCATTCTACCATTGGACGAGACCTTGGTGCCAGGTCGCCATACCCCTCAGACCAGGTTCAATCGTACCGCTCAACATGTATGGACAAGTCCTAGTTCCGCGTAGGAATATGTCTACCGCACCACTAATGGTACTATTTGTTCATAGTGCGTATATATACTGCGCTATTAAAGTAGAGCTTTCTTTTAGTCCAGTTCCTTACCCTCCAACAGAGTGACAGACGCAAAAGCCTCCCCGCGAACCACGTGTGGGCAGTAAGGCCAATTCGGCCCAGTATCGGCATTGAGACATCGTGTATATTAATATTTGAATAGTCATATTTGGCACTATATCGTCGAGTTGGACGTATTCTATTAAGCTAATAATAGTCTATTCATATGTAGTGCCTCGTGCGGTAAGAGTTCTATAGTAATCAGCACCCCCATCGTTTCGGGCATCAGCTGGACGCTTATCCAGGGTGGTTGACCCCACGTGAAGCTGCACCCGAGGAGCTCCAGGCCAAAGAGCGAGTGGACCTGTATATTGGATTATTCTACCGACGACGGCTAGCCTTCCCCGGCTTGGATTATGCTTTGAGTACTTTGATTATTCTATGGATAAAGGCCAACACTGCGGTGTGTTGGAAATACCCCCCCCCGGAGAGGACGACAGGTGAGAAGACGCTCTACACGACGAGGTCGCCTCACGTCTCTCCATCGTGGACCGGAGGACGCCGGCCACAGAGAGTCCAACTGCTTTCATCTGTGGATCGAGGATCGCTGGGCACCGGGTCGCACGACTGTGGGCTCTCCCAGGATACCCTCGGCCAGACGGGATACAGCCAGACTCTACCCCCCCCCCCCTCCAGCTGTCCTACAAGCAGTCGGAACCTTCCCCTAGTGTATCCAGCTATATAATCATTCAAGTATCATTGCTATTGTTCCCTAAATATTCCAGGTTGTATATTTGCTTCCTGCGCAATCAGAGATTGGACATTCGATATTGATCTACCTACGAATACTCATTTGCCATAAAAGTGCATACTATTTCAAATCATAAATGTAATTAAGTGATCGTTGTACATACCTTTTGCTATGTATTATTATTAAACGCAGACTTTCGACTTGGTACATTTGTGTTGGATCCGTTTCATCAGGTGGGAGTGTTTATCATAATTATTTATACCTAGTACTGGGTGGCCAGAGTCTAAAGTACAAGAGGTAGTGGTAGTAAGTATCATATCTAACAATACAGTCAGGGAATTGTACCCCTCAGTTACATCTATAGTTAACGGGTTATAGTAGTAAGTGTGCGGTGTATTAGCATGCTGCTAACGGCTCCATCTGACTCCAGTAGACTACCGGGCGCGCGGCGCTGAAGACCGGTGGTACAGTCAGCCACGTTGCATTAGTAGTACAACCGATATAGCAGGAGGGTGCATCCAGACCCGAAGTTTAGCTGTGTTTAGGGTAGCCAACAGTATTAGCTCGCGCGACAGCAGCAACCAACAGCCAGCAGTGAACGTCTCCCCGACGTCGCAGAGGACGCCTCTTCCCTCCAGCAGAGGTCGCCATCACAGCACGCTCCTCCAGTTCACCACTGCCCATGCTGTTCACCCCAGCCCGCTGGCTGTGCTCGCGGGATCGCCCGACGCCATCTTGTCACCTGGACGAGAGGTGATAAGAGTGGGTCCGCCATCTTGGCTAAGTACGAACGGTACCTCGTGTATCCACATCAATGTCCATTCAAGCGAACGCTAACGACCAGTGTCTAAGGGGTACCCCAAACAATATAAGCCGGCTTTAGTGTAGGTTTTATTTTGGTAACGTGGGTCCACATTTACTTGGTTTCTTTTGTATTTTTGTATTATTATTGTTGTTTGAATTCCCAATGATTTCTCTACTTTATGCCTGGGTCTCCCCTAATCCAAGCGGGGTATTATTAATGTATTGAGCACGCGGTGCCTATGATGGGAATAGTGTTCCCCTACATTACCAGTGAGAGCACCCGGTGCCATTTATGAATACGTGCTATCTGAATAAATCTTTTTTTTTTATTTTATTTTTTTATAATTTTTTAAACAAACACATAAACAAACATGACAACACACGATAAGATATACAAGCATTAGTTGTCAGTGCACATCCAATGAAATCACATTTTAGTTAATTGTCTTATATAGGATATACCCCTAATACCTGTTATCTAAAAACCTACACTATCTGAATAAATCTGAAGTACAACCTGTAACTGATAAACTGCCCAGGCTTCAATATAAAGTAGATAGAATTGGGAGCACTGTGTGTGTGTCTGTTTCTTCAATTTGCTAACCTAACCCCTGGGTAAATACTGTGACTGCATAATTATTTAACCCTTCCACCCCATTCACAGCATATTAATTAAAGGGTCTATACAGGTGGTCAAGGAAGGGTACTGCTTAAAGGGAAGCCCTATAACACTATTGAACTGACAGTCACCGGGTGTGGGAGGGCTGTCGGAGGTACTGGGGGAAGTGAGAGTGTGTGGGGAGCTACTGCTGACCACCTTGGAAGGCGAGGGAGTCCAGAGTACCATTCCCCAGGTTTGTAAATCCTGGGCCCCATCCACTCCTGCTGCAAGCCCTCCAGAACGATGTTCCGGGCCAAAGACGGGGCTACATATAGATCCAATTCTATAGTATCCTGCTACCAGGTGGCTGTGTACTACTACTCCCATAAGCAGGGATAATCCACCCTTCTACACTAGGATTAAAATATGATTATATCACATACTGTATAATGCACACAAGGAGGGAAAGTGTCAACCGCCACCCCCTAGTGGTTGTGTTCCCACTGCAAGAAAATCATAATTCAATATTTTCTTAATAATATCAATGACTGCATAGTTATTGGAATTACAACCTGTTGGGATACAGCAATAAACTACAAAATGGATCAATAATATTTTGTAAAATAATAAAATATAACAATAATTGTAATTTGTTTGTTTGTACTATATTTTGTAACTGCACAAAGACCTTTAAAATCCAAATGACACTGTTGCCTTTATATTGGTGAGATATCTTTTTCTTTTATACAATTCTGCATGGAGAATTCAAGACATTTTCTCTCTGCGGTAGGAACACTGCCACGTTCACTTCACCTCCCTGGCTCTGCACAGTATGGATGTGTTTTCTGGGTCAAAGGTCAAATGGATAGGGAAAAGTGCCACTTAGGAAACAATGGTATCACAGATATTTTAACGACATACCTTAACTCATTCACGGCCAGCGGTGTAAGCCATCCTTGTACTCAATGGGCCACCGCTCTAAGAGATAGGGATTTTCACTGTGCGTCGCGGTCTTTGCAGGGCTATATCTATATTCTATATTATAGCTATGGAGACAATACTATGGCTCATTTGACATTAACTATCCATCGTTCAACATGTGAAAAATAATAAATGTTTTCATGTATATGTAACCGGTCTTCTTTTACATGCCCCGAGTGGGAGTTGAACCCCGGCCTCCCGCACCGCGGGCGGCATCACAGACCACTATACCAAGAGATGAATTTACTTCTAAGCAATGGGTCTGGATGCCTCTGGGGAGTGAGTTTTACTTGCAGTACTGCTGCCGTCCACAGTCACTTCACAACACTGTCCATTGTGACTGTAGGATAGACACACGGTACCTCCGTTACATATACGTTCGCGTATACTATATATTGTATAGTTTCAGAGTGATCCTGGCTAATTCCTGAAAACGGCACTATGGACCAATATGTGAATTTTGCTAAAAGCGTTCACGTTGCTCGCCTGGACACGCTACTATCTCCAATTCAAAGGTATATAATAGGTATTATGTTTCATCATGAATGCATGAAAGGGGGGGTCGTTTTTTGATGCTTTGATCGCCAGTAACGGCATTCGTTTTGAATACTACATACGTTGATCGGCCGGATCGATGTGAAATCATTGTCGGATCAAAGTAGGATTGATGTCATATAGTCCTTACCTTTACTAGGAGGTATCCCAAAAAGAATATTCCAATTGTCTGATCGCGATTTCCAGTATTGCTGTCGATCGGGTCCCTGACATGAAGTAGCACAAGATATGCCTCAAGTGTGCTGAATGCGTTTTGAAGTGGTCCGATGAAGCGATTCACTTGGCTTGGTCTAAATTCCCCGCCCGGACCATATGTAACACCCAGTGTGAAATAAGGTTTAAAAGGGTGGGAGATACTGCCACCTAGCAGGATGCGGCCGGTATTGCACTTTTGGGATTTCAGAATGATTTCCTATGGTAACACCGAGGTCCGTGACATTGCATAGGATAAAAAACAATTTAATAAAAAAAAAAACTATGAAAACCCGACTATACTCGGTATGGCGCTCAACCGCTGGCTAGATGACCCGACTATCATCTGGTCTGGCGCTGAATGAGTTAATGGCAGTGGTTGCAGCTCTAATGCAGTGCCATATAGATGCATTAAATGCCTTTTTCAAATATGGTACCTCTGTTCTAATGGATATCCTGCCCCATTTTAAAGGTAGAATATGTAATGCCATCAAACAGCGACCTCTAAGGAAAAAGGACGTCAAAACCCAAATTTGGACCCTTTCATGCCTGAGTAGTCCTTTACCGCCTGGAGGTGAGTCGGTTGAGGCCTATTTTCAAGTGAGCTGTGTGCTTTATAGAGGCACTGAGACAGAGATCGCTAAGTGACCGAAATCAACTACTTTTCAGAAGGGTATCATTTATCAGTCACATCAGCTCAGTTATATGCGCTTCATAGCCCTGCACTAGTATGATGGACTTCTCCATATTCGCAGGAAAGGAAAGATCTGTGCAACTGTGATTGAAGGTTTCTCACCAGGCGACATGCATTTTGCCTAGTTGCGACAATCCACAAACTTGAGATATTATTCTCTGTGCGTCAGCGTTGTACCCAGGGAGAAAATGCACCTGGGACTGCGTCAGCGCTGCGATAGCATGATTTTCTCAAACGCTAGTATCACCAGGAACACGGGTAACAAGAACATAGGAAACACAAGGAACAAGAGTTTAGGGAGAAATATATCCTTCTCTTTGCTAAGCAACACAAAGTTTGACAAGCGGATGACATAAACATGATGTGGAACAATGCAGCTAAAGCCGAAACATGTTCAACTCGGAGCCCCGAAATGTGCTGAAAAACGCACGGCTACTGGGACCAAACCGTTGAGAAACGGAAGAAAGAAAAGATGCAGGTGCATTCAAAGAAGCGAACCTCCCTGATGCCCTAAAATGGTTGCTTAACGTTAGTTGGGACTCAAAGAGCTCCGATTGGTTTAGAACTCTTGGCAATGTTGCCATGGAACTATTATTATAGCATTCCAGTGACTCATGCACTCACAGTGGAGTCGATTTTGTACCAGCTTCTTTTAATGTACATGCTGTCGCCGGTACCAGTCACTAAGCATGACATCCCCCAGTGTGTTACAGACATATAGTACGTTACAAGTATATTTCATATCCTTGGATCTCTATTGAGGCTGAGAAGATTGTATTCCAGAACACTATGATCTTTCCACAAATTATGAAAACGTTTAGTGTCTGTTTGTGTTACAACCCCAGTAACGTAACAGTTTGTCTTCAGTATTTTTGTTGTACCAAGAGCTATTCGCTTTTAATGCGGGGTGTGACAAAGAAGTGAATTAGGTTTTTATCTCCATAGTCAATTCAAATTATATGGGATTATCCAAGGAATTCTATCCAGTTGGTCAGAATCTGGTTGAGAGTTAACCAGTTTATTCAGACCTTTATTTCTCCTCGAAGACAATTGAGGTTGCCATCATTTACAATTGTATTCAGATTATAAAACATTCAGGATAAATGATTAAAACAGATGAGTATAAAGATAAGAAAAATTAAACAATGTACCATGGATGTTTAAAATCATGGCCCTAAACTGACTATAGGTCAGCCTATGCTGAAGATCATTCCAGAAAGTTGGTACACAAACAAGACGCTGACTTTCCAAGGTCAGACTGTGCATGAGGGACCTTAATTTGTCATTTGAGCGGGTTAGATAGGGTGCAAAATTCCATTCTAACATATTTGCAATACAAGGTGGTAGCTTTCTGATAATGGCCTTATAACACTTTTTTAAATACAAATAGAAATGATCATGATGCCTCTGCCAGAGAGGCCCGCCTGATTCAGTTTAAGATGAATAAGTGCATCCTGTAGACCAGGGGTTCCCAAACTTTTCAGGCCGTGACCCAAAAATAACGGTGTCAGAGAGCCCCTGTCAGGCCACTTTTTAAGCAGGGGGTCTGAGGGTCCCCCACCAGGACATTTCTTGTTACAAAGACTTCATTTCCTGCATTCTGGTGCAGGCATTTTTTTATTTGTACCCTTTAAATGCCAGTGTTTGTGATGACATCACAAATTATTGTTAAAAAACAGGCTAGCATATGTATGATTAGCAACAACACAGATTTTGATGGATTTTCAGTTTTTTTGTAATGTCAGATTGAAAATAATACAATCTTTTATTCAACTTCAGCCCTGATCATAACACCACATATTAATTTTATAATTCTAACCCTTTAAATGCCAGTGTGTGTGATGGCATATATTTGCAAAGGAGATTTTTCTGGGGGGGATTATTACAGGCTAGCATGTGTCAATGATTAGCAACAACCGTTTTTTGTAAGGGTCCCGCCTCCACCAATCACATGCGGCTCCTTTTGTGTGTGTGTGTGTGAGAGCAAGAGAGAGAGAGAGATAGTTCTCCAACTATTGTGTGAGTTGCAGTGATCTCCTGGTTGTTCCCCACCTAGGTTATTCTAACTATTGCGCTGCTGCAACTAGAAACACTGTCCTGGCCTGCTTCTAAGTTCAGTGGCCTGAAATGTTTTTTTTTTTTTTATCATCTGGCGACCCCACCGCGGCGGCTCGCGACCCTCCTGTGGGTCGCGACCCCAACTTTGGGAACCCCTGCTGTAGACTAGACTATAAAAGGAGAGATACAGGTTCCCAATGGCTAGCTGAACAGAATCAGTGATACAATACACAGTAGTGTCATCAGCATAAAGATGAACTTGACAACCACTCAGTGAAGAGACAAGTGTAAAAAGGACTGGACCCTGATGGACACCCTATGTTACCGACAGGAATTCAGACTGGAGTTTCCCGAACTTCACACACTGAGGTCTCTCAAAAAAAGAACTCTGAAAACCAATCACAAGTCATTCCATCTAAACCAATATTACATAACCTTTGTAAGAGCAAAGGATGATCAACTGTATCAAACGCTTTATATTATTATTATTTGTAACTAATGTAATGGCTTAAATAGTGCTGCTCTGAAACCAGATTGATGCAGAGTTGGGACAATAAAGGGGTTATACTGTAGCATGCGGGTTAAGTGATCATTATATGATATTCTGTACCCGCAAAAAGCTAAAACAAAAGGCCGGCTGTCACAAAACAGTCACATCTAGAGACCTCAAAACCTACTCTAGCGAGGCCTTTAACCTTGAACTGGAGAGCCTGGACTGGTCGCGTGTAGTCTTTTACCAACACACTTGCAGTTCCGCGTTCGGGTTCTGCGATCTGATTGGCCACTGACGTTTCTCTCTGCGCCAATCGTGTTACGCCTAGTTCTGCTCAACTATCCTCAGTCAACGTAATTTATACAAATGGAAGTATTGATTTCGCCGTAACGAATCATTAAAAAAATATACCGTTAACTGGAATATGTTAGTTTCTTACACATATGTTGGATTATGTAATTGGTTTGTCATGACAAACCAATATAAAATCGTGAATTAACCGGTGGTTATCCTATAGCTAGTTTCAACAAAGTGGAGCCGCAGGGGACTTCCATAGCATACGCCTTCAAATCCAGCTAGCGTTGATGCTATTCAATGCTATCATACCCAAGTAACCCAACTAACGTTAATGCCATTCAGAATTTATTAACATAGCTACAACAACACAGTAGCCTAATGTTAATATAATTACATGCATCATTGTTTACAATGAACGGTGGGGCTAATCGAAAGGACTGGACACGGACAAGTTAAACAGCAATCAATTAATTTAACGTTAAAACCAACAAACACAGAACCGGACACACAAGCAGAATACGACGCATAATTTTTACTTCCGGTCGGGGGGTTTCAAAATAAAAGAGCGACGTCTAAAGCACCGGAAATACATTTATTTTGTACATTATCTAACGTTAACACGAACCTAAACTAACTTCTGGCGCTGCTCTGATGGCTGCCTTTCTGATCGCTCCGACGAGACTGTGCTTTATTTTGTTAATTTTTATAGTATTAGGAGTTTTATTTGCACCAACTGTTGGTGCATTATATGTGTATGACCGTCAGTCAATCATTGACATTGGATTAAGAAAAACTTGCTCTCTGGATCGGATCGCTGAACAGCAGAAATGGCCCGCCGAGATCCTTTGTTATGCCGGCCATGGCCAAAACCAGAAACCGCCGCGAAGACGAGGAAAGAGAGCCGGGGTCCGGAACAGACTGAGGTCCAAACGACACAGAACCACATTGCCCAGCATATTGTTGGCCAATGTGCAATCGATAGGAAACAAATTGGACGACATCAGAGCAAGGATCCAATTCCAGAGGGACATTCGGGATTGTAACGTCCTCTGTTTCACAGAAACTTGGCTGAGTCCAGATGTCCCGAATCATGCAATAGAACCGGCAGACCACTTCTTTGTTCTCCGCAAAGATAGGACGGCAGAAGAGTCACTAAAGACGAGAGGAGGCGGCATTGCCTTCATGATAAACAAGGAGTGGTGCGATTTAGGCAACACAAAGGAACTGTCTAACCACTGCTCCCCAGACCTGGAGTTTATCACGATAAAATGTCGACCCTTCTTCCTCCCAAGAGAGTTAACGTCCATCATCCTCATCGGAGTGTACATTCCACCACACGCGAACACTGGGGTCGCACTTTCAAAACTTCACGACGAGGTAAACAAACTCCAGGCAGCTAATGTTGACGCTGCCATTTTGGTCTTGGGGGATTTCAACAGCGCGCGTCTTAAAAAGGTGCTGCCGAATTTCTATCAGCATGTGACCTGTCCCACCAGAGGCGAGAACATATTAGACCATGTATACTCGCAATTTAAGAATGGGTACAAGTCACAGGCTCTTAGTCCATTCGGTAAAAGCGATCACGCCGCCATCTTTCTTTTGCCAAAGTACAGACAAAGTCTCAAGCGAACGCCGGTGGTCTCGCGAGAGGTTAAGCGTTGGGCCGTGACGTCAGTGGAGTCACTCCAAGCAGTGCTGGGAAGCACAGAATGGAGTGTATTCCGTGATAACACAGCCAATATTAACGAATACACCGAAACGGTGATTGACTATGTCTGTACTCAGGTAGAAGTAATAATCCCCACCACCAAAATTAATATCTACCCAAATCAAAAGCCCTGGGTAGACAAATCCGTCCGTGAGGCTCTGAAAGTGCGCACATCAGCATACAACACCGGGCTGGTGACAGGCAACATGGAAGAACACAAGATGGCAAGATACAACGTCAGGAGAGCAGTAATAGAGGCAAAACGGCGTTACAGGGATAAAGTTGAACTTCAGTTTGAACAGGCTGACTCTAGAGGCATGTGGCAGGGCCTCAGAACAATGACAGACTACAAAGGAACCCCCCTCAAACTGAACAGTGACATCTCCTTAGCAAATGATCTCAACTCCTTCTATGCGAGGTTTGAGGCTGTGAATAACAACACCAGCCTACAAACCACGGCAATGGGGGGGGGGGGGTCTGCTGATGGAGACTCAGTGTTCAGGGTAACAGAGCATGAGGTGAGACGGATCTTTAAAAAAGTGGATATCAGGAAGGCAGCAGGACCGGACGGCATCCCCGGCCGCGTCCTAAAAGTCTGTGCCGACCAACTGGCCCCGGTATTCACTGACATCTTCAACCTGTCCTTGGAACAGGCCGTCATCCCCACCTGTCTGAAGAAGTCCACCATCATCCCTGTACCCAAAAAATCTACGCCCGCTTGCCTCAACGACTACCGCCCTGTAGCCCTCACCTCCATAGCCATGAAGTGCTTTGAGAAGCTAGTGAAGGGCTACATCTGTTCCTCCCTCCCCATCAACCTGGACCCTCTGCAATTTGCATATCGCCCCAACAGGTCCACGGAGGACGCCATAGCCCATGTGCTGCACACAGCAGCATCACATCTGGACAAGAGGCAGGGGAACTATGTGAGAATGCTGTTCATCGACTACAGCTCAGCATTCAATACCATAGTCCCCTCCAAACTCATAGCCAAGCTCAGGGACCTGGGCTTGAACTATGACCTGTGCCAGTGGGTCCTGGACTTCCTGACGGGCAGACCCCAGGTGGTAAGAGCCGGCAACTGCACCTCCTCATCCATCACGCTCAACATAGGGGCCCCCCAGGGCTGTGTTCTGAGCCCCCTCCTCTACTCCCTGTACACACATGACTGCGTAGCACAGCGGAACAACAACACCATCATCAAATTTGCTGATGACACAGTAGTGGTGGGCCTGATCTCTGCCAACGACGAAAGGGCCTACCTGGAAGAGGTAGAGAACCTGTCACAGTGGTGTCAGGAGAACTGCCTCTCCCTGAACGTCAGCAAAACAAAAGAGATGATTGTGGACTTCAGGAGGTCGGGGGTCAAGGACTACAGCCCCCTCAGCATCGACGGGGCACCAGTTGAGAGAGTGAACAGTTTCAAGTACCTCGGAGCCCACATATCCGAGGACTTGACATGGACCACACACATTGACAGTGTTGTGAAGAAGGCACGACAACGCCTCTACTTCCTCAGGCGCCTAAGGAAGTTCCAAGTCAGTCAGAAGATCCTTAGGAACTTCTACTCATGTACAATAGAGAGCATCCTGACCGGCAACATCACCTCCTGGTTTGGGAATAGCACTGCACAAGACCGTAGCAGACTACAAAGAGTGACACGTTCAGCCGAACGCACAATTAGAGCGGGGCTTCCCACCCTCCAGAACATTTACAACAAGCGGTGCAAGGGGAAGGCTAAGAGAATTATTAAGGACTCGAGCCACCCGAACAACTGCCTCTTTGAACTGCTGCCGTCAGGCAAGCGATACCGGAGTCTTATGGCGAGCACAGAAAGACTCAGAAGGAGCTTCTATCCCCAGGCCATCAGGCTGCTAAACGAACAATAATCGCTAAACGAACAATAATCACTATGCAACAACCATCAAATGCACACAGCACACACACCCACACGCACACACTCACTCAAACAAACAACACACTGCAGCACCCACTCTCCACACTTTAGATCACACAAACACACTTACACTTTATATTTATTGATAAAGGATTTGCACTACAACTCGTACACCTACTGTGAATTGTACCTAAACTGCACCTCGTCCATTTATGCCTTGCACTATATAGTATTGTATATTAGTACACTGCACAGTATTGTATATTGTATGGTAACTACGTCTACGAACATTGTACATATGTCTAAACTGAACACTGTGACCTCTTTTTTTACTTCTAATTTTTACTATGTTTTTATTTCATACTTATCTTGTCATGCACAGTCTCTGGAGCGCAACAGTAAGAAGCATTTTGTACAAAAGTATTCTGTACTTCTGTATGACAACTATTAAAGAAACTTGAAACTTGAACTTAACGTTAGATAATGAGATAAAAAGTCTTTCTCTGGTCTGCATCCCCTTAACAATTGTGTATATTGAGCTGTACTGTACCCATTCTGCAATCTGTTAATAAAGTTTTCAATCAATCGATCAATCAGACTTAAAACAGAGTGAAAGAAATGCCTTGAGATTCGAGGGTTTTAGCTATAGGCAAGAATCCAAGATAACTTGAAAATTGGTCTGTAATTATTATAATTTTTTTTATCCACTTTTTCTCCTTCTTTTTCTGTTTTTCTCCATCCCAATTTAGTCATGCCAATTCCCCCCTCCCCTGTCTTGATCGTTGCTTGCATGTGCCCCCCACTGGTCGGTCGTAGGGAGGGTTGAAGAATCTATCGCATGTCCCCTCCGATACATGCCAGCCACTTCTTTTCACCTGCCAGCGCGGACTCTCATTGGCGAGGTGTAACGTGTGGGAGGCTCACACTACCCTCGACATCTCCTGTCCTTGCTGTGCAGGCGCCCTGACCGACCTGTAGGAGTCGCTGTTTACAACGACCAGATTACCACCCATCGACTCCCCTCCCGCTGACTCTGCCAATTGAGTCAGTATGACGGACGGCCCAAGCCGGAGGCAACGTTGACAGCCGGATTCGATACCGGTGTCTCACGCATTGGTGACGAGCACTTAGACCGCTGCGCCACCCAGCTGCCCCAGTCCTTAATTATTTAAGGAATTTCTATCACCACCTTTATGTAATGGAAAAACATGCCAATTTCCAAATATTCAGAAATATACAGTTTTTGGTGAGATACAAAGATTAAATATATGCGTTAATTGCTCTGTGATAAATGGAGCAGCCAGTTTTAGGGGGGGGAATATCCAATTTATCCTTTCCAGTTGAGCTCCTGGAATCAATGGCTTGTAAAGCTTTATATAATGTACATCACCAGTAGAAAATAGCTGAAAGGTAAACTGAGGCACATGGCTCAAAGTAGAAGAACAATCATCATTAATAAGGGCAGGCCCTGTGTATGCCTTGCCAAAACCCAGCATTGGCGAAATGTTTGTTGAAAGCAATCCTCTCTCTGATCAGAAATCAAATGATAGTCTTATGTTTATTAGAGTGCACTGCCTTCCAAAACTTTGCAGATCTAGAAGAAGAAATATGCCCAATATACAGGTTTCTTGTTTATAAACATACCGTATTTGAGCCAATCAGCAATACCCGCTGAATCACGTGACTGAGTTGCCCCCTACCTGCGCGAGCTGCAGTGCTAGAAAAGTATAACAGGGCTCTGTGGAGAAACCATGGCACTCCCCTGACTAAAGTTTGTTCCAAATGAAAATGGCTGGATGTCATTTTGCCAAATCAGCATGGCTGTGAGTGTCAGTCTTTTTACCCCGTTGAATGCCATCATCCACTTCAATGTTAGCGTTAAAAACACATAATCTATGTTTTAAATTATGGCTATGTGTCTAATCTGCCCGTCGCTTATCAATGACTTGTTTGCAGTCAACATTGTCGAAACGGATTGTTTTTTTAATCGGTTCATATCCTTTTTATAGCATTTCGAAAAGCTATCGTTCTCTCGAAACATTTCTGAAAATTTTAAGATTCCCCCATAAACGGCATTTATTGGAATATTCTTGAATACACTAGACACGTTGTCATTTGTCGGCCTATTTATGAATAGTTTTCAAATAAACGCTAGATTATCGATAGTATATGTGTACTTATGCACGCTATAGATGCGGGCTAAAAAATCTATTATCCATTTCCTCAAGATCACACACACACACACACACACACACACACACACACACACACACACACACACACACACACACATACACACATATGGGACACGCTGTTATCTCAGTGAATACAGGTCTGATTATCCTAAAACTGGTAACATAGACTCCTTACCTTAGATCAGATGTTCTCCAAAAAGATGATTCCAATTCCTGATCGCCATTCCAAATATCGATCGCGTTTATTGATTGATTATTGGCTGCTGTAAATATATATTCCAGGCTGCTTTCCATCTCGCGATCAGATCCCTCATCATCAGACGGCTCGCCAGCACAATGGAGCCAGGTGGCCACCCCCACAGGGATCTCCCAGTCTAATCGACTGACCTGCAGTTACACAGGGATAGACGATAGGGGGCGGTTTTTTCCCATCTGAGCTCCTAGAGAGTCTGCTGTACCAACGGGAGACTCGGTTGATGAAATATGAATTCAGATCGCTAATAAAAAAATCAAACAACAATACACGTCGTCGGCACTCAACTGATAAGACGAGAATAGTCGTCATCGGCATTCAAAGTGTTAAGGGTCTCCAGAGCATCTGGAAAGTGACCAGGTTCTCTTCCTTTCCCTGAATAAAATTGCTCGTGAGAAAATCGACCTGGACTAGGTTCTTAGATTCTGATGAGGCCCCGTTTAGACGGAAACGCTAGCAGGTGAATCCGCAAAAATATTTTTTCAGATGTGCCTTTCGTTTATACGGAAACGGCGTTTTTTACGGGGTGAAACCGTAAAAAAGTGAGACCACCTTCCAGGGTGGAATTCCTAGAAACGGTAAACCTTTGCGCTCTCATCTAAACTGTCAAACCGCATAAAACGATGACGAAAGGGTCGTCAAGGCTCTCGTCTCGCCTACTGCTTACATCACAGGCATGCGCCAGTAGCCTAGAAGCGTAAACAAAGCATGTCTGATTCTATCCATGGCGATCACCTGAAGGCTACATTGGCAGTACTTTTAAATACACAAGAATCTGTCCCGCGGCTATCACAACTATTATGACTGGACCCACTGTCTGTAAGTGACTCTGCTTTGGTCCAATCACATTCCCCACCCACACTCTGCGAATCAGAGGCAGAGTAGGGCGGGTCTTCACAGCACGTCATGTGACATATGCGCCAATCGTGTGACAGCGGGGCTCCGTTGTCTCGAGTTGTTACAGCCTCGTCTGCACGGAGAATTCCACCCCAAAACACTAGTCTAAACGCAAAATTAAAAGTGAGACCGCAAGACGACTTTTGCGGTTTATGTTCAGACTCTCTCCGTCTAAACGTAGCCTGAAGCGTGACAAACACAACAGGAATGGGGTAGGAAATCTCTGAACTTTCAGACTGCTTGCTGGTGGCCTGAACGCCAGCCTGGTACCGGGGAACCCGACGTAGCTGTAGTAGCCAGTGGAATGGTTTGGGCAGTACCCTGCCTGCCAACGCTGAGTGGGGGTAATAATGGAACGCCAAAATGGTGGCACGCACGACAATAGAAAAATTGCCCCAAACTTAACAAAACTGGCCAAAGTTTCCAGGTGAAAAAGACCATCCACAGAGTGGATACTATGTTGATACTTAGGCTGCGTCCCATTCCTCCCCTTGGCCCTACGGCTTGGCCCTATCCCTTGGCCCTACCCCTCGAGTCACCCTTCAGAGCAGAGCCACAAGGGGTGAATTGCACTACGAAATGGGACAGCACTAGCACTCAGTTGCCGACAGCGTAATGACGCAACTCACCCACACGCTGACTGTTTACATTACTTACAGGCAGCTTACATCAGAAGGACCATGAAGCTTGCTTGGCATACCATGTAAATTATAACGAATGTCTTCAGTGTTTATGCTTGTATAAATATCCCTTGAGGCACCTTAGTCGCAGAACTGGTCAAATGGGTTAGGGTTTTCTTCACGTGTGTTTGTGGATAGCGTTGGCTAGATTTTCTGTATATGCCAAAAAAGTTGCTCAGTATCACATCTTGGACTCACATTACAATAATCCATGTTTGTTTTTTAAAAACAATCACTATTAAGCGTGTGAACAACAAGTGTCACACCTTTCACCCTAGTCGCAGAACTGGACAGGTTAGGGGGTTAGGGTTAGGGTTAGGGTAACCCTAACCCCCTAACCCTAACCCCAACCCTAACCCTAACCCTAATCCTAATTTAAGAAAGGTTAAAATCCTGAAAATGAATAAATATTTGATATGTATGGTGAGGACTGAAGTTAATAATGATATTCATGAAAGAAAATTGGAACAATACATGAAAAAGATATGTTTTTACTGAGCTCGCAGTTTCGGTCACTAGGGAGACAGGTAGTGGGTTTTTTAAAGGTTGACTCGAGGGATATAAAAAGGTTTTTGGTATCAAACTCTTGACATTTTGTGTTGTTATTTTGTAGCACTAGTTTAATCAAATGTTAGTCAGGTTCTTTATATTCATACAGTATGTCAGTCAAATAGAAAATGAATGGGTGAGACTATAATAAAGTATATACAGTACATGGTACTACATGGCAGTATAGCATACTACATGATAACAGAATATGACCATTGTAGTACAGGGTACAACATGGTATTGCAGGTTAATACAGAGTACTGCAGTGTATTACATGGTAGTGGTAGTACATATTAACTGTTTATTTCTACTGTAGGTTCTCTTGATATAAATTCTAGTGATTCGCATGTATATGTAAAGAGAATACAAATCCACTGCAAATATTAACAATTGTAGAAAATACATTTTTATAAATAATTTTACCCCCCCCCCCAATACAGTACCCACACTATTGTTCTGGAATTTTGTCAACCATGCGTTGAAACAAGAAGCGATCCGTTTTCCTCCCCCTTAAATGTATATACTCTCTTTTAGAAACTCTTAAACAGTACTGTACATTTTTATATCTTGTATGTCATAAATATCTGGATGTAACACTTTATCTGTATGTCATAAATGTTATGATGAATTGAAAATGGGGGACCCTGATGTAAACAAGACGAAAGTCTTTCTCTGGTCTGCATCCCAATGTGTGTATTTGTGTGTATTGAGCCGTACTGTATTGTACCCATTGCAATATGTTAATAAAATGTCCAATCAATCAATCCCATAGGCGAAGCGAGACGCTTCGCCAGTAATCATAGGGTTATAGGATAACCACAAATTCGCGATTTTGTATTGGTTTGTCATATTACATAATCCAACATATGTGTAAAAAACGAACATATTCCAGTTGACTGTATATTTTTTTAATGATTCATTACGAAGAAATCAATACAACCGGATCTTAGAATCACTAAGACCAACAACATGTTGACCGGTATATCTGACCACAATTTCATCTGTTTCACCAGGAAACTCAATAAAACTCGCTTTCTAAAAACATCCAAAAAATCTGCCACCTCATCAAACTACATCCCAAAAAACCTGCAACAGAGCTTTGAGGATGCAGTGAAAAAGCTTGACTGGCAGGAGATACTATCCTCCAATACCACAGAGAAAAACTGCACCCTCTTCACAACAAAAATCAAGGAGACGATGGCCTCCTTCTCTAGGAAGGGGAGCCAAAAAGTCAAAAAACAAACCCACCTCCCATGGCTAGATCACAGCTGCAGACAGCAATTGAAAGACAGGGACTCACTCCTCAAACAGAGCTTAATGTCTGGACTGTCTATCGACAGACAGAGATTCACGCATGCTAGGAACAAGGTCACACAGACCCTCAGAAAGGCCAGAGCAAACTTCTTTATTAGTATAATTGAAGCAGGAAAAGGGAACGGCAAAAAAATCTGGCAAACCTTGAATAAACTCCTAGGCAAACACCAGAATCGGGAAAAAGACCCCCTAGAACTGAATGTGAATGACATACTAGTTAAAGACCCCACAGTACTGGCCTGCACCCTCAACGAACACTTCTTAAATAGTGTTCTAGACAGCACCAAACACTTTGCCCCCTCCAGTATCCTACCAAACCCAGTAACCAACACCCAGCCCCTCTTTGAACTGGAGGAGATAACAGAGCCTGAAGTGAAAAAGATCATTCTGGCTCTGAAAGGCTCCAAAGCCAAGGACGCCTACGGGCTCGACACTGATTTCCTCAAAACATACTCTGATGCACTCATTAAACCCATCACTCTACTAGTGAATCAATCAATCACCTCCAGGGAAGTTCCATCATCCTGGAAGATGGCCATGGTGACCCCTATCTTTAAATCTGGCAACAAGGCACTGGTGACCAATTATAGGCCCATCAGTATACTTCCTGTCATATCCAAAGTTGCAGAGAAGTGGGTGTCGAATCTCATGACTAAACATCTCGACTTGGGCCCCACCCCACTTAACCCAATGCAGTTTGGATTCCGTGCCCTTCACTCAACAGAGTCAGCCAACTGTCTGTTTGTTGAAAAGGTCAAGAGTGCACTAGATAGCAACAAGTATGTTGGTGCTGTCTTCTTAGACCTTAGCAAGGCTTTCGACTGTGTCAACCATAATATCCTCCTAACCAAACTAACTCACTTCAATTTCTCAGCTGCTACAATAGAATGGTTTAGATCCTACTTATCAAACCGAAAACAATGTGTCACGGTCAATGGCGCCAAGTCCCCATATCTAGACAACCCTGTAGGTGTCCCTCAGGGATCAATCCTTGGGCCCCTGCTATTCTCCCTGTATATCAATGACCTGCCAAATGTGTGTCCCGAACTCAATGTACAGATGTATGCCGATGGCGCAGTCATCTACACACAGGGCAAGGACATAGAGTTGATTACATCTAGGCTCACATGCGCACTAGACAAGGTACAATGCTGGCTAAACAGCACCTGTCTCCTACTTAATGCGAAAAAGACTGTGTGCATGTTCTTTAGCAAGCGTCCAGAAACCATCAAGCGGTCCAATGTGTTCCTGAGGAAGGAGGGAAGGAAGGAAGAACTAGAACTTGTTTCCCACTTCAAATTCCTTGGGGTCATCTTGGACTCAAACCTGACCTTTAAGAAACACATAAAGAAAGTGAGGAACACCATCAACTTCAACATTTCCAACTTCAAACAAATACGGCCCTCCCTAACACTTGAAGCCGCAAAGACATACCTACACTGTATGGTCTTCTCTCACATTGAATATTGCCTTCTAAACTGGTCATTTACTGGGGCCACAGCCATGAAACCCATAGAACAACTCTACAACAGAGCATTGAAGGTATATGACAGGAAACAGTACTCATACCACCACTGTAAAATCCTGGATAAGCATCAAATTTTAAATTTTGAAAACCTCAGACGTTATAAAAGTTCCTGCTTTGTATATAAATGCCTGCACAGATTAGCCCCTCCCCCTCTCAAGGAGTTTATCCATGAGAAAAGGAACACTGGATTAGCCACTAGATCAAACACCAGAGGGGATTGTGAGGTCCATTTTAGAAAGACCGCCTTCAGCAAAAATTGTCTATCGATAAAGGGAAGTGGAACATGGAACAGCCTTCCGGTCCCCTTAAGGGAATGTCCCACCCTGTCCACCTTTAAGGGCCAACTCAGGAAATGGCTGTTAGACAGCCAAATATGCACTCATTAGGGATGTTAGTGATGTTGTACTGACTGAATGTCATGTTAGTGTGGTCATGTCAGTGATGTCAGTTTTTATGAATGAACGTTGTATGGTCCGTTTTGTGTTTGTTTTATGTTAGGACTACGGGTGGAAATTAGCCCTGTGCTATTCCCGGCATATTTACGTCCTTATCATGCTGTGATGTTATGCATACACATGTAAATGATGTTCATTAATTTGCATTGTCCTTAATAAACAAATCTTAAATCTTTCTTAATACTTCCATTTGTCTAAATTATACTCGTACCGCTCCGCCATTTTCTTTTTCTTTAGATTTGCGAAAGGTTTGCAGTGCATTCTGGGAAATACCATCTCTCCCTTGAAATCGAGCCTGCATCTTGGCAGACTCCGTTTGTAGGGCCATTTGGAGGGCTGGAACGTCACTACCCCTTGATCCAAAGTGAAATGGGACACCCGTACACTTTGCGGGAACGCGCAAAACGGAGCCGTATATGGCCAAGCCGTATAGGGCCAAGGGGAGAATTGGGACGCAGCCTTACTCATGCGCTTAATTTACGAGCCACTCAAGCTTAACCCTTTCACTGCGACAATACAGAATGTTAACCCTTTCACTGCCACATGGCAAATGGTTAACCCTTTCACAACCACACTACAGTGTGGTAGTGAAAGGTTAACCTTCTGTAGTGTGGTAGTGAAAGGGTTAATTTATGAGCCACTCAAGTGACTGCCTGTAACGCTGCACTCAATCGAATGCCGGTGATTATATACAATGGCATGCAACACAAAGCTCTGCCCAGCGACTGGTATTAAGAGAGGCACATGCAGCACGGTACTACAGACCTCCGTGTGTCGAGCAAGCAGTATGTGCACACACTATCAGAGACTTCCGCCCAGGAATGGTCCCCCATCTTGACTGTGGGCTCCTCTTCCAACACAATCGTTTGTCCACAGCTGCGCCCAATCACGTATCAATTAGTTCAAATAGTTCATAGTTGCTTCTCAGTTATTCCGTAATCCTAGGCATATATTTACGTTACTCCAACCTATTTATTCAATACAACGTATTAAATAAATAGATTTATTTAATAAATAGGAGATTTAATCATCTCCATTAAGATAATAACCAGAACAAAACCAGAGTAGATAGGTAAAGTAATACCTGATGTAAATAATTGCTGTTTAGCCAGCTGGCCAATAGTTTGGAAGTGCTATAATGACTAGGATTTTATTTCCCTGCTTTTTGGGGAAAACACAGACACCTTTAGTATTGAATGCCATTGTATTTTGCCTGTATAAAAACAGCACATACGTTTGCTTTGTTAGTGCATCATATTAAGTCAAGCAATTACTTTCCATCACTGGCCATCATTGAGCGTTCACAGCATTGTGAAAAGTTACATTTGATCTGTTTTTAGACCTCTTCAGTGTTCCCCTTTGGTATTTCCCTAGTCAGCTCCATGATATTTTCTCATTTCCCTACCTGGACATTTAATATTACACTTGTGAATATAAAGAGGTAATGACTATTTCTGGGCCCTTATAGTCTTCGGAATGATTTATATCCCTGTGTTTTGTTCTAAAGTTGTAATTTATGAACAACTGTTTATTCCCTCAGTTGTTTTCCCCCAAAAGAGGCGTGGCAATCAAAATTCAGTGTGGATGATGTATGAGGAATGTCTAGCAGATAATTGACCAATCCAAAGCTCTGCCCTCTTCACTTGCCCCTCCAATCACAACCGCTGCATTCCTCAATCAAGCTAAAATAGTTTCTGTTTTTTCATAACCATTGCTTTCCTTACATATAAAATATTGTATATGTTTACTGGCCTCCTTACTTCTGACTGCTTCTGGCAGGATTACTTATTTATGGAAGCCTTAAATCAGTATAAAAAGTCTTATCTAAAAAAAAAAAAAAATATCTACACTATGTTCTCTGTATTTATTGCACTTTTATACTTTTTTGTTCACGAAAATGCATCTAATAGACTTTGACTTGAAGACTTTTATTTTAAAATCCCAGACCTGAAATCCAAATGATTCTGCGGCTCTCTTGCCTGAGCTCACAAACCAATCATGTAGGAAAGACACTTTTACTCAATATCACCTGCTGTCTAAATTGTCCCCATTGTTGTAATTTTGGCACTACTGTCTGTGGCACAGAAGGATCTGAATAATATTTTCTTTTGAAAAAGAAATCAATACATTTACCAAGCGAGGGCACTGAAAAGAGGGAGAGAGAGGAGCGAGCTGGCTGAGCAGATTTTCTGTCGACTGTCACTCACTCACTCACTCACTCACTCACTCACTCACTCACTCACACACACACACACACACACACACACACACACACACACACACACACACACACACACACACACACACACACACACACACACACACACACACACACACACACACACACACACACACACACACACACACACACACACACACATATGACCCTTTCACTGCGACAATACAGAATGTTAACCCTTTCACTGCCACACGACAAAGGGTTAACCCTTTCACAACCACACTACAGAAGGTTAACCCGTTCACTACCACATGACAGCCGGTTAACCGTCTGTAGTGTGGTAGTGAAGGGTTAACCTTCTGTTGTGTGGTAGTGAAAGGGTTCAAATGTGTCAGAGTTTGGACAGCGAGGTTTCAAAAGGGGCTCTAGAGTGTCAGTGGTTTATGGCTCACTATGACAAGGTGGCCACTACACAACAAGGTGGCCATACAATCCAACCTGGCCAAACACTGGTAATAAATGGCTCTGGGGCTAACTGACAGCAGTCAATCTATGGCAGATAGCAACGGTTGCCAGGGTGTGATTGGAGGGTCAAGAAAAGAAGGCGGCGCCTTGGGGGCACATGGGATCAGTCAGTGCATTCTTCTAGTTGATTATTGTATTGTTGTCATTCAAGATCTTCTCTCAGCAGCCAGGACACATTTACAATGTGATGCAGTTCTCTCTGCCTCTGCTCTGTGTAGGTCCGCTTTTTAAACACAAAGCAAATCAATCAAGTAGACAAAGCACCCTATATGCATTTCATACAATAGTTATTGTAACGTGTTGCCGTTTAGTGAGTAGAACATAGTTTAGGCAGAGTCTCATTTTAGATTACAGATACAGTCTTGGGTGAGGCTTTGCGTTGTCCGTGTTAAATAGGTTTATAGAGCGCTCATATAAGCTAAGTAAAGGCTTTCAATTAAAGGCTTTTAAGTAAAGGCATATCAATCAATCAATCAATCAATCAATCAATCAATCAATCAATCAATTAAACTTTATTACAGACTCAGGGTCCATATAAGAAATACGGAACAACAAACATAATAAATGACATACAAACACAATTTAAGATCAAGGTTTAAAAAAATATATACATCAATATCTTACAAAGAGACAACGGTAACAATGTCTCCACAGTTGGGATTGGTAGTATGTAAGTGCTGCTAAACCTTTGTTAAACATGTTTGTTAAAACCAAGATGACCTAATTTTCAGAGTCATTAAGCCTGCAAATAAATGTTTACATAAGATTTCTTACAGCTTGGAAGGTATAGACTCCTGCAGCCACACATGCACATGCACCATTAGAAGCTACTTGAAGTTTCTGTATGCTTGCTTTTCTGTAGTATATCTTCACTTCTTCACTCCATCTGTACACATACTAAACTTACGTCAAAGAATGTTTGCTTGTGCATACACCATGCGGTTCGCCTCCCGCTCCCGGGCTGATTTGTCGCATGTCCTCCCCAAATCTTCTCCCGTTCTCCCTCTCCTCTGTCGGTCTTGTATGACCAATAAAAGCTGTAAAAATGCACAAAAAAAAAAAACATACTGTAAGAACTGATGAGTTTTGACCTCTATTTGTTTATCATTTCCTTCATATACCCTAGTCAGAACCATGTTTAGATGTGGAGTTAATCAACTCATTGCATCTATCCAGCAGGCAATTCTTTCTAGGACTTTTGACATTATGCTGGCTAGAGCTATGGGCCTGTAGTTATCTAGGCTGTCAACTTGACCAGCTTTGTCCTTAATAACTGGCACTAACAGAACATACACTACTGAGTAACAACTAACAAGCCATGAATCATAAAGCCAGTAGAACAAAGGAGAGGAGCTATCCTCAGACTGACATATTTAAGGTGCTCAGAAGTAATATGATCTAGACCACTTGCTTTGTTATCAGACAGCTTGTTTATAGCTTGAATACCTCATGTGACATAATCATCATTGAGTCATTGTTCTCAATATTGTCTGCCTTATACAAATCACTTTGGGCACAGTTGAATAAGGAACTATAATGCTAAAATCTCTACTGCACATGTGATTGGGGTTGGACAGACAGGCCAGCATTGAACTATGGGTCTCAGCGGCCGAGAAAGTTAAAGCCATGATCTAGCAGATCTAGCAGCGGAGCGGGGTCGGGTCGCGTGAATACTTTCCCCAAGGTGGTTGTCCTTCCGCGTTCGGTTTGCGCCGCCTGATTGGCCACTGACGCTTCTCTCAGCGCCCAATCGCGTTACTCCTAACGCTCGCTCCTAACTTTCAGAACTTTTCTCAGTTCCGCAAGTCCGTCGCATCAGCTACCTACCTGCATCAATATACTACTAACTATCAACTAACTCGCTACCGCCGTGCATCAATATACTAACTAACTAGCACATCAAGGAAATGTATTTTGTGGTGTATGTGATAATATAATTTGTATTCGTTTTTTATGTTTTGTATTTATTATTTTTGTTATCTCTATTGTCATTATTGTTATTATTATTATTACTATTATTGTCCTGTGAAGTCCTGTTAACTATTATTATTACTGTATTGTGTTTTGTCATGTTTTATGTTCCATTAAAAAAAAAGTTAAAAAAAAGGAACTATAATACTGTCGCTGTTCTTTCACAAAAGGAATCTAACGCAATATGTTATGTAGAAGCAGAAACCGACTTGGTGGATTTATATTGTTAGAATATTAGAACTTACATTGTTTAGACTAGAGGTCACTAGAGGTTGTATTTATGTTTAAACACTAGGGGGCACACCACCTCCATTATAGCCCCACCTCTATAAGTAACCTAGCTGATTACTGTAATTTCATGCACCTGTTATGGAGATTCATTTTTCCTACCTGTCTCACTGTTTGGAACTGACAAATGGAGCAATTGACAACTGTTCTGATTTACCCATTCATTTACTATCATTCATTTTTGGACAATAAAACCTTGCAAACTGTACCAGCCGCAACTTGGACTTTCTTCCATATTTTACATCACAAACATTGATACTGAGTAGAGAACTAAATACGGGTGCATCGTGGACGCCTGTCAGCACATCGAGGAATGACAGTCGGCCACTACATGTTACTTAGCAGCTTCTTAGCCATAGAATCATCCCTCATGGCTCATGTTTACAAATTAAGCAAATGGCATACTTATATCTTGCATTAGTGAGCTTCTTGTCTGGGTCTACCTGCCATGATTTCTTATTTGTATGCTTGTAGTAGGGCTTATTACCTTCCTACAAGGCACTTACATGTAGAAGTAGAAGTAGAAGTCTTTATTTGTCATCAGATTAACACACACACATGCAATGGGCGACCCACAGGAACACACACACACACACACATGCACTGAGTCGCTGACGAAATGTTCTCTGCACCTCCCATCCCATCGTCCTTCCCCCGAAGGGCAGCCGGGAGCAGACAAGGGCTGCAGCGTGCCAGGGATCAATCCAAGTTCTCCTGTCCATCTTCGTCAGGGACGTGACAGCGTTAGCGATCTGTTGTGCATGTTTTTCCATTGGGTTTATCTTACCGGGAGAGGAAACCCTTCCGAGCACGGGGAGAACATGCAAACTCCACACAGAAAGGCCCGGGAGAGACCCCACCTGGGTAACTGGCAACACGGCAACCTGGTCCCCAAGCAGGAATCGAACCCAGGACCTTCTAGCTGTGAGGCGACAGTGTTAACCCTACACCACCGTGCCGCGTATCATTATACATGTGCTGCCTGGAGCTTCCTGGAAATAATATGAGATAACTTAAGAGATACAAACAGCCTATATACTATTTAGAGGATGCTACTGTATGTTTGTCTCCCTCTTTTTTACCCACGCTTTTATCCCAAACACCTTACAATCCCACCATGCATAAATACAGTACACTTGCAGCATGGGTGGCCCCTGTGAATAAGAACATCTAACCCTGGCAGTGGTATCTCCCTGTTAAAGTAATAATAATAATAATAATAATAATAATAATAATAATAATAATAATAATAATAATAATAATAATAATAATAATAATAATAATAATAATAATAATAATAATAATAATAATAATAATAATAATAATAATAATAATAATAATAATAATAATAATAATAATAATAATAATAATAATAATAATAATAATAATAATAAATAATAATAATAATAAATAATAATAATAATAATAATACAAAGTATTTGTATAGCACCTTTCATACAAGAATTGCAGTCCAAAGTGCTTCATAGCAGTACAATAGACATAAAATGAGCATAAAATAGACAGAATAAAAGCAATGCAGAGAATAAGAAAAAGGGTTAGATGGTCATAAAACACTTTAGATTGAAGTTAGTTGATTTTTATGTCCATTTTGATTATCCTGTCATTAATTTAGTTCCACTGTATATTACCCTGTTGTTGTTGTTTTTTTATTTATTTTCTATTTCTTGTATAATGTTAATCCTGGCTTACAGTCATCCACAATATTTTGCACTGCGCTTGTGTCGTTATCTGTCTTTGTGTTCAACAGACTACGACTCGTCAGTACTATACAGTAAGTCCAGGTTTCATGACTTTGTCAAAAACATCATGACATTGAGCTACACCACAGCACATACTGTAAGACATAGTGTATTTACACTTAATACACAAATAATAATACTGTACATAGATTAGATTAGTATTTTTACTCAGTGGCTTTATATATAGTATATACATTCACTTACACACTTCACTGTTACCGTTCACTCTGGTTATATGCCATTTTCTATGTATTTACATTTTTCACATGTTGGAAATAAAGATTTGATAAAAAAAAATTATAATAATTGGAATGGTTCTTTTCATTGTACTGTACCTGTGCTGTACGATGTACTTGTACGATGACAATACATTTGAATCTAATCTAATAAGGATCATTTTGATTGATAGGGTATTTTATTCTTCCTTTTGCAATTCAACCATAGTATGTGTGACTTACTGGAGATCTATTGCCCCACAGCCACCACTACAAATGTATGTGTCTGAGAAAGTAGGTTTGTGTTACAGTCATCGTCAGTTTGTTTATACATGTCATGGAAACAAGCAGAGGTTGACAGCTCTTTGGCACCTTCACTTACCAATGATGTCATAGTGCCAAGGTTGTTTGTGCTACTGTGTGTGCACGCGCGAGTGTCTGTCTGTCTGTCTGTCTGTCTGTCTGTCTGTCTGTGCATGTGTCTGTGTGAATTGAAGAAGGACGACACCAACATGCTTCTTGAAGTTGACTCACCTCCATATGTCACTTAACATCAACCGCTCCCTTGGCATTTTGGCATTGATTCTTGTGTTCTCTTCACAGGCATGCATCTCTTCTCCGTCAGCCCGGCAGGGGAGGACGTGAAGGAGGTGTAACGGTCTGACGGAGATGCATCGCTGATGGGTTGTTGTCAGAGAGGTGAGGTATACCTTTGGATGAGTCACAATGCAACATGACGACAATATTACCCCGTAAAATTTCTTTCTGCATTGAGGCTCAACACATTTGTGGGCCTTTGATGAATATATGAAACATCAGTGTTATCGGAACAAAAGGGCAATGCCTCATTTCCCCAGGACGGTGTAGTGGTTAAGACCCCACATTGGAACCACAAAGTACCCCTGCTGGCTTAGGAGCGGCTGTCTCCCCTATTCTGTCTCCAACGACCTCTAGAGAGGATGGTTTCCTCAGTTTTTTTGTAATTTTACTTACACTGTTCAATGAAGCAATCATTTGGACTAGCGATAAAAGCTAGAAAACTAATTCAGTCTTATTTGAATTCTACTGTGTGTTGTTGTGATGTGCACACTTTATCCCTCTGGTACTGTAGCTGGACTGGGTCTGGTGGGTCTGGTCCTGTGCCACAGACCAGCTGGTACTGTAGCTGGACTGGGTCTGGTGGGTCTGGCCCTGTGCCACAGACCAGCTTGTACTGTAGCTGGACTGGGTCTGGTGGGTCTGGTCCTGTGCCACAGACCAGCTGGTACTGTAGCTGGACTGGGTCTGGTGGGTCTGGTCCTGTGCCACAGACCAGCTGGTACTGTAGCTGGACTGGGTCTGGTGGGTCTGGCCCTGTGCCACAGACCAGCTGGTACTGTAGCTGGACTGGGTGTGGTGGGTCTGGCCCTGTGCCACAGACCAGCTGGTACTGTAGCTGGACTGGGTCTGGTGGGTCTGGTCCTGTGCCACAGACCAGCTGGTACTGTAGCTGGACTGGGTGTGGTGGGTCTGGCCCTGTGCCACAGACCAGCTGGTACTGTAGCTGGACTGGGTCTGGTGGGTCTGGTCCTGTGCCACAGACCAGCTGGTACTGTAGCTGGACTGGGTGTGGTGGGTCTGGCCCTGTGCCACAGACCAGCTGGTACTGTAGCTGGACTGGGTCTGATGGGTCTGGTCCTGTGCCACAGACCAGCTGGTACTGTAGCTGGACTGGGTGTGGTGGGTCTGGCCCTGTGCCACAGATGACCTGGTACTGTAGCTGGAGTGGACCTGGCCCTGTGCCACAGACGACCTGGTACTGTAGCTGGAGTGGACCTGGCCCTGTGCCACAGACGACCTGGTACTGTAGCTGGAGTGGACCTGGCCCTGTGCCACAGAGGGGCGGGAGGAGAGACATGCCGTCACGGTACTCTTGTCAGTCAAACTCAGTCTGTGACTGTGATGAGTCAAGGTTTTCCAGTAATGCACGTCTGTGGAGGAGTCTTTAAGACTGTGGGCTGAAGTGGTAGTCATCACATGGTGTTATCCCCTATTTCCATGTGATAGTGTCTAGACCCCATAGCATTTTTTGGCAGAGAGAGTGGTTAAGGTTAGGGTTCAGGTGTAGGCATAGGTTTATGAACACTATTTTAGGTGAAAAGGATCTTGAGTTGAAAAGGTGCTATGGGTTCTAGACACTACCCTTTCCATTGTGTCATGACCACATCTCTTATTTCCTATTAAGATTGAAACCGGGAAACACATTTGTGTGTATATACACAGGCTATATAATGCATTATTAGCAGGCGTTTAGGTCTAAATGGGTTAATTGTTCTCATAGCTGTGCACCACTTATTTCTGCTCTGAGTCTGCAGTACTGTAGTTCTCCCTGCTTAAGGCCTTATCATGAGAGACCTCCAGAATGCTAAAAGAACACACACACACACACACACACACACACACACACACACACACACACGCACACACACACACACACACACACACACACACACACACACACACACACACACACACACACACACACACACACACACACACACACACACACACACACACACACACACACACACACGTGCACTATTCCACCTGCGGGTCGGAGCACCCGACAAGGGGATTTCACCACGATGATGACGGGGCACAGGCTTCCTTCCTGGGCCCACATAAATCTGTCTGTGGGCTCCGTCCTATAGTCTAATATTAAAGCTGTTTCCATGACATAGTGCACAGCAGGGGAGGGGAGGCTGTTGTCGAGTACAGGAGCTTGTTTAATAGGGGGGGGAGGTTGTGGTTAGAATATACTCTCCTTGATTAGTCGATGTCTCACCTGCAGCCTGCAGTTGTTTGTCTGGGGTTATCGTACACAAATACAAGTCATGTCAACAAATATTGTACTCATAATAGCCACTGTGTTTCACACTGTGTCATAGGCATGTTTCATTGGCGTATACCTTATCGATTTGAGGAAACAACAAAACAGCAGAGACGGTGTTGTCCTCCTTGTCAGAACACTCTTTATTTGGCTGTGTGTAAACAGCACCTTGACTTTTCTTTTCTTCGAAAAATGACAAGAATGGACTTGTTGAGGACATCTTTCAGCTGAGAGAAGGACCCCTGTCATCTGAGACCCAGGAAGACAGAGGCTACAGACCTTAGGCTATAATCACGCACACACACATACAAGCGTATTCACGCACACACGTACACACACACACACATACACGCACGCACACACGCACGCACGCACGCACATACACACACACACACACACACACACACACACACACACACACACACACACACTTGCAAAGCAAAGTGTGATGCAAGTAGTGTGAACATCTAAGAGACACAGCAAACAACTGTAAATTATTACTAATATTCTAACCAAACAGCAAATGTTTTATGAAAACATAACAGCAAGTCATAATTTCATAATGTTTAATTATGAAGTAAAAAAATAATGATACACAGACTGTATTGCCATTATAATTCGTTTTGATGCTTTTTAGCAATCAAATAAATTACCTCACGTTATATTGTAGGTTTGTACAGGGGATTGAACATTTCTTTTTTAATTGTACATCACAGTCCAAAGTTGTTATGAAGATTGGGTCACATTTCATTCGTGTGCACTTTCTTCCTATTTTAATACACTCTGACTTCAAACATTTATGGCAAAAGAAATGTGTTTAGAGTAGATTGTGTATACTACACACTGTACAGTAGAGCTGCCCCCTTTTAGTCGATTGGTCAGTAGGTCAACTATGACTTGTTTAAGGTCTTTCTTGGGAAATTGCATATATTTTCATCTTTGCTTAACAACCGTGTTCACATTATGCAGTATTCCTTCTATACACTAGATTTCAACACACACTAGATTTGAAGGGGTCAATGATTCATTTGCAAGATTCATTTGCAGGAGGGAAATGTGAGAAAAGTAATTGATCAAAATTGTCAATGTAATCAATTAAATACTGAATATAATCTATCCAATATGTCAATACAATGCTATGGCAACTTGCTGACAAATAACTTCTGTCTTAGCTGGGGACAGCTCTACAATGCAGTTGGAGGAACATTCTTTGGGGTGAGCATTCTCCAATGCAAGGTCTAAATACTATTATTTAAAACATTCTGCAGTCTAGATTGCCATTGCACTTTTGTTTACATAAGCACATTGCTTTTAGATGTCAATTCTACAATAAGAGAGTACAGTAGAATCGTAATACTGAGTAGATTGCAATAGTGGCAAACACAAAAACCTCACAGCAGTCTTGTCCCTGAGCTGATTTGTCAATAGTGTGGCGTGGTCTGCAGGCTCTGGTAGTGGCAGATGGCAGGCCTTTGCAGTCTTTACGTCAGAGCAGCGGGAGGCTGTGCTGCTGGGGACCCGGCTCCTGCAGGTAGCTCACCTGCCAAGGCAGCCCAAGAGCCGGAGAGGATTCCACAAAAGTGTCCATGTAGCCTTGTGCACAGGAGGCCCACACCCCTGGCTGGTACCCCAAGCCCTCACCCACCTGAGGGTATCTGTGAGGGCTGGGCGGGTGGTCAGGGGGGCCCCCACAGTGTCCATGTGAGGCATAAAGCTGTCCATCCGAGGGATAGCAAGGGTAGTGCGGTGACGGGGGGCAAGAGGAGCCTATGCTATCCATGTAGACGTGTGCCTCTGTGGGCAGTCTGTGGAGATGAGAGCCTTGCTGGTGCTGCATCTGGTGAGAGATGGATGGGTGCCAGGGGACATAGCTTTGGGGCTCCAGGCGAGGAACGGTCACCCTGGTTTGCTCAAGCCTAGATGTCCCCATTCCAGCTGAACCTACAGGGGGCCTGTTGCACTCTCTGTGAGTGCAGGGCTTACTGGGGGGGTTTGAACTCAGGAAAACTGAAAGAGCAGAGATGCGATTGATGGCCCGTTGCAATGTGGCGATCTTGGAGAGTCGCTTGCCACTGAGGTCATGGTTGAGCGCAACGCGCAGTGCGTTAAAGGCCTGGTTGTAGTCCATGATGCGCTTTCGCTCGCGGACGTTGGCAGCCACTCGCCGGGCCTTTGAGCGGACAGGTCGACTGCGCTTCTTGGTCTGGCCTTCCTCCGGATCACTCGGGCTGCCGACTGATCTTTCGCTGTCCTCGAACGGCCTCTCTGGGCTTTCATCACTCTCCTCATCGTCGCCCTGGGCCAGCGCGGCAAGCTCCAGCTCCTCCTCAGAGAAGTCTGATTCGGCCACACTGCTGCAGCTCATCATCACTCCCTGTGTAGACAGTATATTGGGTAAATGCTGTGTCGTTGAAGTGAAGCGTTGTATTTTGTTGGTTCCAAGACTGCAAGATATACACTGTTTAGCTGGCTGCTGCTTCTCGCTGTATAGCCGAGACCTCCTCTCCCGGTGCCTCCTGGATTATCTGTGGGGCTGTCGGTGTTTTGGTGCTGTGCCGACAGCCCAGGTATCCTCCTCCGACTCCTCTGGTGCCCTGTGATTACTTGTACCTCTGCAAGACAGGTTGGCCTGCTTTTTAAACCTCTAGCAGTCACATGGTACAGTCACCTGTGAGGAATGATGTGCTCTCTCTCTCTCTCTCTCTCTCTCTCTCTCTCTCTCTCTCTCTCTCTCTCTCTCTCTCTCTCTCTCTCTCTCTCTCTCTCTCTCTCTCTCTCTTTCCAGGTTTATGGGTGCCCTCCAGGCAAATCGGCACTGTCACCTCCTCCTCCTCTTCCCCTGACACTCCCTCTCATCCCTTACAGGATCTGTTAAGTGTTTCAACACTTCATGTCTGTGTAATACATAAGCAAACGCATACTTATTATTTTGGAATGACAATTGACTGGGCCCTTTCATTCCTTTGTAGAAGAATCTATTCCTATATTTTTTGTGTTTCCTCTAATCAATGTTCCTGTAGTCCCTGGTGTTAGCTTTTTGTAGCTATACCTGCTTTCACCACGTTCTAGAGGTTTCAGAGGCATAGTTAATGATGGACATGTGTTCTTACTCCTGCATGTATAACTTCTACCTTTGTACAATCTTACTCAGAAACATTTAGGTAAATGTGGATCTTACTTTTCCCCCTGATGGACAAGTGAGAGTTTTTGTGATATTCTTCTAAATGGGTGTTCCTACTGAACAGTAGCCTCTGGGACGTCCATGACAAATTGCACATTTATCCGATCGGCCTAATCTGTGTTAAACTTGTTTCCCTTTTTCCCAGGTCTGGGGGAGGAGAGGAACCTTCTTATCTACCATAGGCTAGATTGTCCTTGCAATTAGCCGTCTCCAGAATGGCGATTCCCTCTCTTTCTCTCTCCGCTCTTGTTTAAGGACCATGTAATTTAGGGTAGCTTCCCTGGAACCCATCCCCATAAATCAGGCCTGGGCGGCACCTGAGGACAAGAGCAGAGTGATGCCTGGACTTCAAAGCCAGGGGAAAAAAACAAGGCCAAATATTTTACAATCAGAACCTGGGATTGCTGCTGGCTTGGGTCATCAAGTCTTCAAAAAACAAAAACAAAAATGGTATTGCTTAATAGTTTTTCTAAATGGACAGATTTAGATGCCGATGTTGAAACTCTTTATGGTATTTGTTTTTCATTAGAATGAAGTACATGCCCTTTTAGATCAAACGTCAACCAGATTCCATTACAGAAGAGCACACTTAAAACTTATAACAATGTTTTGTACAAATACAGAGCTGATCGTCAGTAGAAAATACAAAGCCCTGCATCCACGGGCAAGACCTTTATGTCAATACTGGACAGTGAAAGGTGATTGCACTGACCTTTAGCTAAGCTTCTGGCCAAGTGCAATGGGTCAGGTAACTAAAGGGTAGGCCCTCAAACAGTGAACCGGGGGTCGTTGAGAAGCATTGCTTCCTTCCTGCCCTCTTCTTTTTATTGTATGTGTTGCGGCTGAGAGACGCCAACGTTAGAACAATTACAAGCCTGGGGTTTCAGCTCTTAAATCACAACTGTTCATCTAAGGTAGGAACATTTTGCCTGACCATTTCACTGTTTCGTCTGCGAGTTACCTTAGACCTGAAACATACTCAGTAATTTTAGAGTCACTATATAGTAGTATCATGGATTATGCAAGAATAGTTGAAACAATACTTAACAAGTATTAGTTTCATTCTATTTGATTAAATAAAAAAAAAATCGTTCTCCTTTCTTGTGTGTTTTTCCGTTATCTTCCTATTGACCACTTAGCGGGCACAAGTTCAACTATTTAACATTTTAACTGTTGCCCGTAGGGAAACAGTTTTGCATGCCTTTATGGTATGAAAATGCTTGAAATGTTAAATCCATGCCAGCATGGAGTCACCCAGCTTCATGTATCACAAGAGGTCTGATTTATGACTTCACAAGCATGTCAGATTTACTGCTGGTGTTGTAGAGAGCATGAAGACTACAGCCTCGGACTCTCCCAGTCCATTCATTTTGACAGGTGACAAGACACCAGTAATTATCAGCCGCCGTGAATAAATCACAGGACTTTATCACGTACCTCACCAATGCCCCTTGATGGAATAACCATTTTCAAGCAGGGGGGGGGGGGGGACCTGTCCAACGCCGCTGAACCTGGGATTTGTAAATCTCCCGCTCAAGCCCCCATAATGACTGGTTGTTACCTGTTCGTTATTAGAGGTCTGTGTGCCAAACGTTATAGATGTATATTTCCAAAGGGGTAGTTAGGGGTAATAAGTGAGTAAGGTCTGGGTTCGCTAACCTTGGCTTTGCAGTGGTATGTTAATGCATGTTTTTGGTGTCTACCATGGAATTTTCTCACCTCAATAAAAAGCCTTCAGTTAAAGGGGGGAAGGGGGGGGGGATTTGCACTCTCCCATTCTTATCACAATATCTGTGGAATTAGTGTCACTAAAAATGGTGATCAATTGTGGATATTCTTTAGTCATGGCTCTTTCATTGGCTGTGTAATACTAATACTATCTTATTATAGTGCTGCACGTAAATCGTGTACAGCATGTAGATGTTCCACTTTTTCCACAATTTGAAAGAAAAACAAGCATTTTCTGAACCATGTCATTTTGAAAGTGTCTAGATTTTTAACATGTTTAATGGACCTTAAAGCCCTTTAACATTCAATACATTAAAAAAAAAAAAAAAAAAAAAAAAAAAAAATGTCGTGGATGTGGATGCAAATGCCTTTTATGCGGGGGGGGGGGGGGGGGGGGTTATAGGGCACATTAGCTTTCTGGCAGGCATGAGCCACTTGGTGTTGTAGTACATCATAGTAAGCTAGATCGATATTGAAACATCATATCAATAAATTAGGTCTCATCTGGATTACTGTTAAAAATAGTTAATTGTTACTTCGTGTTATGTTGTAACTTATCTCTGTGGTACATCTCGGTAGTGCAACTGCTTTTATATAGAAATGTGTTAATCACAACTAAGTTTGAACTTACTGATGCAACAGGCTGCTGACCATCCTGGACAGCGGGAACGCTTGTTGAATTGTTCTTCTGCGGTTCCTTTTTTCCCTTATTTTCACTGGAGGTTAAAGGATAGTTCTGTATCATTAAGGGGTTCCGCTTGGCATCACTCATGCACTCCCTCGCGTACGTGCACGCGCACTGAATAAATTCCACAAATGTACCTTTAATACCAGTATTAGTCAGACCACACCCCTCATCAGCTTACCTTCATAAGCAGGTGTGTGGTCACCTGCTCTCCTCCTTCTCGCTTTCACCACAAGGAAGTGCCTCGGTAGTACCCCACTTGACGTGTTGATTAGTTGAAAAGAGTTGTGACAAGTCTACATTGTGCTTAATTTTTTCTTCTCTCATATCTGTTGTAAAGAAAAAGTTTGGGTCATAATGTATTCTGCGGAGAGTAGACCCGCTAGACCTACTCTTCACCAGCGGTTCTCCATTCCCGCCTCCGTCGTGCGTTCTGGTGCTGGGCTGTTGCTACTTTCGTGGTTGCCGACCCAGCCCAGGAGACAGCCGATGGATAGTTTGCCTCTCCGAAGAGCCAAGGAGTCGGTGCCGTCGCTCCGGCGATGGCCTGATCTCGACTCTGGTTCTTCAGGTTCCAGGGAATCGTCCGTTGGTGAATGGTCGGTTGTTTTGGAGCCGGAGGATTTGCGACGCAAACTTTTCGCGTCTGCCCGTTCACGTCGCAAGATGGTAGCATGCAGGCGCGAACGGCCTGGGTTTGGGGAACTGCTGGAGACCAGCGAGGATGCGTCCGGCTCTGGATTTCCGATGGAAACTGAGGACTTCATGGAAGAGGCGGACGGATTCTTGTATGATGGTCCCGTGGAGGAGAGTATCCCTCCTCAGGAAACACCGGAGGGGGGAGAAATGGCTCCATGGGGCTCCCTGTTTGAGGATGTCGAGGAACCACCTTGGCCTCATCAGCAGGATGCCCTACTGTCGGCCACATCAGACTGTGGCTCCTTGACCAGTTGCAGCCTGCTGCATGTGAGGGATGCGGGTTCGGTGGAGGAAGGTCCGCAGGGGGAACTGCGGGCTTTGTTTCCCGAGCTCATGGTGGTAGCCGCCGCCGCAAACGGCGTGCCGCTGCCGCTGCCATTGCCTGCACCTGTCCCTGATGATCTCATAGGTCATCGCTGGCAGCGTCGCCCAGTGAGAGGGGTGGACGTTGTCTACCCATTTTTCCCCTCAATGGGGGCCTATGTTCGTCAGGGTCAGGCGGTTTCCAACATCATGGGACTAACCCCCACCTACGTACCAGTTACGTGGGTGTCGGGGTTAGTCAAAGGTATGGGGGAGGGCGTGCCTCGGCTTGACAGTCCGATGGCCGCTCTCCTCTGTCCGGATATGGTGTGGGAACCCTTGTGCAAGCCGGTCCTCCAGGGGAAATCGGCTAGGCGATTGGCTTATTGGGGTGACCAGTCATTCATCGCTGGTACACAATCGCTGGCTGCGGCGTCTAACATCGCCCACCTGGCTAGATTTGTATCAGGGATTATGACGGGCGGCACGGATCTGAACGAGGTAAAATGTGATCAGATCACCCAGGCGGCAGGAGCTGTCCTGCACCTTTCCCAGGTGCTGGCCATAGCCATGGGGAAAGTGCGCGCCCTGGCTACCCTGGGCCAGCGTCATCTTTGGCTGTAGCAGGCCCGTGTGCCGGAACGGAAGAGAGCCCCTCTTCTGACAGCCGCCCTCTCCGACGCTGGTCTGTTCGGGAAGGCCCTGCGGTTGATGACCTCAACATGCAGAGAGATGGCAGAGGAGAGATCCATCCTCCAACCCCATTTTCCGCCTCCCGTCCTTGCCGGTGGAGTCAGAAGGCTTCCGCGACGTCGAGCTGTCTCCGTCGCCCCTACCACTGCCTCCGCCGCCGCTGCTGGCCCTTCCAAGAAGGCCAGGAGAAGAGACGGCGCTTCTGCTACGGCCGGCCCATCCACGACCGGAGGAGACGGTAGGGAACGTCGTGACCAGCAGACAGTAACCTACCGTCCCTCCGGGGCTCCTCGGGGTGGCAAGACTCGAGCGGCGCGAGGTGGCAGACGCCGCTGAGAGTGACTTTTCCCCTCTGTGTCCCCTCTCCTTTACACCCTCCCCGGCCCCTCTATGATTTTGTGCCTTAAAACATTATAAATAAAGAAGTTCCCCGACATAAGGGGGACTATGTTTTGGCCGAACAAACTGTGTGTTTCTTCAACAATTCATATGGTGGGGTTGTGTAAATATGAATCTGCACTTTTACGTTGTGAGATGAGTCGTGTTGTGTTACGAGGTTAAGCAAGGTCTGCAACATACACTCAGTAATAGGTTCTATTAGCTTGATGCTCCACATGCAGGTAGAAACTGGTGTTATTCCATTGCTTGAACTAAGTATATGTGTCTCACAATGCTGTGTTGTTAAGTTGCAGTAATACTCGTACACGCACGTTCCACGGCCTAGCCGTTACTCTCGGTCAGCGTTTTTTGCTATGTACGACATAGTCAACGGGTGTAGGATTCACAAACATGCAACTTGTTTTTGTTGTAAATCCTGTTCACATTTTGTGGGTAGCGGGCATTGTATTAGCTTACGCTATACATTATCATTCTACCAGAGGTTTTCAAAATGGCTACGGTTGTTTTCTGTGTGTAGGGAACGAAGGGTTTTTTGTGAGGGGGTGTCGAATAAACCCCTCCTTCCCACTTGATTGGTTTAGGGAATTTTTATCTCTTCTGCTGAGCCAGTCAGGGCGGTGAGACGTCTTGGCAGGGGGGGGGGGGGGGGGGGGGGGAGGGTTATCCTGCCAACTCCTATTACAGAGAGGAGTCAAAAAGGCAGCATTTCCCCCCGTCATAGCGGTGTTGCTATGGCGACGCCTTCCATGAGTTGTGGTGTCTTAAGGTGTCGAGTTAGAGCGTAGGGCTCACGGGTCTGCTGCGCTCGATTTATGTAAACCTGAGTCAGTTGGTCACGTGACTCACAGTTTGCATGTCTTTCTCATGACTACCACTCGTGTGGGAAGGTTTTCTGGGAGGGTCTAGTCTTTACTCTCTGATTAAAGAAGAGTGACTGGATGTAAAATCATGTGAAAACGGGTTTTTTACTCCCAGCTGTGCAGTTGGGTTCATACGGGTGATGCTTCTTCTTTATTATTATAAAGAGTTGGATGTGTCTAGATGGATTGGAAATGGGGGCCCCTGATGGAAACAAGACTAACGTCTTTCTCAGGTCTGCCTCCCCTTACCGATTGTGTGTTTTGAACCGTACTATGTTGTACCCTTTCTGCAATCTGTTGGTTAAAGTTTTCATTCATTCATTCATGGAGTTGGTTGCATCCCGCCCTCTTGTCGTTCCCCTGGGCGTCTTGGGGATTCAATAAGATGGTCTAAATAGCCTATTATTGATGTGGATATGCCCAACGCACACATAGTGCTAACTCAGGATGTTCTGTTGGACATTAGGTAACTGACTGGCGCGCCTTGATTGCTTGGGGTTAAAACAGCGTTTTTATAAAGCAATCGGGATGGGGGTTTTTCCTCTTCCGACGCCCTGTGTGGTTGTCGACGGGTTCTCGTTCATATCAGGGGATGATGACGGAATGGATCTGAACATATGTGGAAGGGTCTCACGCCCTGGGGGTGGGCTGCCGGGCGCGGTTCGCACCGGAACGTCTGAGTGGCGCCTTCTTTTTATGTTTAAGATCAACACGCATATCTGCCCCTTCTCCTGGAGTTGGCATGTCGGCGTGGTTAGGGCACGGGACTGGTTCTGGTCGCGCTGGTCCGGATCAGTTGAACCCGTTGTCCGCCGGGGATGCAGATCTGCTGTTCTGGTACCCTGAGGGACTTGGGTTTTTTCAGGGGGAAAAGTGCTAGGTCGGTCCGGGTGTCACAGGGTTGGGCGCTATGGAACCCTTGTTGGGTACATTGTATTCTACTCTGTCGTAATGGCTTACGGCTGTGCCAGCCTGTACGCGTCCGATCTCGTCGGATCTCGGCCGCCATACAGGTTGGTCTTGGTTAGTACTTGGTTGGGTGACCTCCTGGGAATACCAAGTACGGTGCTGGGGCTGGTTTTCCATTCTTACGCTCTTCTCTTACGCATGGCGAAGAGGGGCCTGTTGGGGTGGTCTTGACCTCCTCGGGGGACCCTGTGCTCCCCGTATCACGGGCCCGGTCCGAGGTAATGTTTCGTTGACCTGTAGGCCCGGGATAACCCTGTTGGAAACTGGAACACGGGCTGCGGCAGCGCAGGTGTGTTTGGGGTTTTTTCCTGAGGGGTTATGGGACCAACCACCGCATGGGGTAACACCTGGGTGGTTGGTTCTCTGGTGTATTGCTGCGGTGTCAACTCCCGGGTTAACCGGTTTTGAGGGTGCCCCTGCACGTTCATGACGTCTGCCAATCGTGTCAGCCTTCTCTGCCTCGACCCCTCTGGGTGTTTTTTTTTTAGATGGAGCCTTGGTCATGCAATTACGCCAGCATACGCCCCTTCCGCCGGGGCGGCTGTGTTCAGCTGTCCTTTCTGGCGCCTGTCTCGTCCGCAGTCTCCGGGCTAGGGTTCACAGCCTGTGGCCTGGTTTTCCTCGGTGCGCTGCCTGCTTCCGTTGGTTAACCTTTTTGTGTGCTTACGGCCATGCTGACTGCCTGTTGCAGGATCAGTGTGCCAGGCAGTGTACTATCGGGGAGGACGGGGCCCGCTCGGCTGAGGGGCCTTTGTCCGAATACGCTGGCGATGTGGGGGGCGGGGCACTGCGTGCCCACCTGGTGGGGTCTTGATGCTGGCATCATGGACTTCTCCGGGCCCCCGTTCCAGGGGGTCCAGTCCCTTTGGTGGGTCTGGGTCTTCCTTCGCGCTCCGCTGCTACGGCCTTGCCACGGGGTTGGGTTTGCCCTTGACCCCGTGATTCTGGGGGCAGTAACGAGGTTGTTTCCTCCGTTCGTTCCCGGGTGGCATGCGGGTTGTGCGTGTGTGTAGTCGTGGGGTCAAGCCACGGTCTGCTCACCCTGTGCGTTGAGTTGCTTGAGTGCCTCTTCGCACGGTCGGGTCCGTCGCCCTCCCGGTAAACCTCTAATAGGGGGGGTGCCCTCCATTAGGGGGGGTCGGGGGGGCTCGGCCCTCCCTGTTCTGTTGGTTGTGGGGGGCCTTCAGCGGGGTGTATTTGTCGGCCAGTGGCTCCGCTTGGCCTCCCTTTGTGCATGAGTGATGCCAAGCGGAACCCCTTAATGATACAGAACGATAGGTTATGACTATAACCAAGTTCTGTTAATTAGGGGTGACGCTTGGCATCCGACGCCGCTGCAGCCCTTGACCTCACCTTGTGGTGAAAGCTTGGGTAGGAGGAGAGCAGGTGACCACACACCTGCTTATGAAGGTAAGCTGATGAGGGGTGTGGTCAGACTAATACTGGTATTAAAGGTACATTTGTGGAATTTATTCAGTGCGCGTGCACGTACGCGAGGGAGTGCATGAGTGATGCCAAGCGTCACCCCTAATTAACAGAACTTGGTTATAGTCATAACCTATCGTTTTGTGTTTTGGAACCCTAGCCCTATTTCTTACTTACCAATGATGGTGTTGATCAGTAGAGTCCTTTCTCAGAACAATCCATGCTGTTCCTCATACTAGCCCCAGATATTAGGCCAAAACCAATGCAAAGTTAATGGGGTCGAACAATCCCTTTAATTAAGGTCAGCAGTGTTCCATTGTAACAACAAATTTGGACCACCTTGGAAAATAAAGTTATCTACATAAGGAAATGTTTTGCTTTTGATATTGTTAAGGAAAATCACAGACAATTATTATCTTAAAAACACAACACCCTTCATGAAGGTGTTTCCCCCACTTCTGAGATGCTTTCTCTGCTCTTGTGTGCCAGCGAAAAGGAGGATGACAATTCAAGTCAATTAGAGTCAAGCTGTTAACGGTGTCATTCTTTCCTTCCCTGCTGAGTGGAGAGAGTGAACCACACATGAGAGACACACATGATGTCACTGTTCAGCCAGAGACACACATGATGTCACTGTGTAGTTTAGTCAGAGACACACATGATGTCACTGTGTAGTTTAGTCAGAGAATCACATGTTGTCCTTGTGTAGTTTTGTCAGAGAACCACATGCTGTCACTGTGTAGTTTAGTCAGAGACCCACATGCTGTCACTGTGTAGTTTAGTCAGAAACCCACATGCTGCCACTGTGTAGTTTAGTTAGAGACCCAGATTATGTCACTGTGTTGTTGAGTCAGAGACCCACATGCTGTCATTGTGTAGTTCAGTCAGAGACCCACATGCTGTCACTGTGTAGTTTAGTCAGAAACCCACATGCTGTTACTGTGTAGTTTAGTCCGATACACACATCTTGTCACTGTGTAGTTCAGTCAGAGACATGCTGTCACTGTGTAGTTTAGTCAGAGACATGCTGTCACTGTGTAGTTTAGTCAGAGACCCACATGCTGTCAAGTTCAAGTTTCAAGTTTCTTTAATAGTTGTCATACAGAAGTACAGAATACTTTTATACAAAATGCTTCTTACTGTTACACTCCAGAGACTGTGCAAGACAAGATAAGTATGAAATAAAATAACATAGTATAGCATGTAAATTAGAAGTAAAAAATTAGGTCACAGTGTTCAGTATAGACATATATATGTACAATGTTCGATGCAGAATAGACGTAACTGAGTTACCATATAATATACAATACTGTGCAGTGTACTAATATACAATACTATATAGTGCAAGGCAGAAATGGGATGAGGTGCAATTTAGGTACAATTTACAGTAGGTGTACGAGTTGTAGTGCAAATCCTTTATCAATAAATATAAAGTGTGTTTGTGTGCTCTAAAGTGTGGAGAGTGGGTGCTGCAGTGTGTTGTTTGTTTAAGTGAGTGTGTGCGTGTGGGTGTGCGTGCTGTGTGCATTTGATGGTTGTTGCATAGTGTTTATTGTTCGTTTAGCAGCCTGATGGCCTGGGGATAGAAGCTTCTTCTGAGTCTTTCTGTGCTCGCCTTAAGACTCCGGTATCGCTTGCCTGACCGCAGCAGTTCAAAGAGGCAGTTGTTCGGGTGGCTGGAGTCCTTGATGATTCTCTTCGCCTTCCCCCTGCACCGCTTGTTGTAAATGTTCTGGAGGGTGGGAAGCCCCCCTCCAATTGTGCGTTCGGCTGAACGTGTCACTCTTTGTAGTCTGCTACGGTCTTGTGCAGTGCTATTCCCAAACCAGGAGGTGATGTTGCCAGTCAGGATGCTCTCTATTGTACATGAGTAGAAGTTCCTAAGGATCTTCTGACTGACTTGGAACTTCCTTAGGGGCCTGAGGAAGTAGAGGCGTTGTCGTGCCTTTTTCACAACACTGTCAATGTGTGTGGTCCATGTCAAGTCCTCGGATATGTGGGCTCCGAGGTACTTGAAACTGTTCACTCTCTCAACCGGTGCCCCGTCGATGCTGAGGGGGCTGTAGTCCTTGACCCCCGACCTCCTGAAGTCCACAATCATCTCTTTTGTTTTTCTGACGTTCAGGGAGAGGCAGTTCTCCTGACACCACTGTGACAGATTCTCTACCTCTTCCAGGTAGGCCCTCTCGTCGTTGGCAGAGATCAGGCCCACCACTACTGTGTCATCAGCAAATTTGATGATTGTGTTGTTGTTCCGCTGTGCCACTGTGTAGTTCAGTCAGAGACCCACATGCTGTCATTGTGTAGTTTAGTCAGAGACCTGCATGCTGTTCAGTTCAGTTCAGTTTCAGTTTAAACTGTATTTGAACGGGGGCAGCACACATTAATGAACATAAAATCAGACAGATGTTTATTAACGGTAAGGCAAACATTCTATGTTTCTCAGAAACAAAACTTGACAAGTCAGTAAAAGACCCCGAGATTGAAATTTAAAAATACTCTATCGTCATGAATGACAGGAACAGGTATGGAGGTGGTGTCTGCATGTACATACATAAATATACCAAATTCATTAACCGTACTGACCTGAATCATAATACAATTGAAACGGTATGGGTTGAAATTTTGTTCGAAAGGGCTAAGGTACTAGTTGGCACAATCTACAGACCACCAGAACAGAGTGTTTTTTATGATACACTTGATGGGTGTTTAGCTGGGGTTGAAGATGTAGAAAAAAATTCTGATTGGGGACTGGAACACGGATATGCGATGGAAAGAAGCACCCGTTTCCAAGTCCTTCAGTAGGTTTTGTGATCTGCACAGTGTCAGCCAGCTAATCACCCAACCCACCAGAGTGTGTGATTCAACACAAACTACCATTGATCTCATTCTGACCTCTGACAAGTCCAGGATCTCCAAAAAAGGGGTTATAGCATGCGGGTTAAGCGATCATTATATAATATTCTGTGTTTTATTTTTTTATTATTTTTTAAACAAACATATAGACAAACATGACAACACACGATAAGATATACAAGCATTATTAACAGTGCACATCCAATGAAATCACCTTATAGTTAAATGTCTTATACAGGATATACCCCCAATACCTGCTATCTAATACCCTACACACATATGCTCTAGCTCGTACCCCCCCCTCCCGGACCCCCCATTGGATAATCCATCCATTATACCTCGCTCCTAACCAGACACTACCATTATATGCTAGCTTCTATTATCTCCACCACTTCTAACCACATTGTCATTTTGGATTCATTGAGACCCAAAATTCTAGCTGTAGATATTTCTTGATAAATCACATCGAGATATGTAATAATCCAGACCTTTCGGCACATCTTTTCCGGTTGGAACCATCGTGATGCTATCAGCTTTTTAGCCACTGTGACTGATACCCGATAAAACCAATCTCTTTAGCTGTGGATTTACTGCATACTCAAAAATATCATTCAGCAGTAGTACAGAGGGGTGTACAGGTATATTCAGAGTTAAGAGATTTGATAATTGCTGGGTCACCTCTTTCCAGAATATTTTAACTGGTGGGCAGTCCCAGTACATGTGCATAAATGTCCCCTCATCCCCATTTGTACATAAGGAGCATTTGGAGTCTTGTTTAAGACCCATTTTTTTCAGTCTTATAGGAGTCAAGTATGTCCTGTGAATATAGTTAAGATTTATTTGTTGATGGTCCGGGTTCCTTGATGTAAATATTTGCCCAGGCTTCTTGCCAATCAAAATCGCTTTCCAGGTCTGGTATATCCCTCCTCCAGACGGAGTCTAGGTGGAGGGTTTCATATGAGGACGTTAGTAATTGATGATAAAAATCTGAAACAAAACCTCTCGGTGTCTCTCTTTCATAGAAGAATTTGTGGTATCTGTGGTGTTCAATTGGTATCTTTAATGGAACACTGTGAGACTTCAAACTTAACAATAACTGTGTGTAAAAAAAAAATTGTGGACTTGGTGGGATAATTTTTTTTGCGTATTTCTTCATAGCTACAGAAACCCTGTTTGTTAAAAACATCACCTAATGAGTGTATGCCTTGCTTTTCCCATATAGGGAATCTTATAGGTCGTTTTCCAATCAAGAGTGCATTGTTATTGAATAAGGGAGTATGATTATGCCATTTATGTGGATTAGAATGTTTTTTTTGTGTTTCACGCCATATCCGGATCGCATGAGTAATTATGGGGCCAAATTTCCGTTCGCATTGCTTAATTGATCATTTAGTGTATGCAATGTCCTTCAGTCTATGTGGGGTTACTATATTTTCTTCTAATTTTCTCCAGGATACTAATGCTTGGGGATCAAACCATGTTGTCAATGGTCTTAAAGTGTACGCCTTAAAATAGTGGAAAAAATCTGGAAATGCCATACCACCGTCTGCTTTGTTTCTCTGTGCGGTGGATCTTTTTATACGTGGTGGTTTGTTATTCCAAATAAATTTGTATGTGGAGGAGTGTAATTTTTTCCAGTAACCCTCTGGTGCGGGTAACGGTAGCATTGAGCTGAAGAAGTTGATTCTAGGTAGTACGTCCATCTTAACTATTGATATCCGTGCCTGTACTGAGTTTTTAAGTTTTGACCACCTATCAAGGTCGTCTTTGATTTTGTTTTGGATTTTTATGTAATTGTGCTTCACCGTTTGTCTTATGGTGGGTAATATTTCCACTCCCAAGCATCTAAAGTGTTTTACCATAGGTATCTCTACTGGGAGGGTTTCATTATATAATATTCTGTACTGGCAAAAAGCTAAAACAAAAGGCAGACTGTCACAAAACAGTCACATCTAGGGACCTCAAAACCTACTCTAGCGAGGCCTTTAACCAAGAACTGGAGAGCCTAGACTGGTCAGATGAGCTCAGTGGTACACAAGTTGAAGAAACATGGCTTGGTTTCAAAACCAAATTCTCAACAATACTAAACAACATGGCCCCCCTAAGAACCACCAGGGTTAAAAATCACGCTGAGCCATGGATGCACGCAGAAATACTGACCGCTATGAAAACCAGAGACAAAAAATGCTCTGAACTTCATAAAAGTCAGTCAAAGCTTGCCAAAAGCTCAAACAGTGATCTCCAAGCCCATGTGTTTGAACTTAAACAGCAAAGAAACAGACTAAGAAACGATGTAAACACCATGATCAAATCTGCAAAAAAGAAAATTCATCAATGACAAAACTGAGGAAAACAAAAACAAACCCTGTGAACTTAGGAAATTACTCAACAACCAACTAGGCTGCAGTAAAAAACTATAAACCAGATTTACAAACATAAACATAAAGACAGAAAACACTCTCATCACAGACAAGCTGGATGTGGCCAATTACTTAAACATTTTCTTTACAAACATAGCCACAACACTGGTTAATAAACGACCCTTCCACTCAGGGCATTATGGGGTAGAACACATCATAGCCTTCTATAAGAACCTAGGGGTAGGTTTCAAACTTGAAACGGTAACAACAGATGAAGTACTAAAAAAACTGAGCGCCCTCCAACCTAACAAGGCCACTGGCCATGACAATATCCCCTCCAAATTCCTCAGAGACTCAGCAGCCGCCATTACCCCAGTCATCACCCACATAATAAACCTCGTCCCCAAAATGGCAACCAATGTAATCAAAAAAGTCAACCAACGAACTGGATCTCCTCTCTGGTAAACAAGAATACCCTGAAGACTCTAACAGGAGCACTCATTCAAGGGTACTACGACTATGCTTGCACCTCATGGTACCAAAGCACTAAAAACAAGATTACAAACATCACAAAACAAACTGGTCAGACTACTGCTTGACCTTACTCCTAAAACCCACCTCACCCCTGCCCATTTTGACAACCTAGGATGGCTTAGAGTAGACGATGGACACAGCAACTTGCAATGGGCCTGGTCTACAAGACACCTGGTCTACTACACCACTAAGGTACCCATGTACATGTTGAGATACTTCCCAAAGGTCAGTGAATACCACGACCACAACACCAGAGGGAGTTCCACAAATCATGTCCAACTCAGATTCGGCTCAAACAAGGGACTAAACACGTTTTGCAATTATGCCACAACAATGTGGAACGCCCTACCCACAGCCATAAAATAATGTGAATCCCTACCCACCTTCAAAACCGCTCTAAAAAAGCACCTACGGGAGTCCGCAATTCAAAACTGGCCCCGGTAAATGTCCAAACATCCACCCCCATACTTCCACACAGTAAGATATGTAAGGAAGTATAACAAGTGAGCAGTAAATTATGTGCAAGGCTTTGTAGTTTAATATATCCTTACATTTATACAATATTGCTACTGACTTAGATATTTTTCCTTGAATATAGTTAACATGTTGTTTCCATGTTAATTTCTGGTCAATAACTACCCCTAGACATTTTATCTCAGAAACTCTTTCTATTTTTACATCACATATTTTTTACTCGATATCCCCCTCTATTTCTTTTCGATTACCAAAAACCATTGGCATAAATTTAGTTTTCTTAATATTGAGAGACAATTTATTAACATCAAACCAAGTTTTGAGAATTTCAAGCTCTCTTTCAATATCAAACAAAAGTTCCTTTAAATTACTTCCTGCGCTATATAAATTTGTATCATCTGCAAAAATAACAAACTTTAACAGTTCAGCAACATTGCACATATCATTAATAAGTATAAAATGTTTTGCACCTATCACAGATCCCTGGGGTACTCCACAGGTGACCTTCCTAAATCCTGACACAGTGTCATTAATTTGCACACATTGCTGTCTGTTTTCCAAGTAGCTCTTCAGCCAAGAGTTAATACCTCGTATCCCATACTTCTCCAGTTTTCTCACTAATATGCTGTGATCTATTGTATCAAAAGCCTTCTGTAGGTCAATATAAATACCAATAGAACACTCGTCATTGTCAATTGCTTTAGTTATATATCATACTGGTCATCGTGTCTCGCTCTTTGCCATTATGAGATAACTCTTATCTCCTAGCACCTACTGTGCTCATGCACAAACAATTTGCACTCATGCACGTGACCAGGCCACGCCCCCGCATCCTGCTATAAGACGCCGGACATGGTCACAATCTACCTTCCTCTTTTTTTGTTTCCAACATGGACGTTGCAGTGCACTCCATGAACTAGTTGTTATGAAATGCAGAGAGAAATTACACAATGTTGGGTTTTCGCCGGAGGTTCACCAGCCCCTGGAATCTTCTCGGCACATCCTAACAGCGCATCGGACCTGTCCTGGGGTTCCCTCATCTCGTGACAGCGGATCGAGGGACGTCGCGCGGCGGCTAGCTGTCGGGCTAGGTCGCGCACAGGTAGGGTCTGCGCTGCCAGGCATTAATGCTAGCATTTGTGATACTGCTCGTTGTCCCGTGAGACAGCCGAGTTGTGTATTGGCGCGAGGGGAAGGATATTTGGGAAAACATGGTCGTCATGACTCTGTTTTGGGTGTTTTCCCGACTATCCTAGTGCGCACGGCTAATGCTAATGCTACAATGCTGGGTCTCCGTTCTTGTTCCCCGCCGAGGGCTGTCTTTACTAAAAGGTCTTCCCTCCTCTTAACCATTCATGCTGACGGTCAATCGGTGTCTAATGTTGGGGGTTTAGCGGGGGCTTGTTTACCATTTTCATGGGTGGATGGGCTGAGGCCTAGGGCTGGTGTGCTTTTTGTGAATCTATGAATTGTGTCCGGGACTGGTGTTTTTCTCTGGTCTGCATCCTCTTTAACATTTGTGTGTATGGGCTAGCCCATTCTGCAGTGTGTTAGTGGAGTTTTCGTTCATTTATTCATTTACCCCTTCATGGGTGCACACCACAGTGGAGGTTGCTGCATTCCTACTAGTGAGGCAGTGCTTCACTAGTAATAGTCTTTTGTTTGCAGCCACCACTGGTGCTCCGTGCTTGTGAAGCAGGTGGCATCAGTCCTTTGCCTCTGACATGGTGGAATGGTGTCCCGCCCGGCCGATGCCATGAGGCGAGTCGGCCCGGCAGGTGGCTGGGGGGGGGACGTGTTCGGTCCAACGCAGTAGGGGGCAGCTGCCATGCTGCCCGGTCTGCGCTACATTCAATGTGTTGGGATTGAAGGCAGTCCTTCTGGTCCTCAAACGGCTGGACCACCTTGTGGTGGGCAAGCGTGTTTTGGTCAGGACGGACAACACAACGTCAGCGTTGTATATTGTCAGACAGGGAGGAGTGCGCTCCCCCCGTCTGCACCGGGCGGCGGTCGGGCTCTGGCTATGGGCGTTCTCCATCTGCTCTGCCTGAGGGCTCTCCACATCCCCATCAGGGTGAATGTGGGTGCAGGTGTGATATCGCGGGGCGGTCCTCACCCTAACGAGTGGGGACTACGTCCAGACATAGTCGGGCAGGTCTGGGACCGATTCCGTGGCCGTCCGGGATTCTGTACGCTTTCCCCCCCTTACACCTGATAGCTCAGCTGTTGGGGCAGGTACGTCGGAAGCGCGGGACTTGGTCCTGGTCGTGCCGGGCCGGGGCTCAGCTGTGTGGTCCCTGGCCCTGATTCAGCTCTTGGTGGCCCCGCCGTGGCCTGTTCCGTGGTCACCGCGGGCCCTCTCTCAGGCACGCGGAACTCTGTTCTGCCTTCCTGTTCTGGAGCAGCCTCTAGGCTTGGCTGCTGACAGTGTGAATCTGGTGGGGATGCGTCTTGACTATTCTGTGGTTAACGCTATCCGGTACGCGCACGCTCCGTCCTCTACCGCGGCTTACGCTGGGGAGTGGCGTATGGTCGAGTGTGGGGGCGGAACGTTGTTCAGCCACCCTCTCGTGGGACGTTCCTGCTTGGCGCTCTGCGTCTCAAGTCTGTGGAACGTTTCTCTGTCTCCGAGTGGGACCTCCAACTGGTCCTGGGCCGGTTGTCGGAGGCCCCGTTTGAGCCTCTTGAGCAGGCGCCATTGGATCTGCTGTCTTGAAGGCAGCGTTCTTTTTGGCCATCACCTCCGCTAAACGCGTGGGTGAGCTGTGTGCTCTCTCAGTGCGGTGCCTGTCTATTCGGCCGATAGCGGTGCGACTCTGAGGCCTAATCCAGTCTTCGTGCCAAAGAATATCCGGAGCTCTTTCGCTCCAGGGATATTGTGGTTCAGGCGTTCATCCGCCTCCTCACGCTAGTGAGTTGGAGGTGGGCTTTCACCTGTCGTGTCCTGTCCGTGCACTGGGGGTTTACCTCAGGACTCGGGCTCTCAGGGCTTCCGTTCAACGGTTTGTTTGTTACGGTGGCCCTTGCGCGGGTGAGACGCTGTCCAAGCAGCGCCTGTCACATTGGTTGTGCGGCGGCATTGCCTTTTGCTGCACGTTGGCTGGACAGGTCCCCCCTCGGGCTGCTGCCCTGTTAGGGGGGGCCTCGTGGAGGGGGGGGGGGGGGGGTGGACCTTGGGGGCTTAGAGAGTTCCCATGTTTGTAGTGCTGCAGAAAAGCAGACATGGGGGAAAATAGACATCCTAACTAAACTAGACAGATTAATCTAAAGGTCAGTCCCCGACCAGGTCAGTCCCCGACCAACCGACCTGTAGAAGTCGCTGTCCACAATGTCCGATCCCCACCCACCGACTTTCCCACCCCCTAATACTGCCAATTGTATTAGTATGAACGACCAGCCAAGCCAGAAGCAACGCCGAGAGCTCGAACCCAGCATCTCCTGCGTCAGTGGCGAGCGCCTTGCCCACTGCGCCACTTAGCCGCCCTGGCCATGGAGGATTTTGAAGACCAGACTGGCATCGGTTAATTTAATGATGTTGTCCCAGCTCAAGAGGGCATGCTTGTCCAGGATATTGCAGTGGTGGTGACGGATAGGCTAATATAGTAATCCAGTAATACAGTATGGTGTGACATGATGATGGCATTGAAGTACAGTGTTGCTGCTTCAATGTTCAGGCCGTTTCTGATGTATCAGAAGTTAGATATATTGAATTTGACTGTTCTTGTGACTTTTTTCTTTCTTTATTTAAAAAAAATAATAAAAATGTTACCTGTTTTTTTAATGTGAGGTTGCAGTCTACACTGTAAAAATAAATGTTTTTCACAGGAAATTCACTGTATTATTTTACAGATTACCTTTGTTTTTCTACTTTAAAGGGGAACTATCTTATAAATGGCCTTTTTCAGTGTTTAGCATTGTTTCCTAGCTATGTGGACTTATATTAATATGATCTATGTCTCTAATTCTCATATTGGCGCATTCTTCCAATTCTCCTCTCACAATATTCACCCTCACTGAACTGAGTCATCTGAAAATGTGCTGATTTGTGATGTCAGAGAGACACCGCTGCATGATAATCAGCTGAGTTTCCACACAGTTCCCACAGTGGTTGGAGCCCAGGCTCAAAACAGCTTAAGATCTTGAGGTAGAAAAATGCTGTTTTTGAGGACTTGATTAGAAATACAAAACAATGAATTAAAAAAAATAAAAAATTACAGAGGTGTTCCATAAACCCACAGGAATTGTGTAAAAGTGCCCAAATAGTGAAAGAAATAGTAAAATAGTTCCCCTTTAAGTGTAAATACCATAAACATACAGTAAATTACCTTTTATCAAAATATTAACCATTAAATAAAGGTTGTAATCTGTAAATGTATTTGATTTTACTGTAATTTGACCGTAAGTATTTGGAAACCATTGATGCCAGACATTTACCGTTTTCTTGCAGCTTTTATTTCTTACAGTGTAGGATGATTCCAAGGTATTTGCATTCGGTCACCACTTGGAGCTTCTCTCCAGCAGCAAAGACATCTGGATCAGGTGTGTTTCATCTTTTTTCGAAGAACAGTCTTCTGTGCATTCAAGTGGAGGCAACAGTCAGTGAGCTTGAGCTACCTGCATCATGGTTGAATTAAAGGTCCCGTATTTTGCTATTCCTTTCACTATTTGGGCAATTTTACACACTTCCTGTGAGTCTATGGAACACATCTGTACGTTTTTTTTTCATTTTCTTTTTTCATTGTTTTGTATTTCTAATAAAGTACTCTAAGGGCCCGTGTCGACCGGGGACGTTTTATGAGTTGTCAGCTCCTTTCTGTCATTCATTTCTATGCTACAGACGCGACAGGCGCGCTCCTTTTCCCAGCGCCGCGCCTCGCATTTTAGCGCTCTCTGCGGCAGCGTTTTTGGGCGGAGCTCTCCCAGCGCCTAAAGTAGAAACTAGTTAAACTTTTGGAGAGGAGCGCGCTCATCAAGGTAACTTTTTTCGACCGACCAATCAACATCGAGGAAGTGGCGGAGCCGCGGCAGTCGCGAGACTCAGGGAAACGCTCTGAGCTTTTTTTTTTTGCTTTTCAAAGCGGTCCGTCTTGAAAAAAACTTCCCCGGTGGACACAAAGCCTAAAGCAGCATTTTTCCACGTCAAGATTTCAAGCTGTTTTGGGCTGGGCTCCGCCCATAAGCGCTTTGAGTGACAGTCACCCACACAGCGTGATACATACGAGAGAGAGAGAGAGAGAGAACAAGCGAGTGAGAGAGGGAGAGAGAGAGGATAGATCGCTCCGTGCGCGAGTGTGCGCTGTGTGAGCGGCTCGAGCAATTGTGTGTAAAATGCAGGTGGAGAGGGAGAGTCAGGGACAGGGAGACCGCTTCAGCATTATTCCCACTGCTCCGCTGTTGAGCGAATTGTTGAGTCTCTCTGTCGGCACCCGCACACGTCAACCCGTTTGAGGAAGTGTCAGTATTTCCACTCGCTCTGTTGTTGAGCGAATGGTTGAGTCTGGCTACAACCATAGAGGGGGCGTTAGTTATGCAGATAAGAATTCTTGGACGTCACAGGTACGCGAAATTCAGAATGGCTTAGTTCAGTGGGGGAGGATCTCGTGACATATGAAGTGGACTGATAAGCCAAAATGAGAATTAGAGACACAGACCTATTGATACAACCCCACATTGCTAGAAAACAATGCTAACCACTGGAAAAGGCTATTTATAAGACATGGGACCTTTAAGTACTCTTGCCGCTTCTGCTTTGTTTTTGGCATGTATATAAATGACTGTGTCGTCCGCGTACATCTGGACTAGGGAGACAGAGCAGACAGAAGGCAGGTAATTTATGTACAGGCTGAACAGGAGGGGGCAAAGGATTGAACCCTGTGGCACACCCACATCGTATTCCAGGGGGGAGATAGATTGATTGTTTGACATTTTTATTAACAGATTACCATTTATTCTGACACATTGTGTCCTACCCTCAAGATAAGATCTCATCCATTTTAGGGCGTGAGATGAAAAATTAAACATGGATAGCTTAGTGATGAGCACATCATGGCTGATGGTATCAAAGACCTTTTTCAGGTCTAAAAACACGTCTCGAATCACGCCTCCCTTGTCCATCTTCGCTTTTACCGTCTCTAAGAAGTTTCTTTATTAGTTGTCATACAGAAATACAGGATACTTTTGTATGAAATGCTTCTTTCTGTTTTGTTCCTGATAGTGTGCTAGGTAAAAATGTATAATTATAATAAGTATAAAATAGAAAGTCAAGTACTTAAACAAGTGTAAACAAGACAAACATTTTCAATATACATATGTACAGTATACAATGCAGAGTAGTTACAATACAATATAAATGGGATGAGGTAAATGGGATGAGGTAGCTTGTGGTGCAATATACAACGCAGAGTGTTTACAGAGTGTTTACAATACAATATAAATGGGATGACGTAAATGGGATGAGATGAGGTAGCTTGTGGTGGTAAGGTAAGGTGCAATGAGTTGCCGATAATATAATATATAAATATAAAGTGTGTTAGTGTCTAAAGTGTGTAAAGTGGGTGCTACAGTGAGTTGTCCATTTAAAGTGTGTGTGTACGTGTGGGTGTGTGTGCTGTGAGTGTGTTTGATGGTTTGTTACATTGTGTTAATTGTCATTGAGCATCCTGATGGCCTGGGGATAGAAGCTCTTTCTGAGTCTCTCTGTGCTTGCCTGACCGCAGCAGTTCAAAAAGGCAGTTGTTTGGGTGGCTAGAGTCTTTTATTATTATTATTTTATTATTCTCTTGGAAGAAGCAGTTTGCGGTTTTCGGTGGAATGATTGGCTCTGAACCCAAACTGCATGGGGTGAAGTGGATAGGGACTGTTGTTCAGATGGGTAATTAGTTGTTCAGCTATAGTCTTCTCAGAAATCTTTGAGATTATCGGGAGGATGCTGGGGTCTGTAGTTGCTAACCTCATTTACACTTCCTGATTTAAAAATTGGTGTGATGATGGCTGACTTCCAGACCTGTGGAAACACAGCCTCTCTAATAGAGGCATTAACCATTTTTGTAATGGGCCCTGAGAGTGACTCCCTATGCTTTTTCAGAAAAGAGGAGTCCAACCCAAAAACATCCTTGGCTTTAGACCTTTTGAGTGAACTTAATATGTTTGCCACTGTGTAGTTTAGTCAGAAACCCACATGATGTCACTGTGTAGTTGAGTCAGAAACCCACATGCTGTCACTGTGTAGTTTAGTCAGAGACCCACATGCTGTCACTGTGTAGTTTAGTCAGAGACCCACATGCTGTCACTGTGTAGTTTAGTCAGAGACCCACAATATGTCACTGTGTAGTTTAGTCAGAGACCCACATGCTGTCACTGTGTAGTTTAGTCAGAGACCCACATGCTGTCACTATGTAGTTTAGTCAGAGACCCACATCTTGTCACTGTGTAGTTTAGTCAGAGACCCACATGCTGTTACTGTGTAGTTTAGTCAAGAGAACCACATGTTGTCACTGTGTAGTTTAGTCAGTGACAGCAGTTGCCAAACCAGGCAGTGATATTCCCAGTCAGGATGCTCTTCACAGCCCCGGAATAGAAGGCCTGTAGTATCTTCCCTGATACTCTGTACTCTGTACTTCAGAGACCCACATCTTGTCACTGTGTAGTTTAGTCAGATACCCACATGCTGTCACTGTGTAGTTTAGTCAGAGACATGCTGTCACTCTGTAGTTTAGTCAGATACCCACATGCTGTCACTGTGTATTTTAGTCAGAGACCCACATTATGTCACTGTGTAGTTTAGTCAAGAGAACCACATGTTGTCATTGTGTGGTTTAGTCAGAGAACCACATGTTGTCACTGTGTAGTTTAGTCAGAGACCCACAAGCTGTCACTGTGTAGTTTAGTCAGAGACCCACAATATGTCACTGTGTAGTTTATGAAACCGGTCTCATTTGACATGCCCTGAGTGGGAGTCGAACCCAGGTCTCCCACACCGCGGGCGACATCACAGACCACTATACCAAGAGGTGAATTCACTTCTAAGTAATGGGTCTGGATGCCTTTTTAAGGGAGTGAGTTTACTTGCAGTACCGCTACGTGCCACAGTCACTTCACAACACATGAAGTCCATCGTGACTGTGGATATACTCACGGACCTCCGTTACACTCACCCCCCTAAACTCACACCACTCAAGGCATCCGGGTCACGGCACCACTGAAACCGGTCTCATTTGACATGCCCTGAGTGTGAGTCGAACCCCGGTCTCCCGCACCGCGGGCGACATCGCAGACCACTATACCAAGAGGTGAATTCACTTCTAAGTAATGGGTCTGGATGCCTTTTTAAGGGGAATGAGTTTACTTGCAGTACCGCTACGTGCCACAGTCACTTCACAACACATGAAGTCCATCGTGACTGTGGATATACTCACGGACCTCTGTTACATTTAGTCAGAGACCCACATGCTGTCACTGTGTAGTTTAGTCAGTGACAGCAGTTGCCAAACCACAGGCAGTGATATTCCCATTCAGGATGCTTTCCACAGCCCCGGAATAGAAGGACTGGAGTATCTTCCCTGATACTATGTACTCTGTACTTCAGAGACCCACATCTTGTCATTGTGTAGTTCAGTCAGAAACCCACATACTGTCACTGTGTAGTTTAGTCAGATACCCACATGCTGTCACTGTGTAGTTTTGTCAGAGACATGTTGTCACTGTGTAGTTTAGTCAGAGACCCACATGCTGTCACTGTGTAGTTTAGTCAGATACCCACATCTTGTCACTGTGTAGTTTAGTCAGAGACCCACATGCTGTCACTGTGTAGTTCAGTTAATGACCCACATGCTGTCACTGTGTAGTTTAGTCAGAGACCCACATGTTGTCATTGTGTAGTTTAGTCAGAGACCCACATGTTGTCATTGTGTAGTTTAGTCAGAGACCCACATGTTGTCATTGTGTAGTTTAGTCAGAGACCCACATGTTGTCATTGTGTAGTTTAGTCAGAGACCCACATGTTGTCAGAGACATGCTGTCACTGTGTAGTTTAGTCACATACCCACATGCTGTCACTGTGTAGTTTAGTCATAGACATGCTGTCACTGTGTAGTTTAGTCATGCGTGGAGGTGATGTGCTACCGTTACTCTATGTCCAGCTTAAGTTTTAGAGCAGCTATTTAGAACAGAATTTGAGAGGCAGCACCGACACACAACCACTATTGAAGAAGCACAGTGTGACCAGGCTATAAGATAAGATAATATATTCCTTTATTGATCTCCTTGGGGACATTCTGGCCTCATAGCAGCATGGGGGAGGGGGAGGGGAGGTACAGGTATGGGCAGGGTAAAACATATAGGCAACAAAACTTAATCTGAATATAAAATATGAGAAAATTAAACAGTATAAACAAAGGTGTAGATGAGGGTCTGTATGCCCTATTGGTCATGATATACTGTACGTTATAATGAATACAGGCAATACATTTTTTTATCTGAATATATACTGTATATATATACTCTGAGTAAAAGTAAACAGTATACACAAGGTGCAGATGAGGGTACCCTATCAGTCATAATATGCGTTATAGTCTGTGCAGGTTTTGGTGGTTAAAAGATCCTTCCAAACCATCTTTAAAACAACATGTGGAAATGGAAAGCTTACTGATGCGCAATTATGAATCATTCTGTCTGAGATTACTGGCAATTACGTGTGTTTGGGTTGTAAAGTCTTTGAGCTTGCACGCGGGCCATAAAAGCTGAAATGTCAGATAGGGGTTGACGGGAGGGGGGGGGGGGGGGGGGGGGGGAGATTGCCCTAGGTATTTCACAATACATACCACTAAGAGCATTATAGCCTATACTTAAGATCTGTCAGAATGTTGGTTATTAATCATGTTTTTTTTTTAATGCTATGGTAGGACTTCAATTTCAAATTTCAACATTAGTAATGTTTTACAGTAGCTATCTTTTCTATCAAAAGCGTTGTGGATTTTCCTTAAAGGAATATGCCAACATTATGGGAAATGCGTTTGGTGTTTTTGGCCAACAGCTAGGCTAGCTGGTCCGTATCTGCTACCCATTCATTTGTGCTAAGCTAGGCTAGCTTGCAGCCGGATAGCTTTCTACTGAATGCACAGAGAGGAAATTGGTATCTATCTTCTTGTCTGACTCTGGAGAAGATGGTAAGTGCATTTTGCATAATGTTGGTGTGTTCCTTTAATGATAAAAACTCAGGGATATAAAGTAAAATGAGGTTCTGTTGTGCATGGTACATGTATATTTGATACATGTATATTGAGAAAAAATATAAAAAAATATTTGTAGTATTTAATCTTTTATTGTTTTTTTTAACTATATAACCTAATAGTTTACGTTTATGTAGGCCTATATGCTCTCAGTGTGTTGACTCAAACTTTAGTAGTTGATTGATTGTCAATATGTAATCAAAAGCTTAAACTATGTTTCAGTCAATGGCACTCCTGCACTCTTTAATTTAGCTATGCGCAGAGCATTACCTCAACCCCTTGTTTTCAGTGATTTACACTTTGCAGTAAAGCAATGCAAATCTATCAGTACTAATGTCATGACATGTCCAACAGTTTCCTCTTACATACTACAACGGTGTAGGAATGTGTGAGCAGACACTTCCTCCTCTGCCCTCTCTACGTGTATCAAAGAAAAACAAAGCATTACAGTTCTGTCATGTTTGAATGATTCATGTCCACAGGATGGTATTCACCTTGGCAGCCAAATCGCATGAATCACAAACCAAAATGCTAGTAGAAAAAGTTAATTTATTGCACAGGAAAATAGGCATAGAACTAACGTTCACTTAAGCAATATATCATGTCATATCATGTTTATGATAGTTATGATAGTTATGTAAGTCATTCGTGGCTTGTTTCATGTTCACAATATCATCCATATTTAAAAATGAAAAATCCCAAAAGGTACTGTTGTGTATTCTCATAGTGCTTGCATTCCTTTCAAAGAGCACTCAGTAATTACACTGGGTTATCATTAAAGGGTCCATTTGGAGTGTTGGAACATGTGGTCAAGGTTAACTGTCTGTAGGCTATAGTTCCCACACAACCCAGAGCAGTTAAAGTGTCGTCTACTGACCATAGAATTGGGAACATTTCTCGAGAAGCAATGCTATAGTGTAATTAGTCTAAGCTCTAAACTTTAAAGTCAAAACCTTTCTTAAGTGGATATGCATGTACTAGAAGAAGCTGATTCACTTTTAGTGGTTGTGGAGAAAGAAGATGCACAACTCCCCTTCAGCCCAAAATAACAAGAGTAGCTTACCATAGAATAACATTCAGACAGATTGGTTACCATAGAATAACATTCAAACAGATTTATTGAGTCATACAGTACGTGTTCAACCAAAAAACATACTGTATAACTATGTTAGCTTCCTCACCACATATGGGGAATGAGTCGAGGAACCTATTTGTTTTAAAACAAAGGAAAGTTATAAAACTAAGAGTATTGTTATTACATGGTCATTGATAATTGTAGCCTTGCTTGTCGGGGTAACTCCATTGGAGGTCATAACCTTCTCTTGCCTTTGGCTGTTAACCCCTCATATAGAGAGAAGGGCCAGCTATTGAACCTGCCAGTCCTGTTAGAGGTGTATAGATGAAATGATAATGAATATGCTTACTTAATCAGTTGAGCACCCTGTGTTTGACCCAATTCCATCAGACTATGAAAGCCTGGAAGGAAACTAAGTGATCTATACATAACCTTAATAACTGAGGAATTTAGAACACTTTTTCTGCAAGTCTGTGGTCATTGTTGTTTTCAAAGCAACCGTATAGATTTAGACAGCATTAGCTATTTTAACCATTTGTATTGGAATATGAGGAATTCACTTTCTTAGAAGTACAGACTACAGAAGTAGTATAGACTATAGATTGTCTCTGGATTTAGGCAAAATACAGAAGAAATGTCTATATCTTGTTACCAATTGATTAGTCTAACAATTGTATAAAAACAAATGACAAATACTTGTCTAGAAATGTGTTTAATTGAAATACCTCTTGTATTTTCAAAAGGCACATGGTAAAAAATACTGTGTCTATAACTAACTATTGTGCCATGCAAAACTGAAAAGATATTATGTCATACGCCATGAGGTGTCATATTGCACAATGTGACACCTTATGGCTTGGGGATTGGTTGATAATATAAATAAAAAATAAAGTTAGAGATCATAGCTTCACCTCAGTCAGACACAATTTCAATAAAGGCCTAATCAATGCATGAAAACACGGCAGAAACATACCAGTATGGGTTGGAGCCCTTTCAGTTTTGTGATTCAGAAAACAGATAATTAGATATTAAGTTGTTTCAATAAATGGCATAAGTAGCTTGAAACTAAATGAAAATCACCTTCCTGAATTGCATTACTGAATTAATGTACATAGTGCACTGTAAATAAAAAGCCTTCAGTGTACCTGGGATAGTTTGGTGATTGTACGTCATATTCTTTGCCACTAGAAGGCAGCCTTTACAACTGTTTCCATATTGTCACTGCCCAATCAAAAGACTATCCAGAGTAAGGCCTTACCTATAGGGTTAGTCAAAAGACACGTTCCACAGTTTCAAAGGATGGTATCTACTTGTTGACAGAATCCGGCTATAGGGCGACAATAATGTGGTCAAGAGGCATGGTTTCTATCTTTAACCCTTTAACTGGCGTGGTTTATTTATTCACATGGTATGAGCAGCAGTTCTAGAGTTCTCCTCTAGAACACCTGGTGGTGTTCTTGAGTGGCTCCACCTAGAGCGCCCTCTAGTGGAAACAGTTATATATGCAGTTAGACAGTTACTTACAATCCTACATAGAACCTCTGACTTCAACACTCCCACTTAGGGTTGTATTAGCATACTGAATAACTTCTCCGAAAAACATTTTACAAAGGAAATAATATAATCCAAAACATCAACAGAGTACGGCAGTCAATATTTACACATTAAACATTGACCTTTGCAAATCCCTTCAATTTTAATTTGGAACAGGTTTCCTCATAGCGTCTGCTACCCTGTCGTCCGTTGGACAGTAAACCAGTGTCATTCTTTCTTCTCTGATGACAGATCTGATGAGATGGTATTTTCTATATCGACATGTTTACATCTATGTCGACACACTGGGTTCCTAGCACTCACAATGGTTCCTTGGTTGCCCTCATAAACAACAGTCTTCATATATACACAGTGTCCATCATTTTAAATGATGTTGACAAAACGCCCCTCATCTTCAAAACCACCATATTCGGTATAATAATAATAATAATAATAATAATAATAATAATAATAATAATAATAATAATAATAATAATAATAATAATAATAATAATAATAATAATAATAATAAATCAAATTTATATAGCGCCTTTCATAGAACCCAAGGTCGCTTTACAATCAGGACAAAAAATAGGGCAAGGAAAGTAGGGGGGGAGGGGGAAGAGGGGATGAGGGAAAGTAGGGGATAATGGACCTAATTTTATAGAGGATACATTCCAATGACCTATTACATATTAAGCAATATACTCATAATCTTATCTCCATCACTTCGAGCAGTTGTTCTGGATAAATACACTCCTGTATGGTCATAGCTAGAGCCATATATATTCGGCTTCACAAGTTGATAGTGCCACTGTGGGTTGCTTCTTTGTTTTCCGCGAAACCAGTGAGCTGTCTGTGTTCAAACTCACACAATATCCTGCGGTACTCCTTCTATCTGTGGTGTCAGCTGCCCAGTCTGCATCACTGTGGGCTTTAAGTCCTAGACCCTCGCTGCTCTTTCTGAAACACAATTGTTTATCTGCTGTACCTTTAAGATAACAAAATACATGTTTTGCTGTAATCCAATGCTCCTCTGTGGGGTCAGCAAAATGCTGTGACAGTTTACTCACTACAAAACATAGGTCATGGCGGGTACATGTTGTTAAATAAATGAGGCTACCCACAGCTTCTCTGTACATTTTTACATCTCTCAGTTTCTGAGCATCCTCCTGATAGTCTAGTTTTTGATCACATGGTGTTTCCCTTTGTTGAGTTAAGAGACTCTGTGTGGGGCTGTTAGTGACTGTCCAACTGTACATATGACTGTTTACACTTGTAGTTGTTTACCTGTGTAGATCATTGTCTCCACCAGATATTGCCATTTGTGTATATATATCTGTCTCCACTGTAGGGCGCTCTAGGCGTAGCTACCAAGGTATTCTACCTTAGAGGTGACTATAAAAGAGAATGTCCCCACCCCTTTCTTTCTCTCCCTCAACGGCTCTCAACGAGAGTAGAGTGTTGTACAGCTACTAATTATATGTGAATAAAGGAAGCCAAGCCAGTTCAGGCACAATAGAGAATCCATGCCTCTTGACCACATTATTGACGCCCCAAAGCGAGTTCTGCTAACAGGTTATGGGCCCAGATAACGCCGGGGCGAAATAGTGGAGGTACTGTAGTAAGCTTAGCTGAAAGTTAAAGGCTAGGATAGCACCGGGAGCACCGCATGGCTAGTCGCTAGGCCGCCCAGAGTAAAAGGCTAAGCATATCATTAACGAAGAGGATGGAAGGCAAAAGAGAAAATGGGTGGCCGATATTCAACGGAAAAGCAGAGAACTGTGAGTTCTGGGGAGAGCGCATGCTGTGCTGCATGCACGGGCCAGGCCAAGAAAGACTGGCGGTGCCGGGAGGACACTTCGTCGGACGGGGAAGACCCAGAGTCGTGGCCCTCTACACAGCACTGTCGGGCCTGAGGAAGGGGATCACCGAAACAGTGACCGAATACGTCAACAGAGCGGAGCGAATCATGACGCCATTGAGGTGCGCTTGAGAAGCACCGAGCGATGGGCTGTTGATGGCGATGATGATGAGGGGACTACCGGAGCTGTACAAGCCGTTCACACTCCTGGTGACACACGGTTCAGCGGACGTTACGCTGGGACAGTTCAAGGCTAGGCTGGGGGACTTCGAGGCCTCAGAGGACACCCACACAGCCGCCGCGCAGAAGGCGGAGTGGGTGCTGAGGGCCCGAGCAATGCCAAGAAAGAGAACCAGGATCCCGGCGGACCTGGCGTGTTGGAGATGCGGAGATAAAGGCCATCGGAGAAGCGAATGCACAAAGGCATTCTGGTGTAGCTCCTGCAAATCCGCGGGGCACGCAGACAGGGCGTGCAGAGCGTGCATAAAGAAACACAACCAGAACGCACGATACGCGCATGGACAAGACGAAAGCCACGAACAAAATGGCGTTGCAGACGAATCGAAAGCTGTGGACAGGATGACGACAGCGGCGACTATCGATGTGAGATGAGTCGAGATGACGCCCAGAGGATAACGGGACAAGAAGACTGCGCTTTCGGAGCGCGGACGGCATGCGTCGCCGGACCGGCCCAGCCGCAGCGGGCCCAGTACGGGGGACTGATCGTGGACTGGGCACAGGTGCGTCGTCGCATGTCATCAACGACAGGAGTCGGGTCAAAAACTTTGACGACCCCTTTCACCGGGAGAGGCACGGCAAGGAGCTGGCGGGCGGGAGACGCATCTACGGACTGGCGCAGGAGGGAGAAGGCGCACAGGTGTGCCTCACGGACAGCAGGGGGCGCCGGCGTACAGTGATGCTAAAGGACGCCCTATACGTACCATCGTTCCCACAAGGACTATTCTCTGTAATAGCTTCTACTGCAAGCGGCACCAAGGTATTCTTCGATAAAGGTAAACATTTTCTTGTAGAGCCTGACGGTACCCAGTTTGACATAGAGATGTACCATAAAATGTATTATCTGAAAACGGAGTGTAATGACAACGACCAGTGTGATAATGACGATGTGTATAGCGGGACGGCCAGTCACAACGTTCAGACATGGCACGAGATTATGGGTCATTGTAATTACGAGGGTTTATTGAAATTGCAAATAATGTCAGAGGGTATGCACATTGAGGGGAAGTTTACCTAACAAATATTGTGCAATGTGCAAAACGGGGAAGTTTACCCAACAAATACTGTTGTACTAGTTGACATGGACCTAGCCGGCCCAGTAAGCAACGAGTACATAGGAGGTTTTGGATGTGTGCAGTCTTTTGCGGACGTGTGTATAGGGGCAGTGTTTGTTTGCTTTATTAAAGGGAGGAGTGACATACTCCGGGCCACGGAAAAATTCCTGGCGGACGTAGCCCCTTGTGGTACAGTGAGATGTTCGAGATCCGACCACGAAACTGAGTTCACAAATAGAAAGTTCCAATCACTATTGTGAAGGTATAAGATAAGATACAATGACGTCACGTCCATATTCCCCCACACCAGAGCGGGGCGGCAGAGAGGGAATGGCACACCCTTTTCGAAATGGCTAGGTGTAAGTTAGCAGATAGTAACCTACCTAAGAGCCTGTAACAGCGCTGACAGGAAAGAAGTGTAATCTAGCCAGAATGCACCGATTTGGATCAGTATGTTATGTGTACCTGCAGGACAGGGGAAGTGTTATGTGTGCCTGCAGGACAGGGGGAAACCCAAGTCCAAAGAGAGTTACAGTAGAACAGAGGAAGTCCTGCTCTCCTAGTTTATCATCCCGGTAAAGGGACAGTGCTGAAACATCATGCTAGTCAAGTTCGTCACTAAGGCAACTTGTGAGGACGAGGCACAGACAGAGGAGCCAGAGCTGGACTACAGAACATGGTGTGTAGAAATAGAAACACAACACCCCAGTGTACCCAGTACGGTTATGCAGACAGACAGTCAGCAACCCCCAGGGGGCGATGACGAGAAGCACCTGAGGGTGACGTCAAGCGCCTCAAGCAGTGGGAGGTATTCCAAAGGGGGACACAGACCCCCAGAACGTCTGACAGGCCATGCCCGGGAAGGGAGTGACGACGAGGACAATACACATATCCCCGTAGAGGGCATACATACAGTGGGAGAGAAAAATGGATGTATTCAACCAAGCCACTGGAGGACAGGCAGTCAGTGGGAGGTGGATGGGGAGGTATTCAACCCAGGAAGGTATTGAAGACCACGGAAAATACAAAGTATGGTTCATAGAAAATTGATTGAATACTGAAGAATTGAGCCATATATTTGATCTATGTTTAAAATTGAGCCATATATTTGATCTATGTTTAAAATATAAAAGTGGAGGATCTTATCATCACTCCAGACCACAAAAAGAAAGACCTAGGCAAGTTAAACCATTTTATAGGTATGGACTTCGAACAATCTGTCATTTGTGTAAAAGATACCCCAGAGCAGGGGTAGGCAACCCTAGGCACGCGTGCCTGCATAGGCACGCGGGGGCATTTGCATAGGCACAGGGGGCAGCACAAAAAAAAAAAAAAAAAAAAAAAAAAGATTGAAATATTAAAGTGAAATATTTTGCACTGTTGTCGCATTTATCTTGTTGAAATCCTCCCACAGGTTCTTTTTACTACCACATATTTAATTGAGACCCTTTATTTGTTTATTATTTCAATTTAGCTGGAAATACATTGCTACATCATTCAGTAACATTTGCAGAGCCTTATAACAAAAACATTATTAGGGTCACCATTGTGACCAGTGGGATTAATCAACAAATTTTATTATTTATTTTTCTATTTCATTGAACATTGCACATGTTAAAAGCCATTTTTTTACTCAAAATGTGAGTATTACCAAGTCAACTTGTGTTCTTAAAACAATGACAATAAACATAGTTTTATTAGGTTGAAATAATGTGGTTGTGTACTTATTTTTCTGTTAACTTATTATGGATTGAAAACTGAAAACCTTAATGCACAGTAACTGAACTCAATATTTTTATGTTCTGGTAACTAATACATTTTTTTTTACAGTGTAGTCTTGCGATCAATCAAAACTTATTTACACGATATACCTCACATTCACCCTCCATTCACATCCTGGTGTTCTCCTGGTGTTCTCCATTAGGCCTGTAGGTGGAGCTATGACAGCACACGTACGGTACAGTACACACACCGATGGTGTGTGATGTGTCCAAAAATTAATGGGCAAATGTGAGTGAAATGGTCGCACTGTATGCAGCTGTTTGTCTGCATTGCATTCCCCCCCCCCAACTCAGATTTAGGGTTGATATAACCATCATACTAATATTGTTAATAATAACAATAATGATGTAATAATGTAAAAATTATCATTAAAAAGACCTGATTATGAGAAAAAATTATTACGATGCATGGAATATTGTTGAGGCACACTAGTTACAACTATATTTCAAACAGGCACTCCATGTCAAAAAGGTTGCTGACCCCTGCCCCAGAGGGTCTTGAGTTTTTTTTTTGTGTTTGACTGAAGTGAAAATGTATAAATAAACTGTGGGTAACTTCATTCTATTGGACAGCCTGTACTCGCCGTGACCTATGTTCTATAGTGAGTACGGATGTCATAGTATTCCTTTGTTGATCACACAGAGAATCATTGAACTTCATCAAATTTGTTTTCTTTTTTTTGTTACCCCGGAGGTGCTGCAGGTGGACAGCAAGAACTTAAAGGCTTAGAGCCTACAAAGATATTGTCAGCGTGTGGGGCTGAGTATATATCTCTAGCTATGACAATAAAATGTGTTTATCTAGAGCAACTGTTCGAAGTGATGGAGATAAGGTTATGAATACATTGTTCAAGATGTAGTAGGTAATTGAAATATATCCTCTCTACCAAATATGGTGTTTTTGTAGAATGGGCGTTCTGTCTAAACCATTTAAAATGATAGACATTGCGTATATATGGAAACTGTTGTTCATAAGGGTAACCAGGGAACCATTGTGGTTATTAGGAACCCGAGGTGTCAATATAGATGTAAACATGTCATCAAAAATAATATCCCCTCATCAGGTATGTCATCGGATAAGAAAGAATGACACCGATTTACTATCCAACGGACAACAGGGTAATAGGTATTGTGAAGGTACCTATTCTCAATTAAAACTGATGTAGTTTGCAAGGGTCATGTTTAAAGTGAAGATATTGAATGCCATACCCTATGAATGTTTTTGAGTTTATATTAAGGCTGTCAAATATATCGTGTTAATATCGCGTTAACTCCCGATTCTATTAATGCCACTAATTTTTTTAACTCAAGATTAAAAAAAAAAAAAAAAAAAAAAAAAAAAAAAATTTTACTAGACTTCACTCAGGTGTATTATTGATGCTCTCATTGATACTATGTTTGTTTCTGAAGTGTGTGTGTGTGTGTGTGTGTGTGTGTGTGTGTGTGTGTGTGTGTGTGTGTGTGTGTGTGTGTGTGTGTGTGTGTGTGTGTGTGTGTGTGTGTGTGTGTGTGTGTGTGTGTGTGTGTGTGTGTGTGTGTGTGTGTGTGTGTGTGTGTGTGTGTGTGTGTGTGTGTGAGATATAGAGAGAGAGGGGGGTGAGAGAGATGAGGAAGGGGCAAAAGAGAAAGTGAGCTGGGAGAGTGTGTGTGTGAGGGAGAGAGGGGGGTGTGTGATTAATCAGCCCTTGTGTGTGTGAATGTAACAAGTTCCTAACGTTTTCTTTCCCCTATTATTTCATGCACACTTTATTCATTGTTTTAAATTATTATTTTCTTTTAAGTTATTTTGTGCATCACTCTGTTTTGAATTTGATGCAAATTTGCAATGCATGAGGGTCATCCTTTTGTGTTAAATGGCTGCATAAAGCAAGCATTTGTTGACTCGCATGTTGATAAGAGTATTAAAACTTGGAACTTGAAAAAGATCTGTTTAAGGTAAAAAAAATGTAAAAAATTAAAATGCGATTAATTTGCGATTAATCGCGAGTTAACTATGGACAATCATGCGATTAATCGAGTTAAATATTTTAATCGTTTGACAGCACTAGTTTATATATATATATATGTTATTTCTTTTGTTACTAAAATGTCTTTCCAAGAAGTCAGCCAGTGCACTAACAAGTGGGAGTGTTGAGTTAAGAGACTCTGTGTGGGGCTGTTAGTGGACTGTCCAACTGTACATATGACTGTTAGTGTTTACACTTGTAGTTGTTTACCTGTGTAGATCATTGTCTCCACCAGATATTGCCATTTGTGTATATATATCTGTCTCCACTGGAGGGCGCTCTAGGCGTAGCTACCAAGGTATTCTACCTTAGAGGTGACTATAAAAGAGAATGTCCCCACCCCTTTCTTTCTCTCCCTCAACGGCTCTCAACGAGAGTAGAGTGTTGTACAGCTACTGATTATATGTGAATAAAAGAAGCCAAACCAGTTCAGGCACAATAGAGAATCCATGCCTCTTGACCACATTATTGACGCTCCAAAGCGAGTTCTGCTAACACCCTAGATCTACATTCTTGCCTGTCAAAACGTTTCAGGGTCTTTCCCTCATGGTTAAATCATTGAGAACATGGTAAGTCATCCACCTTTGTATTTAAACATGGGATCCATTTTTGTATTTAAACATGGTAAATCATCCACCTCTGTACTTAAACATGGAATTAAACATAGGATCCATTTCAGTATTTAGACATGGACACACACCACTGTACTTAAACATGGAATTAAACATAGGATCCATTTCAGTATTTAGACATGGACTCTAATCAGGTATTTAAACCTGGATTCTACTCCTCCCATATTTAAACCTAGAGTATCATCCTCCTGCATTTAAGAAGTGTAGCCACCCTCCTTCAGTATTTAAACATGGAGTACCCTCCTTCAGCATTTAAACATGGAGTACCCTCCTTCAGCATTTAAGCAATTTGCTACGAACCATACTTTGTATTTGTCGTGGCCTTCAATACCCTCCTGGATTGAATACACCCATTTCCCTCCCACTGTCTGTCTGCCCTCTGGTAACTTGGTTGAATACACCCATTTCCCTCCCACTGTCTGTCTGCCCTCTGGTAACTTGGCCGGAGCAAAGGTGTGGTTGTCCTCTAGGGACCTCATCTCCTCATCCCTTGCTCTCCCCCATTTACTTGATTCGGGGGACCTCTTTAAAGGTCGGGGTTACCCCACTGACTACCCTGTAGCAGTAATCAACGGGGGTAGGTGTACTGTCCTCCTCGTCACTCCCTTTCCGGGCATAGTCTGTCAGATACTTTGGGGGTTTGTGTTCCCTTGAGGGATACCTCCCACTGCTTGGGGCACTTGACGTCACCCTCGGGTGCTCCTCGTCACCGCCCTCTGGGGGTGGCTGACTGTCTGCCTGCACGACCGTACTAAGTACACTGGGCTGATGTGTCTCTGTTTCTACACACCTTACTCTGGAGTCCAGCTCTGGCTCCTCTGTCTGTGTCTCGCTCTCACATGTTGCCTTTGTGACAAACTCGACTAGCATGTGTTTCTGCACTCTCCCTTTACCGGGATGATAAATTAGGAAAGCGGGGCTACCCTTGTCGTGTCCTACAAAAAGTCCTTTTACGCATCTGGACTCGGGCTTTCCCCTGTCCTGCAGGTACGCATAACACACTGATCCAAATCGGTGCATTCTGGCTAGATTACACTCCTTTCCTGTCAGTGCTGTATTATTAAAGCACCTGTTTCTGGTGTAAGCGGCTTCTTGCACCGCATAATACCATAGGCTCTTAGGTAAGTTACTATCTACTAGCTTACACCTAGCCATTTCGAAAAGGGTGTGCCATTCCCTCTCTGCCACTCCGTTCTGGTGTGGGGGATATGGACGTGACGTCTCGTGTCTTATCTTGTACCTTCTCAACAGTGATTTGGAACTCTCTGTTTGTGAACTCGGTTTCGTTGTCGGACCTCAAGCATCCTACGTTACCATAAGAGGCTACATCTGCCAGGAATTTCTCCGTGTCCTGGAGAGTGTCACTCTTTGCTTTGAGAAAGTAAACAAACACTGCCCCTGTGCACACATCTGTAAAAGACTGTACATATCTAAAGCCTCCTATGGACTCGTTGCTTACTGGACCGGCTAGGTCCGTGTCAACTAATGCAAGTGGTACCCTTACTTTTTCTGCGCAATTTCAGTTTCTCGGTTGAGTAAACTTCCCCGTTTTGCACACTGCACAATTTTTGTCTACGCTTTTCACCTTCAATGTGCATGCCTTCTGTCACTGCTTGCAGTTTCAGTAAATCCTCGTAATTACAATGTTCCATAATCTCGTGCCATGTCTGAATATCGTGACTGGCCGTCACGCTACACATATCATTATTATCATTACGCTTGTCGTTGTCATTACACTCCGTTTGCAGATAATATATTCTCTGGTACATCTCTATGTCAAACCGTGTACCGTCAGGTTCTACAAGAAAATGTTTACCTTTATCGAAGAATACCTTGGCACCGCTTGCAGTAGCAGCTATTACAGAGAATAGTCCTAGTGGGAACGATGGTACGTAGAGAGCGTTCTTTAACGTCACCGTACGCCGGCGCCCCCTACTGTCCGTGAGGCATACCTGTGCGTCTCCTCTCTCTTGCGCCAACCCGTAGGTGCGCCTCCTGTCTGCCAGCTCCATGCTGTGCCTCTCCGGGTGGAAAGTGTTGTCAAAGTTCTTGAACCGACTCCTGTCGTTGATGACATGGGACGACGCACCTGTGTACACGATCAGTCCCCTCCTCTGGGCCCGCTGCAGCTGTGCCGGCCCGGCGATGCACGCCGTCCGTGCCCCAAAAGCGTAGTCTTCCGTCTCACGTCGACCGTCGCTGCCATCGTGTCCGCTGCCGTCATCTTGTCCGTAGCCGCCATCTTGTCTACAGCCGCCATCTTGTCCGTAGCCGCCATTTTGTCCATGGCCGCCGTCTCGTCCATGGCTGCCGTCTCGTCCATGGCCATCATCTTGTCCATGCGCGTATCGCGCGCTCTGGTCGTGTTTCTTCATGCACGCTCTGTCTATGTGCCCCGTGGATTTGCAGAAGCTACACCAGACAGTCTTTGTGCAGTCGCTTCTCCGATGGCCTTTCTCTCCGCATCGCCAACACGCCAGTTCCACCGTGGTCCTGGTCCTCTCCCTTGGCGTCGCTTGGGCCTTTAGCACCCTCTCTCCCGCCTCCGCGGCGGCTGGGTGGGGGGTCCTACTAATCACCCCAAAGTACCAGAAAATACCCCAAAATACCCCAAAGTATACCTCAAAATACCAGAAAATACCCCAAAATACCCCAAAATACCCCAAAGTATACCCCAAAATACCAGAAAATACCCCAAAGTACCCCAAAATACCCCAAAGTACCAGTAAATACCAGAAAATACCCCCAAAATACCCTAAAATACCAGAAAATACCAGAAAATACCCCAAAATACCCCAAAATACCCCAAAATATCCTAAAATACCCAAAAGTATACCCCAAAGTACCAGAAAATACCAGAAAATACCCCAAAATACCCCAAAGTATACCCCAAAGTACCAGAAAATACCAGAAAATACCCCAAAATACCCCAAAGTACCCCGAAATACCCCAAAGTATACCCCAAAGTACCAGAAAATACACCAAAGTACCCCAAAATACCCCAAAGTACCCTAAAATACCCCAAAATACCCCAAAGTATACCCCAAAATACCAGAAAATACCCCAAAGTACCCCAAAATACATCAAAGTACCAAAGTACCAGAAAATACCAGAAAATACCCCAAAATACCCCAAAGTATACCCCAAAGTACCAGAAAATACCAGAAAATACCCCAAAATACCCCAAAGTACCCCGAAATACCCCAAAGTATACCCCAAAGTACCAGAAAATACACCAAAGTACCCCAAAATACCCCAAAGTACCCTAAAATACCCCAAAGTATACCCCAAAATACCAGAAAATACCCCAAAGTACCCCAAAATACATCAAAGTACCCCAAAGTATACCCCAAAATACCCCACAGTACCCCAAAATACCCCAACATATCCCAAAATACCCCAAAGTGCCTGGAAATATACCACAAAGTACCACGAAATACCTAAAATGAAAAACTAAAATGTGCACATTTTGTGTAATAGTGTGTAATAGTGTAATAGTGTAATAGTGTGTAATAGTGTAATACTGTAATACTGTAATAGTATGTAATAGTGTAATAGTGTAATAGTGTGTAATAGTGTAATAGTGTAATAGTGTGTAATAGTGTAATAGTGTAATAGTGTGTAATAGTGTAATAGTGTAATAGTGTGTAATAGTGTAATAGTGTGCTAATGTAATAGTGTAATAGTGTGTAATAGTGTGCTAGTGTAATAGTGTGCTAGTGTGTAATAGTGTGTAATAGTGTAATAGTGTAATAGTGTGTAATAGTGTAATAGTGTGTAATAGTGTAATAGTGTAATAGTGTGTAATAGTGTAATAGTGTAATAGTGTGCTAGTGTAATAGTGTAATAGTGTGTAATAGTGTGCTAGTGTAATAGTGTAATAGTGTAATAGTGTGCTAGTGTGTAATAGTGTAATAGTGTAATAGTGTGTAATAGTGTAATAGTGTGTTAGTGTAATATTGTAATAGTGTAATAGTGTGTAATAGTGTAATAGTGTGTAATAGTGTAATAGTGTAATACCACGAAATACCTAAAATGAAAAACTAAAATGTGCACATTTTGTGTAATAGTGTAATAGTGTGTAATACTGTAATACTGTAATAGTATGTAATAGTGTAATAGTGTAATAGTGTGTAATAGTATAATAGTGTAATAGTGTGTAATAGTGTAATAGTGTGTAATAGTGTGTAATAGTGTAATAGTGTGTAATAGTGTAATAGTGTGCTAGTGTAATAGTGTAATAGTGTGTAATAGTGTGCTAGTGTGTAATAGTGTAATAGTGTAATAGTGTGTAATAGTCTAATAGCGTAATAGTGTGTAATAGTGTAATAGTGTGTAATAGTGTAATAGTGTGTAATAGTGTGTAATAGTGTAATAGTGTGCTAGTGTAATAGTGTAATAGTGTAATAGTGTAATAGTGTGCTAGTGTGTAATAGTGTAATAGTGTAATAGTGTGTAATAGTGTAATAGTGTAATAGTGTGTAATAGTGTAGTAGTGTAATAGTGTAATAGTGTAATAGTGTGCTAGTGTGTAATAGTGTAATAGTGTGTAATAGTGTATTAGTGTAATAGTGTGTAATAGTGTAATAGTGTGCTAGTGTAATAGTGTAATAGTGTGTAATAGTGTAATAGTGTGTAATAGTGTAATAGTGTGTAATAGTGTAGTGTGCTAGTGTAATAGTGTAATAGTGTGTAATAGTGTAATAGTGTGTCAATCAAACCTTTATTTGAATAGGCAGGTTAATTAAGAACAAGTTCTTATTTTCAATAACGGCCTATCTATTACACTATTACACACTATTACACTATTACACACTATTACACTATTACACACTATTACACAAAATTACACTATTACACACTATTACACACTATTACACTATTACACTATTACACACTATTACACTATTACACACTATTACACACTATTTATTACACACTATTACACTATTACACTATTACACACTAGCACACTATTACACTATTACACTATTACACACTATTACACTATTACACTATTACACTATTACACTAGCACACTATTACACTATTACACACTATTACACACTATTACACTATTACACTATTACACACTATTACACTATTACACTATTACACGCTATTACACTATTACACTATTATACACTATTACACTATTACACACTATTACACTATTACACACTATTACACAAAATTACACTACACTATTACACGTACACACTATTACACACTATTACACTATTACACTATTACACTAGCACACGATTACAGTATTACACACTATTACACACTATTACACTATTACACACTATTACACTATTACACACTATTACACACTATTACACTATTACACACTAGCACACTATTACACTATTACACTATTACACTATTACACACTACACTATTACACTAGCACACTATTACACTATTACACACTTACACTATTACACTATTACACACTATTACACACTATTACACTATTACACACTATTACACTATTACACTATTACACTATTACACACTAGCACACTATTACACTATTACACACTATTACACTATTACACACTATTACACTATTACACTAGCACACTATTACACTATTACACACTATTACACTATTACACACTAGCACACTATTACACTATTATACTATTGCACTATTACACTAGCACACTATTACACTATTACACACTATTACACACTATTACACTATTACACACTATTATACTATTACACTATTACACACTATTACAGTATTACAGTATTATACTATTACACACTATTACACTATTACACTATTACACTATTACACAAAATGTGCACATTTTAGTTTTTCATTTTAGGTATTTTGTGGTACCATGTGGTATATTTCCAGGCACTTTTGGGTATTTTGGGATATGTTGAGGTACTTTGGGGTATTTTGGGGTACTGTGGGGTATTTTGGGGTATACTTTGGGGTATTTTGGGGTACTTTGGGGTATTTTGGGGTATACTTTGGGGTATTTTGGGGTACTTTGGGGTATTTTCTGGTACTTTGGGGTATACTTTGGGGTATTTTAGGGTATTTTGGGGTATTTTCTGGTATTTTCTCGTACTTTGGGGTATACTTTGGGGTATTTTAGGGTATTTTGGGGTACTTTGGGGTATTTGCTGGTACTTTGGGGTATACTTTGGGGTATTTTTGGGTATTTTGGGGTATTTTCTGGTATTTTCTGGTATTTTCGAGTATACTTTGGGGTATTTTGGGGTATTTTGGGGTATTTTCTGGTACTTTGGGGTGATTAGTAGGACCCTGGGTGGGTATCTTCTGAGGCCTCGAAGTTTCTTCCGTGTGTTACCAGGAGTGTGAACGGTTTGTACAGCTCCGGTAGTCCTCTCATCATCATCGCCATCATTAGCCCATCGCTTGGTGCTTCTCCTGCACTCCTCAATGGCGTCGTCATCTGCTCCGCTCTGTTGACGTATTCGTCACAGTCTCGGTGTGCCCCTTCCTCAGGGCCGTTAGTGCTATGTAGAGGGCCACGACTCGGGGTCTTCCTCGCCCGATGTAATGCTCTCTCAACACCTCCAGGCTTTGTCTTTAGTGTCGCGGAATATCAGCCCCAAGCTGGTGTCGTCGAGCAGTGGCGCTAACTCACAGTACGCGTCTGCGTTACGCTGGTCGTCCAGGGCTTGCTCGTCCGCCGTCAGGTCTCCCGTGGGGGCTGCCAGGATCGTCTCCTTCAGTCCCGCACCGTGCATGCAGCATAGCATGCGCTCTTCCCAGAGCTCGTAGTCCTCTGCTTTTCCATTGAATGAGGGCCATTTGCTCCTTCCCTTGGTTTCCATCCTCTTCGTTGATGGTAGGCGTAGCTTTAGCTCTTGTTGGCCTAGCGTCTAGCCACGCGGTGCTCCCGGCGCTAACCTAGCCTATACTTCAGCTAATCTTGCTACCCTTATTATTTCGCCCGGCGTTATCTGGGCCCATAACCTGTTGACAGAATCCGGCTATAGGGCGACAATAATGTGGTCAAGAGGCATGGTTTCTATCTTTAGCCTTTAACTGGCGTGGTTTATTTATTCACATGGTATGAGCAGCAGTTCTAGAGTTCTCCTCTCACTGATAGGCTGGGGGAGAAAGAGGTAGAGTAGGAGGAGACATCTCTATTTATACTCGCCACCTGGTGGTGTTCTTGAGTGGCTCCGCCTAGAGCGCCCTCTAGTGGAAACTGTTATATATGCAGTTAGACAGTTACTAATAATCCTACATAGAACCTCTGACTTTAACACTACTCTCTACATCCAGCTAAAAGGAACTTGGTGACGGTATGCATTCAAAGTATGTACTTATGTAATTAATTATATAAATAAACGAATAGAGCACCGACAGCAAGGGTATGTCGAAACGTCCCCAATTGACCATATTCACAATTCAGTTTATCAATCTATTTAAATAATACATATTGATAACATCAGTAGGATATCATGATATTTTTTATGTCATCTTGATCAGACGCCATTGGGGAGTGTTTTTCATTTTTGAGAATAGTGTCACCATGACGCCCCCGGCACACCAGACGCGATTCAACACGGACGGACGGACGGGCGACTGCCGCCTCACTTCCACTCCCATGTTAACGGGCGGAGCTGTGCACACTGGCTGCAAGCGGGCACAAGCAAGCTATCTTTTCCGCTTTGGTTGGATTCGAGGCGGTGCGGGAGGCGTGCACCACACGCATTCTCACAGAAATACACTCAATTTCTTTCTTTCTTTCTTTCTTTCTTTCTTTCTTTCTTTCTTTCTTTCTTTCTTTCTTTCTTTCTTTCTTTCTTTCTTTCTTTCTTTCTTTCTTTCTTTCTTTCTTTCTTTCTTTCTTTCTTTCTTTCTCTCTTTCTCTCTCTTTCTCCCCCTCTCTTTCTTTCTTTCTCTCTTTTTCTCTCTCTTTATTCTCCCTGCCTTTCTTTCTTTCTTTCTTTCTCTCTCTCCAGTCTCTTTCTCCCCCTCTCTTTCTTTCTTTCTCCTTTTCTCTCTATCTTTCAACATAATATGATGATCCCAATACAAATAAACCATATTACTATACTTAGTACCCCGCCCAACCCCCCCTGTCTGTCTGTCTGTCTGTCTGTCTGTCTGTCTGTCTGTCTGTCTGCCTGCCTGCCTGCCTGCCTGCCTGCCTGCCTGCCCGCCCGCCCGCCCGCCCGCCCGCCCGTCCGTCCGTCCGTCCGTCCGTCCGTCCGTCCGTCCGTCCGTCCGTCTGTCTGTCTGTCTGTCTGTCTGTCTGTCTGTCTGTCTGTTTGTTTGTCTATCTGTCTATATATCTGGTTGCCTGTCTGTCTGTCTGTCTGTCTGTCTGTCTGTCTGTCTGTTTGTTTGTTTGTCTATCTGTCTATATATCTGGTTGCCTGTCTGTTTGTTTGTTTGTTTGTTTGTCTATCTGTCTATATATCTGGTTGCCTGTCTGTCTGTCTGTCTGTCTGTCTGTCTGTCTGTCTGTCTGTCTGTCTGTCTGTCTGTCTGTCTGTCTGTCTGTCTGTCTGTCTGTCTGTCTGTCTGTCTGTCTGTCTGTCTGTCTGTCTGTCTGTCTGTCTGTCTGTCTGTCTGTCTGTCTGTCTGTCTGTCTGTCTGTCTATCTATCTGTCTGTCTGTCTGTCTGTTTGTTTGTTTATCTATCTGTCTATATATCTGGTTGCCTGTCTGTCTGTTTGTTTGTTTGTTTGACTATCTGTCTATATATCTGGTTGTCTGTCTGTTTGTTTGTCTATCTGTCTATATATCTGGTTGCCTGTCTGTCTGTCTGTCTGTCTGTCTGTCTGTCTGTCTGTCTGTCTGTCTGTCTGTCTGTCTGTCTGTCTGTCTGTCTGTCTGTCTGTCTGTCTGTCTGTCTGTCTGTCTGTCTGTCTGTCTGTCTGTCTGTCTGTCTGTCTGTCTGTTTGTTTGTCTATCTGTCTATATATCTGGTTGCCTGTCTGTCTGTCTGTCTGTCTGTTTGTTTGTTTGTTTGTCTATCTGCCTATATATCTGGTTGCCTGTCTGTCTGTCCGTTTGTTCAACCAAGTATGGTTTTGTCAATATTCCAATGTACAGTTTTGCTTGTACAGTTGTACAGTGGGGGGGGGGGGGGCTCTTTCCCCAATAATGATCAAACTGTAGAGATAAAGAAGATTATGTAAGTGCAATCATCTTACGATGGTTCTTTAATGTTTACATGGGTCTCCCGAAACAGTATTTAGAGTAGGAGTGTGCCCAGTGCCCACAGCTGTTAAAGGTGCTATAGATAAAAAAAATTATGTCGAGTAATAATTTATTTAAGAATACATCCACAGATGTTTTAGAAAGGTGTGGAATAAGTATTGCTTTCCACCCAAAACAATTATTGATTCATTAATTTCTTGTTTTGCGGGTCCAACATTTATGTACAAGTATCTCTACTTGTACCCCTACCATTTCCCCATGTGGAATGCACCTGATTGGATCAATTACATGCTGGTGCTCTAGTGCAATATCTAGTGGCTGAATGTTATCTATAGCATCTTTAAGTGCATCTAACTCATTGACCGCCGGGGGTTAGACGGGTCCCGTTCTAGCACTGCCACACTTTAAAAGATAGGAGTGCATCACCTTGTTTGTAGAGCTATAACTATATTCTATATTATAGCTATGGATACAATACTATGGCCCATTTGACATCATCTATCTATCGTTCAATATGTGAAAAAGAAAAAAAAAATCATCCATACGTTCCCGTGTTATACCGTGGTGAATATAAGTAGTTATAGTGTGGTCTGGGGTAATTCCTGAAAAGCTGAGTAATAGCCTTAAACGTCAATTCTAGAATAGAATAGAATAGAATAGAAATACTTTTATTATCCAGAGGGAAATTTGACACTGCAAATCGCTCAACATTTAAACATTTAAACATTTAGACAGAACAGGTTACGAATAAGAATAACAAAACAAATCAAATCAAATTGCCTAAGATAAGAGTAGAATAAAATAGAATAAAAATGGAATAAAATATACAGTAAATAAATACAGTAAAAATATACTGAGGTCTACAGTAGGTGTAATATTGCACAGTGCTGTTTCAAAGTAAGAGTCCAGGAAGATGGTAACTGTCACTCTGTGCCAGGGACGCTGGAAGGGGGGGTGCGGCAGGGGCTGCAGCACCCCCTGCTGGATGGGAGTGTAACTGCAACTGCAAGGTTGTTTTGGCATTTATTCCATTGTAACCGAGGCTACTCAATGTCAAAGAGCGAAGCGGCACTGCAGATTTACCCTACTTCATTGCCAGATCGTCATAGGGGCGCTGTCTCGATAATGCAGTGTTATTAACAGCGTGTAGCTGACGCATGAACCGGTTGGGATTCGAATAGACGCGGCCTGTAAGCGTCAACGCGGAACTGGAAATCCGTTGGTATAGACTTTAGAGTAGGCTGCTACAGTAACGTTAGTAGTAGTTTGAGTTTGAGTTTAGAGACAGCAGGGTAGCTAGCGCTAATGGCGTGAAAGCGAAAGTATGAGTCAGTTTCAAGTTCCCCCCGCCAGAGAAATTCACCTTCAAGGCAGAAGACTGGACAAAATGGATAAAGGACTGACTGAAGTGGAGAGCTGCCTGTCGCCCATTCTAACGCAGGACCCTTGAGCAGGTAAGCGATTTAGATGTGTAATCACTTTGGAAGTGTGCGGCTGTTGTCCGAATAGTGAACATTGAAAAATAAAGGCACGACATTTAGAGACGTCCCCGCCCGTTGTAGCGTTCTGGTACGGCGGCGCAACAGGTGGGGTAGGCTGGTGATGTATGCTTGTTGTTGCCGCTTGCAATAAATCGTCTTCTGCTTCGCGCATGCATTTAATATGACGGTATTATTATTATTTATCTCTGACTCGACCGCACCCCCAAGTCAGAATGAGTTCCCGCGTCCCTGCTCTGTGCTCAGTGATGCAGTGAGGCACAGTGATGCATTGTATAGTCTGATGGCTGTTGGAATGAAGGACGTCCTGTGCCGTTCAGTGCTGCATTTAGGTAGTGTGAGCCTGGCACTGAACATGCTCCTCCTGTCAGCCAAGTCTGTGTATAGTGGGTGGGAGGGGTTTTTCCCTGATGGCCTGGAGCTTAGCAAGGCTCCTCCTCTCTGCCACCCTCGCTAGGGAGTCCAGCTCCACCCCAACCACAGTACTGGCCTTCCTGACCAGCTTATCCAGCCTGTTAGTGTCCCCTGCTCTCAGTCCGCTGCCCCAGCAGGTCACAGCGTACAAGAAGGCGCCCGCCACCACAGACTCATAGAACATCCTCAACATCCTTGTACAGACATTGAAGGATCTCCGCCTTCTGAGGAAGTAGAGTCGGCTCTGGCCCTTCTTGTACAGTGCCTCTGCGTGTTTTGACCCGTTCAGTTTGTTGTCGATGTGCACACCGAGGTATTTGTACACCTCAACCATGTCCACATCGACTCCCCTGATGGAAACGGGGGTCACAGGTGCACTCCTCCTCCTCCTCCCCAGTTCCACAACCAGTTCCTTGGTCTTCGCCACATTTAGCTGCAGGTGGTTTTTATCGCACGATGTGACGAAGTCCACTACCAGTTCCCGGTATTCCCTCTCGTCACCGTCTTTTATACTGTACATCCCACTATCGCAGAGTCATCAGAAAACTTCTGAAGGTGGCAGGACTCTGACCGATAGTGGAAGTCATTGGTGTAGACAGTGAAGAGGAAGGGAGAGAGGACTGTCCCCTGCGGGGCCCCGGTGATGCTGACCAGTCTGTCTGACACACAGCTCCGTAGGCGCACGTACTGTGGTCTGCCCGTCAGATAGTCAACAACCCAGGACACCAGGGGGGCCTCTACCTGCATCGCCTCCGACTTCTCACCCAGCAGCCCAGGCCTTATGGTGTTCCCAAACTTTTTCAGCTCGAGACCCAAAAGAGAAATTTGGTGTTTCCCCGGGACCCAAACTTACAAAAATACATCATGAATTGCCATAACATACATTTATAGGGCGGCCGGGTAGTGCAGTGGACTAAGCGTCTGTCTACCACCACAGAGACAGTGGGATCGAATCCAGCTCTGGTGCTTCCGGGTTGGCCGACCGTCCATACTAACACAATTGGCAGTATTAGCGGGTGGGAAACCCGGCAAGGGTGGGTCCTGGTCGTTGTAAACAGCAACTCCTACAGTTCGGTCGGGGCGCCTGCACGGCAAGGGAAGGATCTGGGAGAGGTAGTGTGACCTTCCACACGTTACACTCTCCCAGTCAAAGTCCGCGCTGCCAGTTGAAAAGAAGCGGTGGGCTGGGTACACATGTGTCGGAGGAAGCATGTGATAGTCTCCGCCCTCCCGGACCGACGGTAGGGGGTAGAATGCGCACCGACCAGGAAGGGGATTGGGAATTGGCATGACAACTAACATTGGGATGGGAGAAAAAACGGAAAAAGAAGGGGGGTAAAGATAATAATAAAAAATAAAAAAACATACATTTATAAACTACTGATAAAGAACACAACAAACCATGAATTTCAAATGTATATGAAATGTATTTATTTAATTATAAAAGTACATCACAGCAATAATCAGAGTGTACTGTTAAGTTGCTCACCACCTCATAACATATGTACATACAATTTTGTAACACTTATAAAAACAAACATGTTCTACTCTCCTTTCTATTTCTCACCCCTTTTTCAACTCTCCATTTCTTACCCCCTCCCTCCGTCCCTCAACCTTAAACCCCAACATTGAGCAACATTCTGATTAATTTTTACTGACTTATTTAAAAATTCTACTGACCTGACATGCTAGAAGGGGTATAATATTTAATCTATGGCACAATGAAATCTAATGAGAGGTATGTGGCTGGTTGAAGTTTTCAACCAGCAGATCTATTCTGGGGTTGGTTTGTGAAAGAGCTATTATGAGGTCATGCTGAGCATTTAGTCTGTTTCTGTATGTTTTTCAGGTATGCTGGAGTAGAAAACCCAGATTCACATACTGTAAGTATGTGGTGCCAAACCAACACATCTACAGCTTTAAAAATATATATATATATTATTTATTTTTTTAAACTTTTTTCTTCTTTTTTTTGACGACCCAATAAAAGCGGGTCCGCGACCCATTTTGGGTCGGGCCCAGAGTTTGGGAAACACTGGGCTAGAGGATGAACTAAAATATTGTGAAAACATAAATCAATTCAAATCTAGACAAAAAAAATCTATTTTTGATAGGTACAGAAGGGAAGAAGAGCTTTAATTGCATATTAATTAAAAAAGTTAATACGTATGATACTGTATTGTACGTTATATCATATTACATTATATAATCATATTATAATACATTTTTATATTATATTGAACTATATTTGCAGAATATGCTATTATATTATGGTACTATATTGTATATATCATGTACTATATATCTCACATCACATTATATATGTGCTGTATACACTATTATATATACTATTATATACTGCAGGTATACTATACTGTAATGTGTACTATATGTGTGTACTGTAATGTGTACTATATGTATGTACTACTATGTATGTATGTAAATGAAAAGACAAAAAGAAAAGAAACGTAAGTCTTCAGGGGTAGGGCCCGACAAGCCTAGTGCTTCTCCCTAGCTCTTTTCGGACAATTGGACAATGCTGCAATAGCAGCTGGTAAAACTTTGACGATTTATGGAATGACCGTTGTTATGTGTCCAAAGCCCGAAATAAAAAATAACTGAACCGAACTGAACTAATCATCACACAAAGTATGTTATGATAGGCTAGCCTGTAGATCTTATAGCTCATCATCTTATATTATAGCCTATATATATTTATTCACATTTGTCTGTATATACCTGCATATAATCATTTGTACATACCCAAAACTACAGTATAGGAATATGTGTGATGTTAATGTGTCCTTTGATTAATTTGACTGTATTACTGTTGCTTGAGGAAGAGGAAGTAGATACATCTACACTACAGTGTACGTTTTCAGGTGGTAGGCTACCAAAACAACACCCCTAGGGTAGGGGAGTTAAACAATAATGTTCCCTTCTCTCCTTTCTTGAGGTATCCCTCTGCTGGAGACATAATACTGTAGGTCAGTGGCTGGAGGTTGCATTTTTACTGCTCTCTGTCTCCCTCCAGTGGAGATTTTTATGACAGAAGAGACCAAATCTGAACAATTGCTCATGATAGATTACATAGGCTCCTTCGGAAAGGAATTGGCAGAAGTTCTGAAATATGCAACTGGATAAATGTAGCAGGATCAAAGCAAATGGATATTGATGCATGAGTAGAAGATGGAAATGGAGTATTTTGATAGTGGTGATAATATGGATGCAGGGATGGATAATGCTTTGCATGGAGTGATAGATGAGGTTCAGGCTGAAGCAAGGGAGAGGCTGTGGAATCACTGAGTTAAAGGTTATGACATCACAATAGAATATCTCACTGCCATGGTTCCTGACACTTTCACAAGTGTTCCTATGCATAGAGTTGCACCACGTTCCACTGTCAAACATATCTGCCAAAAGAGGAAGTAAACTAACCAGATGCTACTTATATGCTACTCATATTGTTTTCCCATACTTATTAATTTATTAATTTGATGATAATTGTTCCCCCTATATGTGTAGCCTTCTTTACTAATAAGAACTGAAGATGAGTGTTAGATTAGGGTATTTACAGCTTCCTCGTCGATCGTTATCAGCCTTCATCGCTTCTCCTGGTCATGTCTGCGTTGTGTTATTTGTTGATGTAAGGCAATCATTTGTTGGAATTTGGTCCTCCCCCGTACTGGCTGTAACCACTGTTTCTCCCCGTTAATGCATCCGGACAAAATAATGTACTGGAAACGTTGTCTCTTTATCACTAAAGGATGTTTATTTTCCATAAACATAGCATCTCGTACAGGCGTTAGACAGCTCGCGTGATTGTAATGGGCGGACATAGCAATAAATACAAGTGGTAAGCATATATGTGAATAGAATAGATATATGAAGTAAGCATATTATGTGAATAGAATAGAAGTACTTAACCCAGCAATGAAACCACGTTGACAGACCATGTCTGTCAAAGCTCCATCACAAATTCAGTTATGTGAATAGAAAGGGATTCCACTCAGTCAATGTTGCGATGCGCATTTTATTTGGCTGATACATGTCGTTGCTGGTGTAAGATTCTGATCAAACTGGCCAGTATCACGTCTTCGTCTGTTTGGCTCTCCATCCAATTCCTCTGCGTTGTGTACTTTTAATGGTCCTGACGTCTCCGATACTGGTAGATAAGATCCTTATCTCCCGCGTTAGTGCAATCCATAAACCATAATACTTCCCCACCTCCGTAAGAATTCAACACTTCGACAACGTGAAATACCTTACAAGGAAAAGCGTGGTTTTATTTCTCTAAACAGAAACCTCAGCTCAGATGTTAACAGATGTTATTGTCCTTGAAGAGTCTATTCTAATGATCTTTCGGTGTGTTCAGATTATCGTCCTTTTGTTGTTCAGTCCAATAGTGTTCAGGCCAGTTCGTTAGCCGAACCCTCCTCGTGTTAGCCGAAGCTACTGTAATGATGATGTGGCATTCTCCCTTCCCCCCCCCCCCCTCCGTGGTGGAGGAGGAAGAGTCTCTCCTCTGTGTGATCTCAGTCCTACTCGCTCTTGGTCAGATTCTCGTCTGAGTCAGATTCTAGTCTGCTCAACACCCGGAAACACCGTTCGACTTATAGATGTTCGTCGTCGCAACGACGGCCCCGCCTTCTGGTTGTCATGCGACGTGTTGTCATGACAACTGCATAACCTTTAACACTAATAAACTCACGTTTCATTAAGATGAACCTCTCTCCATCCTGCCCTGGGAGACAGTACACTCTAATCTCAGATGTTCTTCTAAGGAATTCATAACAAAACCCTTGCTGACGCGGCCTGTGCCTGTGAAATCACTGGTTCCACCACCGTCAATATCACCGTCTCCTGCTTCCATGCACATTTCGATCTACCATTTTAGCTGTGGTCATCTCTCCCCAATCTATACATCACATACATTGAAAAAGCACCGTTTTCTCTCAATCCCCCCTTGATTCTTATCACCCCTTCAGAATCATAAATCATTATTTGGTTTTTCAATTAATTATACACAAAAATAGACTCATAACAATTAGGGCCCCGCCGTCTGCTGTTTTTCCTCGTTTTCCATTACCCGCATCACACCCAAACCAGAAAGAATAAACAACGGTCATGGAGGAGAGAGAGAGAGAGAGACAGAGGAAAACACAGATTGCAACTTTTCAGACGACACACCTAAAACCCTTCGGCCCCCCTATCAGGTACCCCACGTCCAAATCAGAGCGCTCCCTTCCCTCTCTTACAGTACACCTCCCATCTTGGGCCGGTCCCATCTTCTAGGGCAAGGGCCCCTTTCAGTGACGGCTCCTTTCCTGAGCTGGTCCCCCTCCCAGGGCGCGGTCCCCTAGGCAAAGATGTCCCCCCTGGTCTGCTACTGCTCAGTGTCTCTGGCTGTCCTCTCCACATCTGCTCCTCCACCGCCGCCGTCTCCTCCCTCTCGTCGTGGATCATCTGTGGACCAGGCTGCGGTGCCTGGCCCCTGCGGCTTCCTCCTCCTCCAGTCTGTCCTCCTGGTCATCTCCATCGCTGTCGGTGTCATTCCCCCCTTGAAAGCAGAAACACAACACCGGCAGTCATCTGTCCATTCGACTTCCCTTGTTTTGCTATTAGTCTACCATGGCTTTGGGCCTGCAGCTCGTTCTCTATATGTTTTTTTCCTCTGCAAGCCCCTATTTGTTCTCTATTAGTCCCCCACCTTCTCAATACCCATATCTAATCCTACAGGGCTGTTCCCTATTTTGTTGTCTTCCGGCGTGACACCAGCAGCTAAACGATACCCACTCGGCGCTCTACGTTTGTCCCACGGGTGACCCCCAGCGCGCGCCAGTTCTTTCTGGTGACGTGTCCCCTCAAGACTCTGCCTATTTATTAATAATAATAATAATAATAATAATAATAATACATCTATTTTATATAGCGCTTTTCCAGGTGCTCAAAGACGCTTTACATGGGCAGGAGAGACAAACTATGGCAAAACAAAAAAAGAGGTCAAAAGCAAGATTGAAAAGGTGAGTTTTGAGGGCTGATTTAAAAGATGTCAGGGTGTTTGCATCACGGATATGGCTGGGGAGGGCATTCCAGAGGGAGGGGGCAGCAGCAGCGAAGGCCCTGTCGCCCCAGGTCCGGAGCCTGGTCGTGGGAGGTGTTAGGAGGTTGGCATCTGCAGACCTAAGGCGACGGGTGGGCGTGTGACGGTGGAGGAGGTCGGACAGGTAGGGAGGGGCAAGGTTGTTGAGGGCTTTGAATGTGATGAGTAGTATTTTAAAATGTATCCTGTATTTGATTGGAAGCCAGTGGAGGTCGTGGAGGACAGGGGTGATGTGATCAGAGCGACGGGTGGAGGTGAGCATGCGGGCAGCAGAGTTTTGGACATATTGGAGTTTATTGAGGATAGTGTTTGGTGAGCCGTAGAGGATGCTGTTGCAGTAATCTAGTCGTGATGATATGAATGCATGAACCAGTGTTTCAGCAGCGGAGAGTGATAGGGAGGGGCGGAGACGAGCAATGTTCCGGAGGTGGTAGAAGGCCGATTTGGTTATGTGGTTCACATGGCGGAGGAAAGAAAGGGTGGGGTCCAGGATGATGCCAAGGTTACGGACGTGAGTGGAGGGGGTGACAATGGTACCATCAATATTTAGGGTGAAATCCTGGGTGTGGCTGGTGAGGGATTTTGGACCGATAATGATGATTTCTGATTTATTGCAGTTTAGTTTAAGAAAGTTATTTTGCATCCATGTTTTGATGTCTGTGAGGCAGGTGCTGAGGGTGGAGAGAGTGGCTGGAGTGATAGTCTTGGTGGAGAGGTAGAGCTGAGTGTCGTCTGCATAACAGTGAAAACGCAGGCCATGTTGGCGGAGAATCAGACCAAGTGGAAGGATGTAGAGGATGAAGAGCAGGGGACCAAGTACTGAGCCTTGGGGGACACCATGAGTGATGGGGGCAGTGGGGGATTTGCAGTTGTTGATAGAGATGAATTGGTGCCTGTGTGAGAGGTATGATTGGAGCAAGGTGAGGGGGATTCCGGAGATGCCAACGGAGGACTGGAGACGAGTGATGAGGATGGGGTGACTGATGGTGTCAAAAGCAGCGCTGAGGTCTAGGAGAATGAGGATGGAGAGGGAACCAGAGTCGGCAGAGAGGAGTATGTCGTTGGTGACCTTTAGAAGAGCAGTTTCGGTGCTGTGTTTGGTCCGGAATCCGGATTGAAATGTATCATAAAGGTTATTGTTGTCGAGGTAGGATTTTAATTGGGAGGCAATGGCTCGCTCAATTATTTTTGAGAGGAAGGGGAGGTTGGAAATGGGGCGGAAATTATCAAGGGTTTCAGGGTTGAGACCGGGTTTTTTTAGTAAGGGGGTGACGGAAGCAATTTTGAGGGCGGGGGGAAATAGGCCAGTGGTCAGAGAGGTGTTTACGATGGAGGTGATTAGGGGAGAAAGGGCAGGGAGACAAGCCTTGACTAGGATGGAGGGGATAGGGTCCAGGATGCAGGTAGAAGTTTTCATTGTAGAGAGAATGGAGGATAGGTCCGATGCAGTGATTTCAGTGAAGGATGTAAAAGGTGGGTTGGGCGGTGGAGAGGGGGTTGAATCCGGAGGGGAGATAGTGTTGGCGGAGGCAATTGTTAGTTGGGTGTGGATTTTGTCAATTTTTGTTTGGAGATGTGACAGATAGGAGACACATTTACTGACAGTGAAGGAACAGGAGATTGTGTCAGAGGGTTTAAGAAGTGTGTTGATGGTGGAAAACAGAGTCCTGGGGTTGTTGCTGCCAGACTGTATGATTGTACCAGTGTGTAGTATGATAGGTGTGAGAAGGCCCCACTGGAATTCAAACTCCCTCTTTAATTCCATAATTAACCCATTCTAATAACTGCACCATCTTTCTGTGCAATTCTTATTTAATCCTTTGTATAATTAAACTCTATATCTAATATTATTATTATAATAATAATCCACTCTCTGTGCTCATTAGATTGACTATTGAATCACTCCGCCACTAGATGGTCGTACAGGCCTATATCTAAATATTCCCCTATGGGTAATGAAAACTCCCCAGCACTACCCCCCCTCCGCCACTAGGTGGCGACCTACTCCTCCTCCATGGTGTTTTAGTTGACGTGTCACTTCCTGATTCTAAACCCCTCGTGGCTCTGCGGCCATTTTGACTCGGTGCAAATGGCTACTCTCTCAACAAACGGCCGCTGCCCTTCCTTCCAAGGCCTGAAAACACCGCTGTTTTTCCTCTCTTTCCTATCCATTATCAGGGGACGCTTCCTCAGACTAATACTCTTGCCTGATCGGACATAATACACACTGGTACAATCTCCTTTCGACTTTCCTTCTGTTATGAAAACAGTCCTGCCATCAACAATTTTTCGATCTGATTCAAGCGCCCCCCCCCCCCCCCCCCCCTTTCCTCATCTCGCATTTACCCTCCTTAAACCAAAACTGTGCAGCCTGCCTCGTTTGCTTTTCATTCTCTGTAGATAACACCCTCGATTTTCACCATGGCTCTCTGCTCATATTATTACAGCTGGCATTCTCTCTGTCGAACTAGAAATGTTTACGTTTACGGATTCACTATCTGTTCGTTTTTATTTGGCTTAAAAGATCAAAACAACCGTGTGCACAGTGAACTCACATTTTTGATCGGAGCGCTGTTTCCCCTACAGCGCTGGTTCGCCTCCTGACCGCTCGACTCGCCGCTCTCTCCCAGGGCTGGCCGGCCTTGCTTCGATCATGATTCTCCCACACATTGATGACTGTTGTCCACTGTCGCCCCATTATTGAAAAAGTCTTTATCCGTTGTTCTTATCTCTTGCAAATCCGGCTGTCATCAACAACCAACAACAACCAACTGTTCCCGTTGTTTTAATCTCTTGCAAATCCGGGTCACGGCACCAACTGTAAGATTCTGATCAAACTGGCCAGTATCACGTCTTCGTCTGTTTGGCTCTCCATCCAATTCCTCTGCGTTGTGTACTTTTAATGGTCCTGACGTCTCCGATACTGGTAGATAAGATCCTTATCTCCCCCGTTAGTGCAATCCATAAACCATAATACTTCCCCACCTCCGTAAGAATTCGACACTTCGACAACGTGAAATACCTTACAAGGAAAAGCGTGGTTTTATTTCTCTAAACAGAAACCTCAGCTCAGATGTTAACAGATGTTATTGTCCTTGAAGAGTCTATTCTAATGATCTTTCGGTGTGTTCAGATTATCGTCCTTTTGTTGTTCAGTCCAATAGTGTTCAGGCCAGTTCGTTAGCCGAACCCTCCTCGTGTTAGCCGAAGCTACTGTAATGATGATGTGGCATTCTCCCTCCCCCCCCCCCCTCCGTGGTGGAGGAGGAAGAGTCTCTCCTCTGTGTGATCTCAGTCCTACTCGCTCTTGGTCAGATTCTCGTCTGAGTCAGATTCTAGTCTGCTCAACACCCGGAAACACCGTTCGACTTATAGATGTTCGTCGTCGCAACGACGGCCCCGCCTTCTGGTTGTCATGCGACGTGTTGTCATGACAACTGCATAACCTTTAACACTAATAAACTCACGTTTCATTAAGATGAACCTCTCTCCATCCTGCCCTGGGAGACAGTACACTCTAATCTCAGATGTTCTTCTAAGGAATTCATAACAAAACCCTCGCTGACGCGGCCTGTGCCTGTGAAATCACTGGTTCCACCACTGTCAATATCACCGTCTCCTGCTTCCATGCACATTTCGATCTACCATTTTAGCTGTGGTCATCTCTCCCCAATCTATACATCACATACATTGAAAAAGCACCGTTTTCTCTCACTGATGACCGGGAGGAAGGCGCGCATTGTATTGAATTAAATTGTAATGTTATTACTGGGGTATCTGTAATTAAAATATCGCTTAAATGCAGGTGATCGGGGTTATCCACTGAAGCCATAGTTAATGACTCTGACCAATCCAACGAACGACCCAACAGGAGTGCAATTATAACGGGCTCACGCACAAATAAGAGCCCTTTAGGGCGCAGCCCTCATTTATCAATAATGCGTAGAAAGTGTTCTATTTTGGTTCCTAAGCATGGAATTTAGAATGTCTTTACGCACAGAAAGAGACAAGATATTCCACAACACATGCAAGTGACACGGATTGCAAATGTAAGGTTATGTATATAACCAAGTTCTATGAATTATGGTGACGCCGGGTACGCTGGAAGGGGGGGTGCGGCAGGGGCTGCAGCACCCCCTGCTGGATGGGAGTGTAACTGCAACTGCAAGGTTGTTTTGGCATTTATTCCATTGTAACCGAGGCTACTCAATGTCAAAGAGCGAAGCGGCACTGCAGATTTACCCTACTTCATTGCCAGATCGTCATAGGGGCGCTGTCTCGATAATGCAGTGTTATTAACAGCGTGTAGCCAACGCATGAACCGGTTGGGATTCGAATAGACGCGGCCTGGAAGCGTCAACGCGGAACTGGAAATCCGTTGGTATAGACTTTAGAGTAGGCTGCTACAGTAACGTTAGTACTAGTTTAAGTTTGAGTTTAGAGACAGCAGGGTAGCTAGCGCTAATGGCATGAAAGCGAAAGTATGAGTCAGTTTCAAGTTCCCCCCGCCAGAGAAATTCACCTTCAAGGCAGAAGACTGGACAAAATGGATAAAGGACTGACTGAAGTGGGGAGCTGCCTGTCACCCATTCTAACGCAGGACCCTTGAGCAGGTAAGCGATTTTAGATGTATAATCACTTTGGAAGTGTGCGGCTGTTGTCCGAATAGTGAACATTGAAAAATAAAGGCACGACATTTAGAGACGTCCCGTCCGTCGTAGCGTTCTGGTACGGGGGCGCAACAGGTGGGGTAGGCTGGTGATGTATGCTTGTTGTTGCCGCTTGCAATAAATCGTCTTCTGCTTCGCGCATGCATTTAATATGACGGTATTATTATTATTTATCTCTGACTCGACCGCACCCCCAAGTCAGAATGAGTTCCCGCGTCCCTGGGTGACGCTCAGCATCAGTTGCATATATCTCGCTTCAGTGGATATGCACTGAATACATTTCAAAATGTACCTTTACATACCAACATCCGTCTGACCACACCCCCATCTGCTGCCTACATAAGCAGGGGTGGGGCCACACACTCATCTCCTTCCCAACAAATTTCACCACAATGAAAGATCAAGGGCCGCAGCGACGTCCTGATGCTGAGCGTCACCATAATTCATAGAACTTGGTTATATACATAACCTTACATTCTATTTCATTATGGCTCCGCTCAGCATCAGTTGCATAACAGGAGCTGAGCGGGAGCCAAAGCTCGACAAATGTACCCCGCTGAGGCCCCCCACAAACATCAGACCGGGGAGGACCGAGCCGCCCGACCCTCCCTAATGGAGGTAACCCTCCCTATTGGAGGCTTACGGGAGGGAGACGGATCCGACCGTGCGAAGAGGAACTCAAGCAACTCAATGCACAGGGTGAGCAGACCGTGGCTTGACCCCACGACTACGCACACGCACAACCCGCATGCCACCAGGGAACGAACGGAAGGAACAACCCTCGTTACTGCCCCCAAAAATCACGGGGTCAAGAGCAAACTCAACCCCGTGGCAAGGCCGTAGCAGCGGAGCGCGAAGGAAGACCCAGACCCACTGAAGGGACTGGATCCCCTGGAAAAAGGGGGCCTGGAGAGGTCAATGACGCCAGGCATCAAGACCCCACCAGGCGGTCACTTAGTGACACCGCCCCCCACATCGCCAGCATATTCGGACAGGGCCCCTCCAAGAGCAGGCCCTTTCCCCCCAATAGTACACCGCCTGGCACACTGACCCTGTAACACAGGCAGTCAGCATAGCCGTAAAGCACTCAAAAAAGGTTAACCAACGGAAGCAGACAGCGCACCGGGGAAACCAGGCAGCAGGCTGTAGACCTGAGCCTGGAGCACTGCGGACGAGACAGGCGCCAAAGGGGTCAACTGAAAACAGCACCCCCGGCGGAAGTGGCATATGCTGGCGTTGTTGAGCACAATGACAAAGCCTCCATCAAAAAAAAACACCCAGAGGGGTCGCGGCAGAGAAGGCTGACATGATCGGCAGACGTCATGAACGTGCAGGGGCACACTCAACCGGATAACCCGGGAGTTGACTCTGCTCCAACACACCAGGGAATCAACCACCCTCTTGGTACACAGACGGTGGTCGTTCCTATAACCCCTCAAGAAAAAACTCCAAAACACACCTGCGGGTATACACTGGCTATACCGCAATACAAGTGTTTCAGTTTTCAAAAAAGGGTTATTCCAGGCCTACGGGTCGACGAAACATTACTTCGGACCGAGCCCGGCGGCTCAGGAAGCACACAGGGTTACCAGAGGAGGTCCAAAAGACCACCCCAACAGCCCCCTCTTCGCCACGCGTGAGAGAGGAGCGAAAAGAATGGAGAACCAGCCCTAAGCATACTGCACTTGGTATTCCCAGGCGGTCTCCCAACCAGGTACTAACCAGGACCGAACCTGCTTAGCTTCCGAGATCGGGCGTGTTCAGGTTGGTATGGCCGTAAGCCATTACAATAGTGCAGAGTACAACCTGTACCCAACAAAGGGTCTCCATAACGCCTAACCCTGTGACACCCGGGCCGACCCGGCATTTTTCCCCCCGAAAAAAGCACAAGTCCCTCAGGGTACCAGAACAGCAGCTCTGCGTCCCCGGCGGACAACGGGTTAACTGACCTGGACCAGCGCGACCAGAACCAGTCCCGTGCCCTAACCATGCCGACATGCCCACTCCAGGAGAGGGGGTAGGTATGCGTGTCGATCTAAAACATGAAAAGAGGGCGCCACCCAGACGGTCCCATTTGTACCACGCTCAGTGGCCCACCCCAAGGGCGTGAGACCCCTCTACCTATGTTCTGATCTATTCCGTTAACATCCCCCAGATATGAACGAGAATTCGTCGAGACAAACCTAGTAAACTGGCGCTCGGAAGAGACAACTCCATCCCAGTTGCCCTATAAAAACGCTGTTTTAATCACGAGCAACCAAGGCGCACCAGCCTCATGCGTGATTCCCATCAGAAACACCCAGAGCCAGCACTTACATACGCGTCGAGACCCAAACACATCAATGGATAGTCTAACAAGACACCAGACATTGTTCCTCCAAGTCGCCTGGGAGAACGACAAGGAGCCGTCGTGCTTCATGTTCTTTCCTCTTTTTATTTAAAAAAGAAAGAAACACAGACTGACATGAATCCCACGTGACGCGGCTGAGGGTAAAAATTATTTCCATTTTTACATCCCACCACCCTCTCCACAGGGAGGAGACGGAAAACCCCAGAGAGACTTATCACGCGAGCTGTATAGATTGAAAAGAATATATTGCAACATTGAGCTATGTAACACTTGGGTTAGGGCTCTCCGAGGAGGAGGCACTGAACCAATACACACTCAATAATCGAATTGAATCGAATACACACACAATAGAGCAGAACTCCTTTTTGAAGTTCTACTCACCTTGACAATCTGAGGAGGAGGCTCTGAAACTCCGAGGAGGCTCCCTCACAGGGAAGGAGAGTCCGAACTCACAGAAGGCACTTCTCCCTGAGGAGGAGCTTCGTGAGGAGGAGCTCTGACAACTCCCTGAAACAGATCCATAACATGGACCTGAACAACCCACGGAAGTCTTACCAACAGAGACGCGCTCAGTGACGTACTCTATGGCGGGGGAATTTCCGCGGTGCACACGCCCAATCTTCCAGGGCGTGGGACCAGGAAACCCCCCCCCCCCCTCTTACCCTGTAACGTGCCGAACAGCAACGTGACAGGAACCTTGAAGGACAGGAGGTTTTAACCCCTGACCAATCAGAAAATGGGAGGAAAGGATTACCAGTTCACCCCTTTACGACCCCTCACCCATGATACAATGTAATGACAAGTAGAGCATGACACAGTCATAGCCTGCTACATGAAGCATCGAACAGCCTCACATAGCTCATGTGATAACCTGCTACCTGAGTTTTACTAAGGAAAAACACAGAACAGAGAGGGCCCTTTAAGAGCCCCGGTCCAGACTTACACATGTGCTTCTGTGGGCCAAACCTAACCCAGTTGTAGATCACAAAGACACACACAACCCTTCATCACAACAAAAAATGGCACAGTACACTCCTACTACAGAGGAACGCCGTTTTTCATAACAAGAGAAGACAGAAGTCCTCGATTATGTATTGGCCACAGGCCTTGCTAAGCACACATGATAAGTGACCAAACAATCTTTTCTTTAGGAAAAAATTGTTTCTCAAGCGGAAAGCACAACCCCAGCAATTAAGCTGAGGGTTACATCATATCCCCACAAACACAGTGACACAATATATTGTAAACAACATGTCTGAGAGGAGGGGGGGAAGCCCCAGGGAAACCGGGGGGATCACCCCTCCTTCCTTACCCTTGATACGACCAAGTTGAACAGGTAACCCTGTTAATATGTGAACACACTGTTCATTGTCATTACAGGCTGAGAAAAGAATTCATTCCTCAATCACATGTCACTAAGCATAGCTTCATAGGTTAATTAACCCCCTTAGTTGTGAGTTCACGTTACATGAACACACATGTTCTCATCACAACTAACCAGATCATTTTTACACATGTAAACAACAACCCGATTTCTATGGAGAGAGAAGCTATACCAGTGACAAGACAATTCACACACAACACGCGTCGTATCTTCAATGTATTGCAGCAACACACGTTTTGGAAAACATCATTATTACAAAACATTTAGAAGGGAAGGAAAGAAGAAGTGTTTAAAGTCCGGTCGGGACTCCTACCCTGAGCGCAGACCAAGAGAACTGCAATCTGGTTAACGGGACACCGAAGTTGAACACGGCATCTCCCGTGTTGGCGACGAGGGTAACGTCGCTGCGCCACCCAGCCGCTACGTTTCTCCATGTTGACGCAGTCCTCGCTGGCAGGGCTCCCGGTGTAGGTTCGACTAACATCCTCTGTCAAAGATGACGTCGTAGTGTTTAAGGCATGATATAGTCATAGCAAAGTTCAACAGTGTAGCATTAAGCTAACAGCCGCTCTCGACTGATAGCAACAAGCTAACGTTTCCTAGCCTAGTGACACAACGGGCTAGCGCCGCAGCTAACTGACTGGCTAACAGGTAGGCCACAACTAGCACGCAAGCTAAGCAGCTATCACCTGAACTGTACACAACGACATAACAAGCCACACTTCAGACAGGCCGCCGTCTGAAACCCTCCTCATCCTTTAAGAGAGAAGAGAAAAAGAAATGTCAACACAGTTTACAACGGTGATTTTACCAGACATACGGCGGAGCCGGCACAAGTCTCATCTGGGCTGCAGCCGACTTGAACATGGATCTTCCGATAACAAACATCCATGCCCACATTTCCTCGTTTAGGGTGTACTTCCACTCAAGTGAAAGATGGGGCCTGCACGGGACAGAGAAGCATCCGCTTGTCCAGAGAATCCTGGGTTCACCAGGTCCTGGTCGCGGCCCACTAGTTGACCATCATGGGCTTCAGACCAAGATCCTCCGCCGTCGCCTAAGAGGCCGAACAGAGGACCCTAATCTGGGGCCGGCTTTCGTAAAAATTGTCAGCTACCCCCCATAGCACTAACAGACAACTGGCGCTCGCAAGCAAAACATTACTCACCCAGGCTCGAAAACAACCAGTCCCTCACAACCAGTGATGCCACTAACGCGTTACTGTAATCTGATTACTTTTCCCCGAAAATAGTAATCTAACGCGTTAATCTTTACAAGCCAGTAATCTGATTGCAGTTACTTGTCCAAGTGGCTGTGCGTTACTATTTCGTTACTATCTCATCATAATGCAGGCGGAATGCAGTATTTTCTTTCGTTTTCGACAGTCAAAAATACGTTTGGAGCTGTTTTCCTTGTATTGGGGAGTGACGTCACAGCACGCAACCTCACGTGTTGTACCATGCTGGTGGGCGGTGGCTATTATTGTTATTATCAGGCTGACCTAAACATAGCGAGCTAGCAGGGAGACGCTCACGCTGGTAACGCTTTCTTGCACTGGAAGTTCAATCACTAGTCTACTACTTAACGTTTGTGTCAGCTAAGCCGGGTGAAAAAAACATTCACTATGCGGAGGAAACAAAATACTGTCTACCGCATCTGGAATATACAGCACAGCACGACCAAAACGCCAAACGGATAGAAAAAAAACCAAAGCCGAAGCATCGACTTCTACAGGACTCGGAGGTGCACCAGCCAAACAGCAAAAGCTGGATTTCTTTACTGGATTTAAACTTTACTACCCACACTTGAAGTGCTGATGCACTCTGAAGGACACCCTGCAGGACACGACTGCAGGCCTTCCAGATGCCATAGTGCAGGTATGTTCCACCTTTGAGTTAAACATCTTTTGCATTGCACTATTCATGCAGTATGTAGGTTGTCAGTAGCACACAATAATAAATAATAAATAATAATAATAATAATAATAATAATAATAATAATAATAATAATAATAATAATAATAATAATAATAATAATAATAATAATAATAATAATAATAATAATAATAATAATAATAATAATAATAATAATAATAATAATAATAATAGCATAGGAGGAGCAGTACCGTTTAATAGACTGTTTTTTAAGAGCATGAGCTTCAGATACTGGATAGACCTTCAAACATAAAGAACATTTTCTTGAAGTATAACACTCCAACCCATCAAGTGCTCCTGTGGAACGGCTTTTTAGTCTGGGAGGGTTGGTGCTCACGCCTAGAAGGAACAGACTTTCTGACAAGAGGTTTGAGAAGATTCTGTTACTGAGATATAATCACTGGTTTACTCACCCCTCTCCCCTGTTTCACTAGGAACATTAGAACCATATCTGAATAGGGCAGGCCTCAAAGGTAGGGTACATATCAGCCTACATGTGGTGTTATTGACCATTTATCTTTTGTGAAATCTATAGATCTATAGATAGGCCTACCTGCCCTATTAGTACATTTTACTCAAAGTTAGTACATTTTACTCAATTTTTTTTGTCATTCTTATGTTGTGGCAGCAGCAGGGACGACGACTTCGTAACCTAGTTACTTTCAAAGTAACTAAGTTACTCTGATAATCAAGTAATCAGTAAAGTAACTAAGATTACTTTTTAAAGGAGTAATCAGTAATCAGTAATCAGATTACTTTTACAAGTAATCTGTGGCATCACTGCTCACAACAGACGGTGCCTTCCACAGTCCAGCTGTATATCCGGAGGTTTAATTACCTATCCAGCCGCAGCAAAGGAGGACTGCCGGTGGGGAGTATATCAGCGACGCGAGCCCCTAATACGAAAAAACCGGTGGAGATTTAGAATGATCATCATCTTCCAAACACTCCAGTGACGAAGACAATATCGCCGTATTTTCTCGAAAATAGTGAGAGAGAAAATAAAGATATAATGTCAACGTATCTCCTTGTTCTTCTGTTTTCCTTTCTCCAGCTAATACTTTCTTCCTCGCCAAGTGATTGGTATACAGGCACTATATTGTGGATGAAATTTGAGAAGGAGATGAGTGTGTGGCTCCACCCCTGCTTATGTAGGCAGCAGATGGGGGTGTGGTCAGACGGATGTTGGTATGTAAAGGTACATTTTGACATTTATTCAGTGCATATCCACTGAAGCGAGATATATGCAACTGATGTTGAGCGGAGCCATAATGAAATAGAACCTTTCTACACTCACCGAAACATGATAGACTGTCTCTCATGCTGGCCCTGACTGATCCGGTAAGCTCTGCATACAAAAACTCCTCTACATGCCCTGATTTAAAATGGTTCTCTCCTCTTTGTATACTTTTCTATGCTGCCAGGGAACTTATGGACACGACAGTAGACATTGCTAACGTCTATTACGTTTAGGTAGGTAACGTTAGCTATGGGTAAAGTTAACGTGCGTTACTGTAGCTTAGTATCAGCGCAACTGTGAAGTTATTTTTTAACGACAAATTAAAAACATTATAACTACCTTTATTTCAACCAAAAATGCTTAAACAATAATGTTAGTGATAGAAGGGAACTCATTTTGTGCAAAAATGGAAAGATTGCCAATGTTTATGAGGCAGAATTATTACAATAGCCGATAATACATTTTCCCAATGATAAATCCCTATACGGGTGGGCCGCACAGGAAACCAAAGTGACGTCAGACTACACCGCCCTATAGCAATCACTCTTGCTCCCTGCACAGGCCCTGCTACAGATAAATGTCTGTCATTAGAGTTTAACACATTTAAACTCCAGTCTATATAGATATTTACATTACATACATGCATGTTATAACCATATGAAAACCAATGATTTCATGAGTTAGGAAAAAGTTAAATAATTAAATGTCATGGCATCTGATGGCATACAGGTATGGTTTCTTTAACATATGTTTACATTTCTGATAACTACCACATCACTGTATAACTCTTGAATGTTCAGACATGCTTAACATTTTGTTAATTGTGATACTATATACTGTACATGCAATTCAATTATTATTTTCTTTTCTTTCAAACTAATTTGGTCACAGAGGTCGAAAATTGTTACAGTAATGAGGCACTTGGAGCAGAGCTGTTGCATGACATACAGGCGTAGAATGTGGTCACTTACCTGCTTCTCTCCCTATGGAATGTGGCTGCAAACATTTTGAGAGACTGGTTAGCGAGTCAATAGTGATTAGTTAATCAAATTCTCTCATATGTTGTTCATATTCAGTGGCGGACTCAGGCTGTTTGAAGGGCAGGGGCGAAAATAAAAAAAAGGGCACCTACTGCACAACATGGGACCCCATCAGTAAGCAAAAAGCTATGATGCGTCATGTATGATGAAATAGTCTTCATCCTTGATTAAGATTAACATTAGAATAACATAGACAATCCAGATTAATAGTATAACCACACCTTTAACAAAAACACACAGGGAACAATACACCTTTAACACTTTTATTTCATAAAACAGTTTAACAGTTAAAGTTAATTCGAGTGCCGTTGAGCTTCTTCCTTTCTCTCTCCTCCCCTTCTCTCCTCATGTCCTCTCCTCCTGTACTCCCCCTCTCCTCTCATTCTCTCCTCCTGTCCTCTCCTCTCCTTCTCTCCTCCTATACTCCCCTATACTCTCCTCATGTCCTCTCCTCCTGTACTCCCCCTCTCCTCTCATTCTCTCCTCCTGTCCTCTCCTCTCCTTCTCTCCTCCTATACTCCCCTACTCTCCTCCTGTACTCCCCTTCTCTCCTCCTGTCCACTCCTTCTCTCCTCCTGTCCTCTCCTTCTCTCCTCCTATACTCCCCTACTCTCCTCCTGTACTCCCCTTCTCTCCTCCTGTCCACTCCTTCTCTCCTCCTGTCCTCTCCTCTCCTTCTCTCCTCCTGTCCTTTACTCTCCTTCTCTCATCCTGTCCTCTCCTCCTGTCCTCTCCTTCTCTCCCTCTCTTTCTCTCCCTCCCCCTCCCTACACAGTAAATTTGACTCAAACTGAGTCCATTTGAGCCCAAGTGAGTACAATTTTACTCAGTTTGAGTCAAATGTACTCAGTTTGAGTAAAATTTACTCAGCGAAATTTACTGTGTATCTTCAGAATAGAGCAACAAAACTCAACAAATCTATCAGAGTGGTGGTCTATGCTGTGCTTCTGAACATGGGCTGGATCATGCGCGGTGACACCAATGGCGGAAATAGACGGCTCGCTCTGTAAGTACCACTCGTTTTGTAACAATGATTTAAACTGTTTATTAGCAACTCCGAGCTTCCAGACCCAACTGTAAAGCTGTGTTAAACCCATATTGTACGCTGGGTATCTTTGAAATTCATATCTGATATATTTTTGACCCAGCCCCAGATCACCGCTTGGTACTTTCTTTTTAGCCTGGTCACAGCTGAGAGTGACTGAGGTCACTAGAGCCCCAGGCTTGCACACCGCAGTCACGTAAGGGGCTACTTTGACCCCAGCCTGGCTGACTATTCTGCCCAGAGACCCAGATGCAGATGCAGATGCAAGTTTCAAGTTTGTTTATTTGTTTATGCACCTGAAGTGAAACAAAAAACCCCACACTAAGCACTCCCTGGGCCATGCTCTAGGGCAGGGGTCAGCAACCTTTACTATCAAAAGAGCCACCCCCCCCCCCCCCCCCCCCCCCTCCCACAAACTAAAATTCATCTAGAGCCGCAAAACCAATTTACCCTTAAAATGAAGATAACAGTGTATAATGTTTTATATATAGTTATCCCCAAGCAGGGCCGCCTGGGAGAAATGCGAGGCCCTGTGCGAGATTTAACGCGAGCCCCCCCCCCCCCCCCCCCCCCCCCAAAGGTAAAAAAAAAATAAAAATTATATATATATATATATTTTATTTATTTTATTTTTTTTTTATACAGTCAACATATTCTTAAATAATAGCGCTGCCCGAGGCGGGGCATGATACAGTCAACATATAGCAAAAGAGAGAGCGAGAGAGAGCTCCCGTTCTACAGTCAATATACAGTGTACAGAGAGAGAGAGAGAGAGAGAGAGAGAGAGACACATTGGAAAGAAATTGAAATGCTATTTGGCCCTAAACAGAGAGTACACAGTGGCAGAATACCTGAGCACTGTGACTGAAGATCCTTGAGCACAGCCTAGCCATCGAGAAAGGCCGCCATAGGCAGACTGTGTGTGTTAGAAAGAGAGAGAGAGAGAGAGAGAGAGAACATGTGTGTTTGTCATGTGTGTGTGTGTTAGAGAGAGACTATAGCATGTATGAGAGATTCAAAAGGACAAAGATCAACACTTAAATCCAACAAGAAGAGGGTCAACAGAGAAACCAAAGCAGCAAGGAGCCAATGGCCGACATCAGCTAAATAGGCTAGCCAGGTACTGTGACACCAGGCCACGTGACACACAGCTTTGGCCAACGGCCCAACGCTACCCAAGCTACACAAACGACCATTCACACACAGCACATGTCGTATCCCCAAATGTTGTGAAGTAGCATATGTTTTGCCTGGAAAAAAACATCGTTATTAACAAAACATTCGGGAGGGGAAGGAAGGAAGAGTGGGGTAATGTCATGACATTTTCATTAATCCAAGTTACCTGCACGAGGAACGCAGGGCGAAAGGCCGCAACACAGGTCTCCACGTTGACGAAAGGCCTCTCGCTGGCGGGACAAAAAGAAGCTATGGCCAGAGCCTTGTCATGGTGCAGGCCCGACTACATCTTCTGTCAAAGGGCCTGCTATTCTCAAGGCTAACTGATAGCATCAAACGAACGTTCCCAGCTGACGCTAAACAGCTAACTGGCTAACAGTTAGCTCAATCAGGCACACACCGTTAGCTACTAGTAGTATTAGCTAGTCGACCAGTTTGGCTCCAGAGAGAGAGAGAAAGAGAGACAGGTCCACGGCGGGTATATAATCATAGGTTGACTCACCATAACGCAGTATCAACGCCGGCGCCAATGGTAAAGTTGGAAGGAGACTTTCTTGGCCCACGCCACGGTGTAATTTCTTCTTCTTCTTCTTCGAGTACTTTCCGGCAGACTGGACACCTTTCGGCGTATTGCTGCCTAACAGATTTATCTGCTCACAAGTTCTCTTCTCCTTCTTTTGAAAAGACATCCACTCGCCTCGCCTCGCTCCTCTGGATAGGTTAGCTAACGCTAGTTAGCCGTTAGCTAAGCTAGCTACTAGCCGACATCATCATGGCTATCCCGACTGAACCACACGTTAGCACTCAATATTATAACGTAGCTAAAGCTAACTAGCTGTCCCTGTCTTTAGCCGGGATGGCTAGCCTGACTGAACTGTCTAACATGCAACAACTTTCATCTTCAGTCCATCTGCCGAACGATGTCCTCTTCACCTTGGCTGGCATAAACTCCAATGCTGCACGCGCGGAATAGTCAGACACTACCTTACCTGTAACCCCTCCGCGTCTACCTTAATGATAAGCAAGCAGTGCAAAAATGCGGAAGCATTCGTCACCGCACGCCACTACGGTAAAGCGCCTTTCTTTTCAGGCCCGCTTTGGGAGCTGTCGCGCGGAAATAGGCTGTCTATTGCCATTCTCTTTGACAAACTCTAACCTTAACCAGCTCCTTAACAGCGCCTAAACTTAACCGTTCTAACCTTAACCAACTCCGAAACAATGCCTAACCTTAACCTTAACCTTAACCATGCCTAACCTTAACCATAGAAAGAATATTGCCATTCTCTTTGACAAACTCTAACCTTAACCAGCTCCTTAACAGCGCCTAAACTTAACCGTTCTAACCTTAACCAACTCCGAAACAATGCCTAACCTTAACCTTAACCTTAACCATGCCTAACCTTAACCGGCGAAAGAATACACGTTAAAAAAAATATATTTTATGGGATTCGAACTCGCCAGCAAACGAGCTGTAGGATCCACAGCCATGCAGTGTTGCCAATTGAGCTATTTCTCTATACTGAATAAGGGGCGGTGACTTATATATATTGAGCTCCGCTCGTGTCGAACCAAGGCGGGATCTCATGCGCATGCGCGGGCACCTCGCGCGAGCACGCCGGCGCACGCACGCACCTGAGCGAGCACGCCGCCGCCGGTGCACGCACCTGGGCGCTGGGCGGCGGAAAATGAAAGGCGCATTACCGCACGCCACTACGGTAGAATGCTTCCGCATTCTTGCACTGCTTGCTTATCATTAAGGAACAGGCAACCCCTCCCCTCATTGAAACCAATGCCTGCTGCAGAGCACCAGAGCTCCAATAGTGACCCAGGTGCAGACCCAGGAACAAGTCATTCTACAAACGTGTCTAATGTGAAATATATAAGCATATAAGCAAAACTAGATTTTAGGTCTGTGATGAAAAAGGGCCTCGCGGGAAGGGGGGCCTCGCAAAAAAAAAAAAAATTGCGAGGCCCCCCTTCCCGCGAGGCCCTGTGCGACCGCACTGCTCGCACACCCCCTGAGGCGGCCCTGTCCCCAAGCATACCCCATATTTAGCATAAATGTTCACGTTTAACCATTAGAGGGGCACCAATAGGGCATGTCCTCTCATTTTCTCCACTCAAAAGGGCACTTTTGCGTGACATTATTTAACCGTCAGGGCACATGGTCAAAGTTAGACCGTTGGAAGGGCACCAATGGGCACGTCCTCTCATTTTCAACACTCAAAAAGGGCATTTTAGCGCAATGTTTTCAACTGTGGGGGCACCAATAGGGCACGTCCTCTCATTTCTTTCACTCAAAAGGGCACTTTTGCGTGATATTATTTAACCGTGGGGCACATGGTCAAGTTTAGACCATTGGAAGAGCACCAATAGGGCACACCTTAAAAAATTTCGCCACTCAAAAGGGCACTTTAGCCAGTGGCGGCTGGCCACTAGGGGCGCTCGGGCGCCGACCCCCTTGGTTAACCCTGGTTAAAAGAGAGAAGAATAAGAAATTTATTTTTTTTGTTTTATAGCCCTATAAATAATATAAACATGTTTAAAATGAATAATATTTACTCATTTTAAGTATGTTTGTGTTTCCAATGCACAATATAACGTTAATATATCAAATATAAATAATCGTTTTCCTGAACAGGAAGTGACTCACTGTCTGATAGAGAATACGTTCCGTTACCGTAGCCGCATTTCTCCTCGCTGCATTTATCTCGGGCTAGACGCAATAGCGCTTTGAGTGCGCGTGCACGCCGTGCACTGTTTCATCGCTGTATCCGTCGCAGCCAATCAGTGCGTAACGCGCTGTGTGTTGAAATATGATGTATTATGATGGAACACGGGCGCGCTTTGAAGCGGTCTAAGCAAGAGGCGTCTATAATTTACGTAGCCGCATTTCTCGGAGATGCTCTCTGATTGGCCGATGCGGCGACGACAGTACTTTTTCGTAGCCGCATTTCTCGGTTTTGCTTAAAAGTGGACGATAGAACGCCAGGTAGTTTGCAGGATGTTCGATGCTGTGTGTTGTGATGCAGTCTCGAGTCTGGACAGTGGGCAGTGGATATACATCGATAACAGTCTGGGGGACAGTCAGTGGACTAGAGGTGGGCATAGATTACTTTTTTTTAATCTAGATTAATCTATCTGCAATCCTGGATTTAATCTAGATTAATCTAGATTAAAATGGCTAATTTTTTTTTAAAAAAAACCTGCCGAAGGCATTCAAAATATGTGTGTTCTACCCAAATAATGACCAGAAGTAAGTCCTTACTTTTTCTTTCCTCCTTATGTTTCTCAGGCCAGGTGGCCCATTACACCATGAGCCCATCTCCCGTTTCCAAAATGCATTACAGACTGTTTGAAAAAGCTGTTTTGCTATGATAATTGGTAATGAAATATCAAAATAATGTTCAATAAGATGTACTTGTGTTTAATAAGTTGTTTTATTCAGAAGTTAACACAAATAAATAATATTACCAGTACAGTACAATATCTAGCACACTCTCAGGAGCAAAACAGAAAGAATCATTTCAAACTTGAACTATGTGACATGGCTTGAATCAACTGCTCCAGTGGAGTTGCTCAGTGGCCAATGGTGTCAACTGTGGTTGTACTAGGCAGCTCCCAGGTGTGAATGGAACTGTGTGAATGTGAAGCAGGGCGTTCCTGAAAAAGAGCATCTGTGCGCAGCGAACCTACCCTGGGTAAATAAAGCTACAAAAAAAAATTTAAAAAAAAAAAAAAAAAAAAAAAATGATTAATGCGTTAATTATATTATCGCGCGATACTAGTATAGCGTTAACGCAGCACGTTAACGCCGTTAACGGCCCAGCTCTACAGTGGACATACACTCTATCAAGCCCTCCGGCTGGACCACGTTTAAATTAAGTTAATTCTCTCTCTCTCTCTCTCTCTCTCTCTCTCTCTCTCTCTCTCTCTCTCTCTCTCTCTCTCTCTCTCTTAGCCACTCAGCTAACGTTAGCCGCTGTTAGCCACTCAGCTAATGCTAAACTAACTAACTAACTAACGCTCTCTCTCTCTCTCTCTCTCTCTCTCTCTCTCTCTCTCTCTCTCTCTCTCTGTCTCTCTCTCTCTCTCTCTCTCTCTCTCTCTCTCTCGCTCTCTCTCTCTCTCTGGAGTGGAGTGGAGTGGAGTTTGGATTGAAAATACGTGGATTATGGCTTGTTCAATATCGTCTATGTTTGAATGAATGAATGAAGGAAAACTTTATTAACAGATTGCAGAATGGATGGGTACAATACAGTACGGCTCAATACACACAATTGTTAAGGGGATGCAGACCAGAGAAAGACGTTTGTCTTGTTTACATCAGGGTCCCCCCGTTTTCTATTCATATCGATAGTTTAATAGCTAGCCTTGGCTCGTTTAACAATATGCAAAATATTTGTACAGCCCTGTACTCATACTGAAGTTATTCTTGGTATATACTACTACACATACTAGGTCTGATTGTGTAACGAATCGATTCCACGTTGCGCTGTGTGTGAGAGAGAGAAAGAGAGAGAAGGAGAGATAGAGGGGGATACTAATTAATTCCGCCCCCCCCCCGTGAAGAATTCACGAGCCGCCACTGACTTTAGCGCGCATTTTTCAACCGTGGGGGCACCAATAGGGCACATCCTCTAATTTCTTTCACTCAAAAGGGCACTTAAGCGCGCTTTTTTCAACCGTGGGGGCACCAATAGCGCACATCGTCTAATTTCTTTGACTCAAAAGGGCACTTTAGCGCGTGTTTTTCAACCGTGGGGCACCAATAGGGCACATCCTCTAATTTCTTTCACTCAAAAGGGCACTTAAGCGCGCGTTTTTCAACCGTGGGGGCACCAATAGGGCACATCCTCTAATTTCTTTCACTCAAAAGGGCACTTTAGCGCGCGTTTTTCAACCGTGGGGGCACCAATAGGGCACATCCTCTAATTTCTTTCACTCAAAAGGGCACTTTAGCACGCGTTTTTCAACCGTTGGGGCACCAATAGGGCACATCGTCTAATTTCTTTCACTCAAAAGGGCGCTTAAGCGCGCGTTTTTCGACACCAGGCCCCTGCCCCCCCCCCCCCCCCCCCCCCCCCCCCCTGAGTCCGCCAGTGTTCATATTCATATCTCATATGAATTCATATATTTTCCTACTGTACAAATAGTTTCATTAAGAGGAGAGAACCTAGACCAGTGGTTCTCAACCTTTTTTGGGTCAACCCAATATAGGAATGCCATTTTTGGGTCTCAAATATGATTATTTTCTCTTTATCATTCTCGAAGACACTCTGATGTCACGAGACCGCCGCCATCTTGGTATAGGGGGGCCATACGGATTTCTAGTATCAAATGCATGTGTTGAGGTCCGTTTTTATTACATGTTTTATCACATTCTTGTTCATTTCATAACATTTTCATACGATTTGTTTTGAAAATATTGAGGCCAACATGGCATTTCACTATTTCGAAAGCCTTTCTGGTGATTCTAAGGCGAGATATGATTCAAAGAAGCTCCCCCTGATTGACTTGACATAATGTCCATACAAAACACATACAGACATGGCCATCTCTCGAATACCCAAATTGAAGCTGCTATGTTACGTTTTGTACTAATAACAAAACAAACACAGAAATCCAAATCGCAAGTTTTATACCATCACAGAGGAAAAAGTGGCTGGCGGCTAACGTTCGGCTAACTAGCTCTGGTGTTGTGGTCATGGTAGCTACATGCTAAGCTAACGTTAATCACATCATATCGAACCGATAGGAGTTTATCTTATCTAATCTTACGTGGTGGTACCACGTGTGCCACTACCCGATCAAACATCCACGTAAGATTAGATAAGATAAGCTCCTATCGGTTCGATATGATGTGATTAACGTTAGCTTAGCATGTAGCTACCACGACCACAACAGCAGAGCGAGTTAGCCGAAAGTTAGCCACAGCCACTTTTTCCTCCGTGATGGTATAAAACTTGCGATTTGGATTTCTGTTTTTGTCATTAGTACAACGCGTAACACAGCAGCTCTTTGGCATTGTGAAGGACTGAAGAAAATTCCGCTTGATTGTCTTTAATTTGCCGCTTTAACTATCCGTTTCTGCACTAAATGAACCGTACACAATGTACCAGGCTGGGCAGTTTCCCCCCACTCTGCAGTTGCGTAGCAACAACAGGCAGGAAGTTGACTTCGAGAATGGGTATCTATGAAATACTCAGCCATTAATAAATTGGATAGGGACTCAATACAATCTTCATTGTTATAATTTTCTTTTCGATTTTACTCATTTTACTACCATGTATGTATAATTAAACATTACAATTAAGAAAAGATTTTCTTTCTCATTTTCTTTCTCAAAAGTTACTTGGATTTTGGTTCCAGTCAAGTTGTTAAACAATGATAATACATATATATATATATATATATATATATATATATATATATATATATATATATATATATATATATATATATATATATATATATATATATATATATATATATATATATATATATATATATATATATATATATATATATATATATATATATATATATATATATATATATATATATATTGTTTTGACAAACAATCAATTACAAATAATTGAGTCAACAACTATACACTTGAATCTTTAGTGGTAATTCAGGTAATAGCTAATGAACCTTTTATACCACATTTAAACTAATACTCACAAAAAACAATCTCAACAGACTGTAGCCTACAATTATCCTACTGTGCGATGTTAAATAAAGTTTGTTTGGAGTATCAAGGTTAAGTTAAGAAAAGAGTATGTGTATTTAAATGTTCAGACAGGATGATAGCCTCTTATTTCACTACCACACTACCAAAGGGTTAACCCTTTCACTGCGACAATACAGAAGGTTAACCCTTTCACCGCCACATGACAAAGGGTTAACCATTTCCCAACCACATTACAGAAGGTTAAAACCCTTTCACTACCACACTACAACCGTCTGTAGTATGGTAGTGAAAGGGTTCACCTTCTGTAGTGTGGTAGTGAAAGGGTTAACCTGGTTATAATATACCATATTGACGTTGATTATTTACACATGTACTGTACTCCTTTTTTGAAAAAGGTCTTTTGATGATTTTTTATCAACTCTGACCAGAGTAAAACATAGAAAAAAAGCAAGGTGAGCTGATATATACCCTTCCTTTTAAATAAAATGGTCTTGTAACTGTAGCCTTCTTGTAGGCCTATTTCTAACATTTCCTATTTCTAACCTTAAAATTGGCATTATCCTCAGTCCTTGGTTAACTTGGCCTACTTTTAACCCTCTGAAAATGATGGTAAATCCTCTGGCATTAATATTAGCCTACTGTCTTTTGAAGGTCATTGCGGGCTCAATGGTGTCATATGAATCTTGAGATTGCAAAGAATCCGTTGATACCCGACATGTCATGCTAGCTTACTGGGAAAGGGGCTATATATCGCTCCAAAGTTTAACTGTCTTTACTGCGAGGTCAGCGACACACCTCAATGTCAAATGATTGCTTGTAATAACTTTTAGTAGCCAATTCATCATAAGCTCACCTTGTCTCACGTCCGCGGTAACAGATGAGGGACCTGTCATTGCTCCACTCTCTGTGATGTTTCTGAAACTGGGGGCCATGTGTTTCATGATGTTCAGCTTTGCTAGGTTGATAGATATAATGTCATGTGGTGGTCACTTTAAAAACAATAATAATAATTTTTAAAGAAATGTGTTACCTTTTTTCTGCTTCCCTCTTTTCTTTTCTTTTTTGGTACCCTGGTTGTGAGGGCTGAGTAGGACTGCATGCTGCCCAACGAGGGGGCGTGCAGAACATTCTTCCTCGCGCAACTGTGAGTGGTTTGTAATCAGCTCCTCCTTCCACGCCGGCAATGGGTTCTGCTGAACCGTTTAAGATCTGGGGTCGGTCGCTTTAAAGCATCATTAAAGAAGTGGGGCCTGGCAGACAGCGCTGCATGTGAGTGTGGAGACCCTGAGCAGACTGTTGACCACATCCTGACCATCTGCCCCCTATACAAACCACCCTCGGAAGCCAGCCTCTTTGATGTGGGACCAGAGTTAAGAGCATGGCTACAAGATACAGAGTTGGACCTCTGACGTTACACGAAAGAAGAAGAAGAAGCTCCTCGGGAGAGTATTTGTACTGCTGGTTGCCTTCCACTCCTTGCGAGGTCATCTTGTTCCCACCATCTACCGCCGCGCTCCTGGTGAGACATTGTCGTCGCTCTCTAAACTTCCACGGGAGGATTTCTATGTTCTCACTGGGAGACGTCGTGCCATTCTACATTCTACCGCCGTGTCTCTGGGTGAGACGTCGTGCCATCTACTGCCCTACTCTCTCTCCGTGGGCCTCGTTCCTGGTGTGAGACATCGGCATCGCTCTCAATGTTTCCACGAGAGGATTCCTATGTTCTCACTCCTTCTTCGTGGGTCCTGTTTGCTGAGTTGTCCGTCGGCAGTGTTCTGTGGTGTGAGGCATCGTCATCGCTCTCTATGCTTCCACGGGATGATGCCTATGTTCTCACTCCTTTTTCATGGACCCCTGTTTGCTGTGTTGCCCGTCGGCAGGCGAAGCATCTTGCCTTTTCTCCCATAACCAGTATTATATTTCATGCAGGTTTTGCATCTTGCTTCACCTATCGGACTAAAGTGAAGTGATGCAGAGCCCTGATCAATGTATGAGACCAAAAACAATTGAAAAGCAAGGGGAGGGAGGTTTAAGGTTTAAAGACACACTTGGGGGGGAAGGAGACCCTGAAAGAATGGGTTATAACTTATAACATAACCTACAGTGAGTCTGGGGTTCCCGTCATATATCAGAACTGACAAGAAGAACAGAGCGATAATGGCTGACCCATGAGGAAAGATAAGCGTAACCAGATAAGCCTAACTATGGGCTATAAGGCTAAAACAGCAGTGGGGTGAAAAGCAGGGTAGCCTAACATGCAGGTTATTACTGGTAACAGGAGAGTTGCTTTCCTCATGCGTAAAAAGCGCTGATCCCCAAGAAGAAGAAAAATGATATATTATGCCCTAAGAGGAGGAGCACGTTTACAGGAGAATATAAAAAATGTCTGATGACACAGTGTGGGAGTTACGAATGGTAACCACAAAAGAGTTCAGTGCATAAAACACACATTAACAACACGTCCAGCGGATAGGATCTGATAAAAGGGCATGGGGAAGACCAAGAAGCTGCTGCGCAAATATCTTCACCGAATCCCCTCTGAGAAGAGCAGAGGAGGCAGATACTGTGGAGTGGGCTCTGACACTGACCGGTGGAATCTGTCTGGGTGTAACAGTGAGACATCCCCTCACACAGCCAATGGGACATACGTTGTTTGGACAGAGAAAAACGTTGTTTGGACAGAGCAAAACAGGGCACAGCCTCTGGCTGACTCACCAGGACACACAAGCAGTTGCCAAGTGGTTCTGATGCTAGCCATGCGCCTCACATAGATGGAGAGCATGCAGACAGGGCATAGCAGATCCTCTCCCTTTCATCAAAATGGGGAGGGGAATAGAATGCCTTATTAAGAACAATGGTCCTCATTTTCGAACGGACTTACGATTGGCCCAATCTCGAACGGTTCTTTCTCTGGGATTCGCTCTTAGCTAAGAGCAGGATTTACGAGTCGGTAACTTATGGCAGTCGTAAGTCTAGACAGACTGGTGTGCGCCCGTGTTCCCAACGGCTTAATTTGGGAGAAATTGTTGGTGATTGTGTTCACGTTGATTCTACATACATGCTCAGATTTAAATAATTATAATAATAATAAATACGACAATATTTGTCTCATTAAAAATGTCCTTTTACATTCATAGTCATGACTCAACGAGGCATCGTGATGTCAGAAAATAAATAAAAGCACTGCACAAACACTGCAAATTATACATCTGCAGTCTGCTCTCAGCACACCCCATTCCTTTCATGTACACTATATATTTAATAATATACAGTATATTATAAATCTATAGTTCATTAGCAACAACGCAGCAGCTGATGCAGGCGGCTTGGTGAGGATGCACATTGAGCTGCACGCTTCTGGGAAGCTGGGCTCAGCGCACACACACATACACACACACACATACACACACACACACACACACACACACACACACACACACACACACACACACACACACACACACACACACACACACACACACACACACACACACACACACACACACACACACACACACACACACACACACACAATATGGCATATACTACTGCTGCTGGAAGATATCACTGATCGTGCACTGAGGAGCGGGACCAGACGCTCAAACCCGGTGCCACCACACATCCAGGTACTGTCCACTTTGGGCACGTGCGCGTCAAGGCACCCTCCCCAATTGCATTTCCATATCTCAACAGAAAGCAATACCACGCCAGCATCTCTCTCCTGTGTTTTGCTATTCTTTTTTTTCTTTTTTGGACTCTGATTTCACATGAGCCCATTTCCTTTTCACTTGGACTATCGTACAGTAGGTTTCCTCTTACAAACTTCGTATGAGGTTATTTACGAGGAAACGTACAAGAATGTTAGTGAATGAGGTCCAATGTCTCTGGAGTGGAAAGACTTTCATCTTGGGGATGAAATCAGTGTTAAGCCTAAGAATATACCATCTCCATCGATGGCCAGGCATTCTGGGAGGACTGACAAAGCACATAGCTCGCTGACACACTTCAAAAGGTTCCTTCATAAGGCTATACAGTACCCCTTTTTTGTTGTGTTTGCACTGGATGATTGTAGTTCCTGAACCACATTTTTCATGGATCTTTTAGCTCCCATCTCAGGGCAGGGCTGCTCCCAGAACAGAGGAACCATGAGTGACGCAAGTGTACCATGAATGTTCAGATATCAAGTTCATGGTCTTATACCTATGTAAGTGTGCTCAGCTCTGGTGCGTGGGTCTGGAGAGACAGACATGCCAAAAATGCCAGAGTCAACCTTTTATTGTAGTTGAAATACCTATGCATTAAAAACATTTCCCAGCTAATCTCTTAGTTACATCGATAGTGTGCTATCAGAACAGTCTCATATTTGTATGTTAAGTATTTCAAGTTCAACCAGGACATGTTTAGTTGTAAGTTGATCAATGGAGTGTGATCTACAGTATGCACACACTGCCCAGTCACCAGTATCCACTCTCCTGGGAGAGAAGGCTGAAGCAGGGTCGGCTTACACCACTTCAGCGTATCTGCGAATGCAGAAAAACAAACAGGAAAAAAAGCCCTGAAGGCATGTAGAACTGTTTGGGTCGAAAATGCCCATTGTGGTGTTAGACTGCTGGTGACAGTTTTAAGACACCTTATGTCTTAGAGAGGAAGCGCTACACCAGAGGGTGACTGAAGAGAAGCTTGTCACCAAGTCCTGGCGACAGGCAGAGATAGCTGATGCCTAGACCTTCACAGTGAAGAAAGACAGATTGTCTAACAGTGACTGGAGAAAAATGAGGACAGATTCCAGAGGACAGGAAATCGGGTCCAGAGACCTAGCCTCACACCAGGTGTCTGTCCTGACCAATACATGACAGCCCCTCAGTAGGCTATGAAAGTGTTTGAGCACTAGTCACACTGCTCTGATCTCCAGCACATTGTTGTGAGGGGCAGGGAACTCTGTCCATCTGCCCCCCCATTGCCTGAGACTGATACGTCCCTCCTCAGCCAATCAGGGAGTGTCCGTAAAAACTCAGGATGTGATGCTGCTCATGGGAATCCCCCTCGACAGTATTTGGTGGATTCTCCAATGGTCCAGGTCACTTTTGACCAATGGGGGAATGGTAATCAGTCTCCCTTTCTGGTGGTTTGGACATGTGAAGCAGGCCCAAATTAACCACAGAGTGTGCTGTTGACATCCTGTCAAGCAGAAGCATCTCCAACAGAGCAGTGATCATTCTGTGAGGATGCCCACTCTGTAGAGATGACAGTATGTCCTCTTGATCATTGTGATGTATGTGGGTTGGTCATTATCATTATTACTGTATTTGGAAGACCATGTGAACATCAGATTAGTATCATGAGTATGGGTTATGTTATTCCTGGTTGTGTGATGTGTCATCTTCTAATCCTGTTTCTTTTCTCTTTTCCCAGATACCTCTCATCCTCCTGATTGAGCTGATTGCACCTGCTTGGTTACACCTGTGGGCAGTCAGTTGGATGAGTGGATATAACCTGGAAGATGGCACACACACGCGGCGCCTCATTGGGAGTCACTGCCACGTCTCAGAGTGGAGTGAGGAGGCTGCCTTCTCTCTTAGCTGTCGCGTTGGAAGCGATATAGTGGTGGCGCGGTATTAGTGATCACTGGTTGTGGATCGATCCCCAAATGGTGGTGGTGTTTTATGAAGGACACACAGTTCACTTGTTTATTGTTTCTTTGTCTGTATGTGTACCGTGTTTGTTCTCCCCTTACCTTTTTCCCTTTGTGTGATCTGGGTTGAAATCCCCACTGACAACATCCCCTTTTCCCTTTGGGAAAAGGCCGTGGGTTGGAAGCCCCACACATAATAAATCTGATTTACCATTTGAAAACGTCTCTGTTTACTATCTGCCTACCCGGGACTGTTTGAGAAGCATTTTTCTACTGAGGGGGTTGTTTTTTGCTCATGTAACACCTGCCCAGATTACTATCTTGTAGGGTCAATAGACCTCTGTACATGACATGGGGGCTCGTTAAGTTTGCGCAATTGTATGGTTCCTTGTTGGTAAAATAACGGGGTGACTTGTCGATTGAAGCATGTCAGGTGTAATAAGATAGCGTTTTCTAAATTGGTATTGGTAGGGGTCCATTGTCCGTGCACAGTTGATTGATGTAAACCATTATTGTTGTGATGCTCTTAACCATTCTATTTTTCTGCCACATAGGTAACGGGGGGGTCACCTGCTTGGCTAGAGGGTGGGGGGCACGAGTCGTGATTCCGGTGGAGTGCGCAATGAAATCGGTAAGCGACTGAAGATATTTGTAGCCTTTCATCCATCTAGTGGAGTAGTTTATCTGGGATAGGCTAGAGTGACACAGGTGACTCCTAGTTGAGTGGTTAGGACCATTTGTTATTATTTTCATTTAGTAGATGTGGTCAGTTGGATTGTTTTGGTTAAGAGGTATGAAAGCAGAATGTGTCTATTATTATTGTGCACGGTCATGGTTAATTAAGTGAGGACGTGATATATATGTATATATTTTTTTTTCTCTCACGCACACATAAAAACATAATATGGCTGTGTCGGCATTTGTTTTGGAAGTCTTTATAGCGGATCCGACAGAGGGTCAAGTGGAAGGTTGCACTAAGGCGGAATTAGGCCTTATTGCTAGGCATTATGCTATTGCTGTACAAAATTCCCAATCCAAGGCGGATATGAAGGCAGCTGTTATAGCGGGGTTGGTGGAGCAACAGGTGTTTAGCCCGGCTCAGGGAGTAGTGAGTCATAGTGATCAGGAGGTTGCACACACTGGCGAATGGGTTAACTCTCCCTTACGTGATCTTGACATGGATGGTGGTGCTATTAGGAAGGATGGTAGTACGGCCGGAGCTGAAAGTGAGGCCGCGGGCGATTCGGATAAAGACTCCACGTCTTCTGGCCATGCGCGCTCTAGTCTGCGTTTGGCCCGTCTCCAGATGGAGGAGAGAGCGCTGTTGCACAGAGAGGACAGAGACAGGGAGGACAGAGCAGCTGACAGAGAGGACAGAGCAGCTGAGAGAGATAGACGGGAAAGAGCTGACAGAGAGGACAGAGCAGCTGAGAGAGATAGACAGGACAGAGCAGCTGAGAGAGACAGGGAAGACAAAGCTGTACAAGATAGAGAAGACAAAGCGGCTGTACGAGATAGGGAGGACAGAGCAGCTGACAGAGAGGACAGAGCAGCTGAGAGAAACAGGGAAGCTGTACGAGAGAAGGAGGAAAGAGATAGAGAGCTCCAGATTACACTGAAGAGGATGGAGCTGGGGAGTGTTGGCTCTTCTTCACCCTCATCTGAAGGTGGCCATGGCAGTTTTAATGTTGGGCAACATATTGCTATGGTTCCTGTGTTTCGAGAATCTGAGGTGGAGAAATTTTTTTTGAATTTTGAGCGGGTAGCGGGGGCTGCGAATTGGCCGGAGGATCAGTGGGCACTATTAGTGCAATATAGGCTCACGGGTAGGGCTCAAGACGCATGCCAGTTTTTATCAAAGGAGGACAGCATGGTATATGAGAAAGTGAAGGGTGCTGTCTTGCGCGTGTATGAACTGGTGCCGGAGGCTTATAGGCAGCGGTTTAGGGGACTAAGTAAAGCACCCTCGCAAACACATGTCGCATTTTCCCATGAACAACGGATGGTGTTCACTCGTTGGTGTGAAGCGTGTAAGGTGGATGGACTCGCGGCTTTGAGCGAGTTAATCCTCATGGAACAATTTAAAAAATTTGTGCCCGAACACATGATAATACAGTTGGAGGAGCGAAAGGTTTCTACCCTCCAGGAAGCTGCAGTTTTGTGTGACGAGTTGGCAATGATCCACAAAAATGTTTCTGCATCACATGTTTCTGTACGAAATGGTGTGTATGTAGGAGGGGGCGCGTTCTCTCCGTCGGGGCCGCCGTATCGCGGAGGTGACGACCGACCATTCCGACCTCGCTCACCGCCGTCTCGAAATACCTTGGGTGACGAGCGAGCATTCCGATCACGCTCTCCACCGTCTGAAAGGGTGTGTCATTATTGTAAAAAAGAAGGGCATTTTGTGAAGGACTGTCATGCGCTAAGGGATCGACAGGAGACCAGGGAGTCAGCCCAGGAACCGAAAGGGGTGGGGTTGATTGGTACGGTGTCATGTCCTGACCAGCATAGCTCTTTTGAGCCCTTTTTGTTTGATGGTTGTGTGTCCCTGTCGGGTAAAGTTGGGGACTACCATCGGGTGAGAATACTCCGTGATACAGGAGCCTCTCAATCGTTCATCCTGGCTGATGTATTACCATTGGATGTGGACTCCTGTCGGTCGAGCGAATTGGTGAGAGGTATTGGCATGGGGTGTGTGCGCGTGCCGTTGCATAAGGTGCATGTACAGTCTGCACTGATCACAGGTTGTTTTCCGGTCGCGGTTCGCCCATGTTTTCCCGTAAAGGGCGTTGAGTTTATCATGGGGAACGATATTGCTGGGAAAAGTGTGATCCCTGTGTGGGAGGTTGAAAACGCTCCATTAACTGACTTGTGTTCTGATGTATTGATTAATAATCACCCCAATGTCCCTTCTATTTGTGCTGTCCCTAGGGATTTTGAGGCAGGGGATGAGGTGTTTATTGTGCTGCCCACGCCTAGTACGGTGCTCACTGCCCGGTTCTCAGGACCTTATGTGGTAAGAGGAAAGGTCTCTGCCACTAAGTATATGTTGCATACGCTCGGGCGGCAGAGGAGGACACGCTGGTGTCATGTGAATAGGCTAATGAAAAGTCCTGCCCGCGTCTCGTCGGAGTTGAGATGTGACAGGACTGTTGTTTCACATGCTGTGTTGTGTTCTAATGTGCCTTACAGGACGCACGGGGTTGATGTTGGGAGTGCGAACACCATTGAGCAATTTGCGTATGGTTGACCGTGTGGGCCCAAAATAGGGGCATGTGGTCTATATGGAGTGTGATTTCTATTTATTTTTGTTCTGTTGGTACTAATCGGATGTTGGTTGATAACGGGTGATAATGTTTTGCTAACCCTGCGGGTTCGCTCTTATGGGGGGAGGTGTGATGTACGTGGGTTGGTCATTATCATTATTACTGTATTTGGAAGACCATGTGAACATCAGATTAGTATCATGAGTATGGGTTATGTTATTCCTGGTTGTGTGATGTGTCATCTTCTAATCCTGTTTCTTTTCTCTTTTCCCAGATACCTCTCATCCTCCTGATTGAGCTGATTGCACCTGCTTGGTTACACCTGTGGGCAGTCAGTTGGATGAGTGGATATAACCTGGAAGATGGCACACACACGCGGCGCCTCATTGGGAGTCACTGCCACGTCTCAGAGTGGAGTGAGGAGGCTGCCTTCTCTCTTAGCTGTCGCGTTGGAAGCGATATAGTGGTGGCGCGGTATTAGTGATCACTGGTTGTGGATCGATCCCCAAATGGTGGTGGTGTTTTATGAAGGACACACAGTTCACTTGTTTATTGTTTCTTTGTCTGTATGTGTACCGTGTTTGTTCTCCCCTTACCTTTTTCCCTTTGTGTGATCTGGGTTGAAATCCCCACTGACAACATCCCCTTTTCCCTTTGGGAAAAGGCCGTGGGTTGGAAGCCCCACACATAATAAATCTGATTTACCATTTGAAAACGTCTCTGTTTACTATCTGCCTACCCGGGACTGTTTGAGAAGCATTTTTCTACTGAGGGGTTGTTTTTTGCTCATGTAACACCTGCCCAGATTACTATCTTGTAGGGTCAATAGACCTCTGTACATGACAATCATCCTGTAAGGACGCCCACTCTGTAGAGATGACAGTATGTCTTGATCATCCTGTGAGGTCGCCCACTCTGTAGAGACAACAGTATGTCCTCTTGATCCTCCTGCAAGGACGCCCACTCTGTAGAGACGACAGTATGTCCTGTAAGGACGCCCACTCTGTAGAGACGACAGTATGTCCTGTAAGGACGCCCACTCTGTAGAGACGACAGTATGTCCTGTAAGGACGCCCACTCTGTAGAGACGACAGTATGTCCTGTAAGGACGCCCACTCTGTAGAGATGACAGTATGTCCTCTTGATCATCCTGTAAGGACGCCCACACTGTAGAGATGACAGTATGTCCTCTTGATCATCCTGCAGGGACACACCCAATCTGTAGAGGTGACAGGATGTCCTCTTGACATTGAGGAGAGAGACCATCATGGTGGATGACTTCAGTATGATGCCCATGTATGTCAACTGTCGGCTGGGGAAAGAAGTGCTCCCCTAGAGACCTATTGTGTCCTGCACCGCGGAGGGATATGCTCAAAGCAGGTAGCTGTCATAGTCAGTGTAACTGCACATTATGAGACGCCGCTGTTCGCTAATGAAAGCATGAATGAAAAATGTTTATCACCCCGCCAGTGATAACAAGCATTGGGCACCTAAGGCTAAACGTTCATCCAGTGCGGAGGCCGCCTGTGATGACTGCTGGGGCCTGGGGGGGGGGGGGGGTTACTGTAGCTGACCACTTTTATCTGTTGGGAGTTGGGGAATTTCATAGCTTTTGCTGCAGGAGTAGAAATATTCTGCACCACGCCAAGCATGTAAAAATGTAAAACTCCAAGCACCCTGCCTGATGGTGGCAGCCCCTTCGAAGGAAACTGTGCTGGTGGTGGCAGTGCACTAGGTACCACACGCTGAACACTCACCCAGAGCGATTGAGCCTGGCCACCCTAACCAGTTACTGGTACATCTTCACTACCCGGCCACCCTAACCAATTACTGGTACATCTTCACTACCCGGCCACCCTAACCAGTTACTGGTACATCTTCACTACCCGGCCACCCTAACCAGTTACTGGTACATCTTCACTACCCGGCCACCCTAACCAGTTACTGGTACATCTTCACTACCCGGCCACCCTAACCAGTTACTGGTACATCTTCATCTTTTCTTCTTCTCCTTCTTCTTATTTTACATAATTTTTTGATGCTGCAGTCCTTCTTTGCCACCATAGTCATAGACATTGTTCCAGGTTTTCTGAACGAAACAAATCAAAGATAGAATGAGGAAAGGGAGATTATGTAGCCATGGGGGGCGTGGTTTTATGCAAATGATATGACTCCATCCCGGGTACATGATTGGTTGGCTGTAAGGTAGACGGATGTTCAAGTGACCAATGCTGTTTGGGATATTACCCATAGTGCAAGATTTAAGGGGAGACCACCCTACCAAAATACCATTTTCCTGATTTTGAGGCAATTTTGAGATTTTTGTATATGTTGCCCCTTTACATGTCTTCTTTCAAACTAGTGACAAGAAAACGTAAAAAAAAACATTTAGTTGCTTATTTTCGCATCATTTTGCATCCATACATGTGCACATATTTAATGGGGAAGAGCCTTATTTGCATATATAAACATAAAATTCAGAAAACTTGCAATATATTTTTTCTTAGTTTATATGTACATAAACTGGGAACATTTCTTTTTTTTTATCAAATATTTTAATTTTATTTTATTTTCCAACATGAAACAAAACATATCACAATACAATAATAATAATACATAAAAAGACTTCCCAGGACAATAACTTAACACCACATGTCAAGACAATAACTGAGACAGACTGTACAGTGATCATCCTACATGGACACTCGCTCGTTCTCTTGTTATTTGTTGTTATTCAGTTATCAGGCATGTGTTTAGGTTGTATATTACTAATGGTTTGATTGGGTGTTGTGTTTGTAAATAGCAGTTTCAAATAATAATTTATGGCATTTTACAATAGGTACAGAACTTTGAAGGCGTTTTCCCAAAGGGTAGACATGTACCATTTCCCTAGCACCATACACACACCAAACTTTCCACATTTATTCATATCTATATCCTGCTTCTTTGTGCCAAATGGTTTGTTGATATGTCATACATAGCCTGATTTACAGACAATACAAAACTTTAAAGCTTTTTTTCTCAAAATTAGATTTTATGAGTTTTTATTACACATAATTACAAATAATCTCAATTTCTCTAGTACCTCCACACACCAAACTGGACACGTTTCCTCCTATCCATATACCATCATCATTATATATCATTGATCCAGATTTATAGTACATTTTATACCATTTTATGACTAGGGGGTCATAAAAGTTCATAAATCCCTGTTCGGGTGGCATAGCAACAAATCCTCTAACAAAAAGTTCGTTTTTTAATGTAGTAACATGAAAAACCATGAGAAAATATCAATTAGAATCTACCCAAATCAAAAGCCCTGGGTAGATAAATCCGTCCGTGAGGCTCTGAAAGTGCGCACATCAGCCTACAACACCGGGCTGGTGACAGGCAACATGGAAGAACACAAGACGGCAAGACACAACGTCAGGAGAGCAGTAATAGAGGCAAAACGGCGTTACAGGGATAAAGTTGAACTTCAGTTTGAACAGGCTGACTCTAGACGTATGTGGCAGGGCCTCAGAACAATGACAGATTACAAAGGCACCTCCCTCAAACTGAACAGTGACATCTCCTTAGCAAATGATCTCAATTCCTTCTATGCGAGGTTTGAGGCTGTGAATTACAACACCAGCCTACAAACCACGGCAATGGGGGGGGGGGGTCTGCTGATGGAGACTCAGTGTTCAGGGTAACAGAGCATGAGGTGAGACGGATCTTTAAAAAAGTGAATATCAGGAAGGCAGCAGGACCGGACGGCATCCCCGGCCGCGTCCTAAAAGTCTGTGCCGACCAACTGGCCCCGGTATTCACTGACATCTTTAACCTGTCCTTGGAACAGGCTGTCATCCCCACCTGTCTGAAGAAGTCCACCATCATCCCTGTACCCAAAAAATCAACGCCCGCTTGCCTCAACGACTACCGCCCTGTAGCCCTCACCTCCATAGCCATGAAGTGCTTTGAGAAGCTAGTGAAGGGCTACATCTGTTCCTCCATCCCCTTCAACCTGGACCCCCTGCAATTTGCATATCGCCTCAACAGGTCCACGGAGGACGCCATAGCCCATGTGCTGCACACAGCAGCATCACACCTGGACAAGAGGCAGGGGAACTATGTGAGAATGCTGTTCATTGACTACAGCTCAGCATTCAATACCATAGTCCCCTCCAAACTCATAGCCAAGCTCAGGGACCTGGGCTTGAACTATGACCTCTGCCAGTGGGTCTTGGACTTCCTGACGGGCAGACCCCAGGTGGTAAGAGCAGGCAACTGCACCTCCTCATCCATCACGCTCAACATAGGGGCCCCCCAGGGCTGTGTTCTGAGCCCCCTCCTCTACTCCCTGTACACACATGATTGCGTGGCACAGCGGAACAACAACACAATCATCAAATTTGCTGATGACACAGTAGTGGTGGGCCTGATCTCTGCCAACGACGAGAGGGCCTACCTGGAAGAGGTAGAGAATCTGTCACAGTGGTGTCAGGAGAACTGCCTCTCCCTGAACGTCAGCAAAACAAAAGAGATGAATGTGGACTTCAGGAGGTCGGGGGTCAAGGACTACAGCCCCCTCAGCATCGACGGGGCACCGGTTGAGAGAGTGAACAGTTTCAAGTACCTCGGAGCCCACATATCCGAGGACTTGACATGGACCACACACATTGACAGTGTTGTGAAGAAGGCACGACAACGCCTCTACTTCCTCAGGCGCCTAAGGAAGTTCCAAGTCAGTCAGAAGATCCTTAGGAACTTCTACTCATGTACAATAGAGAGCATCCTGACTGGCAACATCACCTCCTGGTTTGGGAATAGCACTGCACAAGACCGTAGCAGACTACAAAGAGTGACACGTTCAGCCGAACGCACAATTGGAGGGGGGCTTCCCACCCTCCAGAACATTTACAACAAGCGGTGCAGGGGGAAGGCGAAGAGAATCATCAAGGACTCCAGCCACCCGAACAACTGCCTCTTTGAACTGCTGCGGTCAGGCAAGCGATACCGGAGTCGAGCACAGAAAGACTCAGAAGAAGCTTCTATCCCCATGCCATCAGGCTGCTCAACGAACAATAAACACTATGCAACAACCATCAATTGCACATAGCACACACACCCACACGCACACACTCACTTAAACAAACAACACACTGCAGCACCCACTCTCCACACTTTAGATCACACAAACACACTTTATATTTATTGATAAAGGATTTGCACTACAACTCGTACACCTACTGTAAATTGTACCTCATCCCATTTCTGCTTTGCACTATATAGTATTGTATATTAGTACACTGCATAGTATATTGTTATATGGTAACTCAGTTACGTCTATTATGCATCGAACATTGTACATATGTCTATACTGAACACTGTGACCTCATTTTTTACTTCTAATTTACATGCTATACTATGTTATTTTATTTCATACTTATCTTGTCTTGCACAGTCTCTGGAGCGTAACAGTAAGAAGTAACATGCAAAATGGCCCATTTTGAATAGACAAGTTGTGACTGAAACGTGTTCCTGTTCGTGGACGACTCAGCCCTGCTGGTCTCTGACAAGAACAAGTTACAGGTTGAAAAAAACCCTCTGCTCTGAACTAGGCAGAATCTGCACCTGGCTCGCTGATAACAAACTATCATTACACCTGGGTAAAACAGAGTCCATTCTCTTCGGTTCAAATAACAAACTCAGCAAGACCGACGGCTTCTCAGTTACAGTGGGTGACAATATTGTCACAAGGAAAGATGAAATAACATACCTAGGTTCCATCCTAGAGACAAATCTTTCCTGTGACAAAATGGCATCCAATGTAGTCAACCAACGAACTAGATTATTGTACCGGATCTCCTCTCTGGTAAACAAGAATACCCTGAAGATTCTGGCAGGAGCACTCATTCAAGGGTACTACGACTATGCTTGCACCTCATGGTACCAAAGCACCTCAAAGGCGCTAAAAACAAAATTACAAACATCACAAAACAAACTGGTCAGACTACTGCTTGACCTTACTCCTAGAACCCACCTTACCCCTGCCCACTTTGACAACGTTGATGGCTTATAGTAGACGACAGAGTACAGCAACTTGCAATGGGCCTGGTCTACAAGATACACTACACGACTAAGGTACCCATGTACATGTCAAAATACTTCCCAAAGGTCAGTGAATACCACGACCACAACACCATGGGAGCTCCACAAATCATGTTAAACCCAGATGCGGCTCAAACAAGGGACTAAACACATTTTGCAATTATGCCACATCAATGTGGAACGCCTTACCCACAGCTGTAAAGGAAGGGGAACACTACCCACTTTCAAAACCACTCTCAAAGAGCACCTACGGGAGACTGCAATTCGAAACTGGCCCCTGTAAATGTCCTAACCCAACCCCCTCCAAAGTACAGTTACCCCCCCCCCCCCCACCCCACCTACCCAACCACCTCCAATGTACAGTTCCCCCTCCCCACCCCACCTCACCTACCCACCCCCCCCCCTCAATTTTCTATCAATCAATCAATTCAATCAATCAATCAAAACCACGCCCCTTTTTGGGTAATACAATTATGCAACCAAAGAATGTGTACTAATTTTTTTTTTTTTTTTTTTACAATTTTAAACAATTAAGATGTTTGCAAATGATTTCATCCTTTATTTAATTGTTTTTCCTAGGGGGGTGGTCTCCCCTTAAAGCAAAGCACTAACTAAATACAAGGTGTTGGTTTTGGCATTGTTCAGAAAATATTATTCCAATGTACAAATAAAAATATCTTGCTGCAACAAAGCAAATATCCAGGAAGGTTTTAAAATTAAATCCAATTTTACAATCTGTAAAATCGGACAGTGAACACAAAAAGAAAATATGAATGCAGTGACAATTAAATGTCTTTAATATGTGCAGTAAAATGTACCAAATTACATATTTGCAGCAGGGAATATTTTTTTGATTTTTTTTAATGGGGAGAGAGGAACAGTGATCTGCACTGTGGGCCATGTGTTCCTCCTCCTCCTCCGCTCTCATTCAGCTGTACCCCCTCCCCTCCCCTCCCCTCCTAAACCCTGCTCCTGCTCCGAGTGCAGTCATTTCTAGTGCAGAGAAATGTCCCCGGTGACACTGAAGGATGACGCAGGCTCTCTCTTCCTTTCTCTATTTCACCCCCTCTCCCTCTTTTGACTCGCTCCAACCCCCCCCCCTCTCTTGCTCTCGCACTCCCCCTTTCTCCATTTCCTTTCCCTCTCTCTCCCTCTCTCTCTCTCTCTCCTTGCTGTCTCCCCATCTTGGTCTCTCTCTCTCTCTCTCTCACGCTGACTCGCTCTCTCGCTCTCTCTCGCGCGCGCGCTCTAGCTCCCTCTCGCTCTCTCTCTCCTTGCTGTCTCCCCATCTTGCTCTCTCTCTCTCACGCTGACTCGCTCTCTACTCGCTCTCTCTCGCGCGCGCGCTCTAGCTCTCTCTCTCTCTCTCTCTCTCTCTCTCTCTCTCTCTCTCTCTCTCCTTGCTGTCTCCCCATCTTGCTCTCTCTCTCTCACGCTGACTCGCTCTCTACTCGCTCTCTCTCTCGCGCGCGCGCGCTCTAGCTCTCTCTCTCTCTGCTCCGGCACTGCAGTGCTGATTGTGATTGCACACACACACGCACACACAAACACACACACTCGCACACACGCACACACACACACGGAGGAGTCTAGCTGAGAGAGAGGACTGCAGCAGCAGCAGCATGCAGCAACCGCGTCTGATGTGTTTTGGGGACACGAGGAAAGAAGAAGTGGGAGATTATATAGTATAGTATCTCACACCAGCCGGTGTGTGTGTATGTGTGTGTGTGTGTGTGTGTGTGCCTCTCTGCAGCAGTGGCAACGATGCATTTCTAAAGCGGAATAGCTTCTGTTATCTGGCCTCCCCTGCACTGCCTCTGCATCCTGTTCCACCTGCTCCTCCCACTCCAACTCTTCCTCCTCCTCCTCCTCCTCCTCCTCCTCCTCCTCCCGGTCCACGGCATCATTAGGCAGGACTACAGATTGACCGGGACTGGCGATCGCTGGATGCTCAGGCTTGTCCCGGCTCAAAGAGTCTGTGGCTATGCTACATCATCTATGCCTTCATCATCACTGACTGCTGGATTCTAATCGAGCTTGGGGAAGGAAAGAATACCCCCCCCCAACACACACACCCCCCGAACCGAAAGGAATCTTGGATGTGTGTCATTCTTTACCGGTGTTGTCATTGGCGCATTTCCTGTATTTCATTTGGTTGTTTTTGCCTTCTCTGAGACTGGCTAGAAGGCACTGCAGCATCAGGACTGCAAAAGCCGTGAATCGGTGGGACATGAGGACCCAGAGGCGACCCAGTGGAAGGCTTGAGCTACTGCTGAGGTGCTTATCTTGATTTTTTCCTCCAGAAACGGTGTCTGGTGGGGGTTGGGGTGGGTGGTGACAGCACAGGTACCCAGGGCCCCTGCAGAGCAGAGCGGGTGGCTCTTGCCTTAGAGGAGGCAGGCAGGACGTCCTGTGGGGAGAGAGGGGGGGGAAGAGGGGCTGGCTCTGGCTTGGACTCCTGATGGTGGCTATTTTTGTCTCCTCTAGCTGAGTGATTGGGGACAGCGGGTGGAAGAGAAGATGCTTATGGCTCGAGACACGGCGCGGGATGAGGCCCAGAAGCTACACAGGAAGTGGCTGAAGCACCAGGCGTTTATGGCCGAACTGGCCCGCAATAAAGAATGGCTGGCCAAGATAGAACAGGTGAGTGGAGTTTGCCGGGGCGAGGGGAGCGCGAGGAGGCAGGGGAGAGCGGGGAGGTCAGATAGGCAGAGCAGGTGAGTCAGGGGGGAGGGTGCTATGCCAAAGATAGAGCACATGACGGAGAAATGGGTGTGCGTGGTGGTGGTGGTGGTGGGGGGGGGGGGGGGGGCAGGAAGGTCCAATAGGTGAATGTGGGGGGAGAGTCATTTCATCACTAAGGCTCTGAGTAAAGCATTTGATCTTCTAGGGGACGTCTGGTTTTCAGGCTCAAGGTTACGATTGTCATGGCAGCTATGTTCTTCTCAGGATCACATGTGCCGCTTCGGTCTCTATGGGTCTCTGGTCTTTTTTGCAGTAGTATTTCTGATACTGAGGTTGGACTGTTGGAATCTCATTGCTCAGTTATACAGCGTAGGATTACAGAAATATGTAAAGGGCATATACCTGTATACAGCTTCCCAGTACTGAATAGGGCAAATATACAAAGAATACACACACACACACACACACACACACACACACACACACACACACACACACACACACACACACACACACACACACACACACACACACACACACACACACACACACACACACACACACACACACCAATAATTGTTATATAGTTGGTGTACATTAGTGCATAGAAGTAGACTTACTTTATAATAAATGTCAAATTCACAAATGAAAATATTGTTAGATTCATTCTGTTCCTGTGTTCCTCTTTGCAAATCTCACAGAGTAGGAATCTCTCCATACAGTGTTTTCCACCTCTCAGTGAAGCACAGGTGAGCCCTTCAGATGTAAATCAACTGACGGGACCCAGTTTCAGTCAGTTGCACATAGCGGGTATCCCACATAGCCCAAAACACAGTGTTGTTCTCATCCAGAAAAATTTGTGTGCTCAGTTCAGTCATGACTCTTACAGATATTGCATACGTTAAACAAATGTGTAACACGTTTTACATGTTTAGAATAATGATGCATACAGACCAGATACATACTACATATTTAACATAGAAAGAATATTGATAGGAAACCCTTTCAAGTTGACCAGTTTCACTGAATTGTGAATAAACAATTGTGAGTCTAAACAATTGTCATATGTTAGTCACATCTTGTCACGTTGTCTGATAGAAGATCTTGTTACTGTAACACAGCAATTGAACTGTCTGGCTGGAAATGATTTATCCTACTAGACCTTGTTTAGCCAGGTGCCATCTTGAAATGAAGAATATGATGGGTTGAGAAATGAAGGAATAATATCCAGGTTGAGATGACACATTTTCCAACATAGTTCCTTGACAACACAGGAGTACGGCGACCCGGCCACCATGGGACCAGCACTGGGATCAGAACTCCTTTTGGACCGAGCAGGCACACTGCATGGTGCTCTAGAATTCTGCATCCATGACAGTTTATGTGTTGTTTACTCATGCAATTTGTGACACAACTTTGAAGGAAAACCAAGATGTATGCTGTATATTACCAGATTGTGTCGTGATTTGTGAAAGAAAACCACTCATGGTCGTCATGGTACCAGCATTCTACAGCACCAGAATTATGCACTTCATCCAAAAATAATTCTGGTTCTATGGTCACTGAACTTCTGCATTCTTGTCAAGTTTGATCATTTTGTGTTTGATCGTTTTGTGTTTCTACACCTGAATAATCATGAGGAATACTAGGATGCTCTCCTTCATTTTGTTGTACTTGTGCAATGGCAATACATTGACTCTAATCTGTAATCTGACATGAATTCCATATTATAACGTGCAGTGGAGGTGCCAAAGTATCAAAATTATAATGGTAGGTAGATATCTTTATTTTATCGAGCACATGATGAAGGTTGATTTTATGTTCAATGATGCAGTTCACTCATCTACTCCTATGCACCCCATAGCACAAAGGCTGCACTGGTTCATACCAGTTTGTAATTCATTGATAGGGTTTTCTATCCAGTCACGTTGATCATTTGTATTCTTCAATAGGTACTTTTACAACCAAACCAAAAATATGGTTTAAATGAAATAAGTGCTTCTGATTTCAATCAATCCATCCAGTAGGCCAATGGCAAATGAAGCCAGTTATTTTTCTTTGTTACATTTGAATGGATTTGATCTGAATGGTTTACATCATTGTGTTGGTAAACTTGGTTTTCATCACCTGGTTGCTCTGAAGGGGTTTATTTTTTATACTATATTCTTGGCCTTGCCAAAATGTCACAAATTATACATTTCACTTCTATTCTGAATGTCACACTGCCAGCTATTATTATGAAACTCACTACATGTTGCAACATAAAAAAGGAGGTAAATAAAAATAAAATAAAATACCTACTGAAGTTGCTAGTCAGTAGTGATTGGTGTGATAGCTTGTACTTGGTGTGTATACATTTTTGATAAACATGTCGGTCAACGGTTGCCATCTTTGTAAAGGAGAATCTGTCAGGTTTTCTTTTATGTATTTTTGCTCCATAACTGTCATTGTTGTTTACTACTCTGCTGTGAGACTGCAGTGGCAGGTGCCGTTGCCCCACACCTGAGAACCAGGCTGACTGGTCCTGTTTTGGCTGCATGAACTTGTCTCATTACTAGCCTCTTTTTTAGACAGGGTGTCCAGAAGTGTCTCTGTGTGACTGTGATTCACTGACGAGATGTCATCGGGCTCACAACGCTAGATAAGTCCTACATCACTGTGTGATACACGCTGGTGAAATGCCCATATAACTGCCTTGGTTGCCCATGTGTGAAATGTCTTTTGAAGAGCACCATGCAATTCTAGACCCTATTTGTGAGCCAGATACCACCTTGGTTTTGCTCAGTGACAATGCTTATGCCACAGGGCCTAAATAGAACCTTAGACTACATTCCAAACCATTCAAAGTAAATATATTTTTTTAATAATTATGTATTGATTGATTTAACTAGTATACTCGGGTGATACTATAGGATGGCATAGAGTTAGAGAGGCTGACTAGTAACTGAAAGGTCGCTGGTTTGAGAAACTGCTATACCTTATGTCTGGTATTACAGAGCCCACCATCCTGCCAACGTTCCCTTGAGCAAGGCACTGAACCCCAAAATTGCTCCAGGGGTGCTACGCTGCAGTCAACCGTGCACTCTCTGAAGAAATGGATTGTGTGTGTGTGGGGGGGGGGGGGGGGGGGGGTCGTGTGTGTGTGGGAATGGTGTGTGTGTGGGGGGGGGGGGATCCTGTGTGTGTGTGTGGGGGGGGGGGGGGTCCTGTGTGTCCTGTGTGCGTAGCAAGGATGGATGTGTTGAAAGACAAATTCTAATTGCCTTGTGTACATCATCTAGTCTTCTAAATATAAATAATAACTGTTAAAAATACAATCCAGAATGTATTGGACCATCTTTACTCTACTTCAAATTACAAATGATTAAATCGTCAACAAACCTTTTACAAACAAAAATGCATGTATAACTCTGTTTAGCTGTCACATACTGTCACCTACTGCCACATACTGTCAGCCCTTGTATCAAAAGCTCAGACAATACATTTCAGAATGAGTAAAACCTTTTCAATCCAATAAATTCCTATGCAAATAAAGCGACGTCGTGAGGTGACAGTATTTTCAGCACAAGGTGCCATATGACAATTGCACATTGTACCTTTAATCCGAATTGCTTTTATTCACCAAGAACAGTGAAGAACACAAGGAGTTTTCTGATACATCACACAAAGTGGCTATCGCATCCCATAATGACATATGTGGCTATCGCATCCCATAATGACATATGTGGCATGAGGACACACACACACACACACACACACACGGACATGCAGTACAGTGCAGGTAGACACAGTGCAAGACATTCACTGCAGTGCAGACAAATAATCTCTACAGATACATTCAGTGTCAATATAAACTCCATTATATTAGTGTTCAGTGCTGACGTGATTTTGTAGCAATAGTGTAATGAGGGTCCAGTGATGCAGTAGTCCAGTGTACCACAGTAGGGATGATTGCACCAGCTTGGGATATTATACACAAACGTCTTACTGTGGGAATAAAGTGTCAGTGGTGCCAGGTTGAAAGTGCCAATCAGTGGGCATAAGCTGCAGTGACAGTAGTGCAATGATAATATTTTAAATGATAATACATTTGCGATATGCAATAATAATAATAATATTATTATTAATAGAGTACAGAGGTGAAGCAAGAAAACCCTGGCCCTGTGCACATGATGTGTCTAGAGTGGAGCGTCCAATGATCAAAGGGTTGGTGGTTCGAATCCCGCTCAAGCCCATGTCCATCCCATTGCCGTTGTGTCCTTGGGCAAGACACTTAACCTACTTGCCTCGTATGAATGTGTATGCATGTGAATGAATGTTGGTGGTGGTCGGAGGGGCCGTAGGCGATGATTATTCGCCACGCTTCCGTGAGTCTGCCTCAGGGCAGCTCTGGCTGCAATTGTAGCTTACCACCACCGGTATGACTGTGTATGAACGAATAATGGACTCTGTGAAGCGCTCTGAGTCAGAGAAGAGCGCTATATAAATCCAATCCATTATTATTATTATTATTACCCCCCACCCCCTCCCCCTTCCTCTCCCCATTCCACGACTCATATGCACAACCAGGATGTCAAGTCCAGACAATCTACACAAATTACTGTAATTAGCTTAATGAATATACAGGCATAGTGGAAATAATGTCAACACTGTTATTACCACACCTTAGAAAATTGCCCTATGTTTGTCGTAAAAGGTACATTTAGCTTAAGCCTCAATAGCCTGTACAGGAAAATACATATTTTTGAACTTTTAAAATAACCTTTTTAAACAAACCTATAAGTCCAGGCCCTCTGAGGCCCCCCCCCCCCCCCCCCTGGGTCACCAGTTCCAGTTCCACTGCTACGCCCCTGTACAGGGAGATCAATGGCACCACTGGATGTACAGCTCAAGATTCAACTTGAAAGAATGGGTTGAGGAGTAGCATAAGGTAATCAGTGTCCGTTTACTGATTGACAGAGTTCAGACACCCCATGGGGTTTAGTGTGTGTGTGTGTGTGTGTGTGTGTGTGTGTGTGTGTGTGTGTGTGTGTGTGTGTGTGTGTGTGTGTGTGTGTGTGTGTGTGTGTGTGTGTGTGTGTGTGTGTGTGTGTGTGTGTGTGTGTGTGTGTGTGTGTGTGTGTGTGTGTGTGTGTGTGTGTGTGTGTGTGTGTGTGTGTGTGTGTGTGTGTGTGTGTGTGTGTGTGTGTGTGTGTGTGTGTGTGTGTGTGTGTGTGTGTGTGTGTGTGTGTGTGTGTGTGTGTGTGTGTGTGTGTGTGTGTGTGTGTGTGTGTGTGTGTGTGTGTGTGTGTGTGTGTGTGTGTGTGTGTGTGTGTGTGTGTGTGTGTGTGTGTGTGTGTGTGTGTGTGTGTGTGTGTGTGTGTGTGTGTGTGTGTGTGTGTGTGTGTGTGTGTGTGTGTGTGTGTGTGTGTGTGTGTGTGTGTGTGTGTGTGTGTGTGTGTGTGTGTGTGTGTGTGTGTGTGTGTGTGTGTGTGTGTGTGTGTGTGTGTGTGTGTGTGTGTGTGTGTGTGTGTGTGTGTGTGTGTGTGTGTGTGTGTGTGTGTGTGTGTGTGTGTGTGTGTGTGTGTGTGTGTGTGTGTGTGTGTGTGTGTGTGTGTGTGTGTGTGTGTGTGTGTGTGTGTGTGTGTGTGTGTGTGTGTGTGTGTGTGTGTGTGTGTGTGTGTGTGTGTGTGTGTGTGTGTGTGTGTGTGTGTGTGTGTGTGTGTGTGTGTGTGTGTGTGTGTGTGTGTGTGTGTGTGTGTGTGTGTGTGTGTGTGTGTGTGTGTGTGTGTGTGTGTGTGTGTGTGTGTGTGTGTGTGTGTGTGTGTGTGTGTGTGTGTGTGTGTGTGTGTGTGTGTGTCTGTGTCTGTGTTTTCCAGAGGGAATATTACAAACACACAGTTTCCAGGGAGGGCAGCAGTGTTGTAGTATGGTATATTATATGGTTGTAGTCAAGACAACATCAGTCAAGGTCAGGACAAGAGCAAGACTTGTCTTAGTCAAGATCAACACAAAAAGCACCCCAGACTGAGTCCAAGAATGAATAAAGAAAATTATGTTTTCTGAGACCAAGAATAAAGTAGTATGCAACTATTTAAAGAGGCCATATTGTGTGTTATATAGCAGGATATGCATATAGAACGTCTGCAGAGTTCTCCAAAGTCCAGCCAAAGGGAGTAATTCTCTCTGACAGGAATAACTCTCCCTGAACTGCCTGAAACGCGACATTATTTGTCCAGCCTTTTCTTCAATTAATAACCATGTCACTATGTAACACAATAGTTTACTCTTGGCATATGTCTATTGATGTTTAATATTGTTCACTCAAACTATACAATCTGGTCTGACTCCTGATTTAGTGTCTCCGTTTGTAAAATAAATAAATAAATGGATAATAATAAACTGTTTGTGATGATGGCGGCTCGCAAACTTTTTTCTTTCTCTTTTTTCACCTAAACGGTTTACTAAAATAAGTTTCTTTAGGCAAGAAATAAGATATACAACAAAGATCTGATCTGCAATGGCTAGTTTTACAGTTTGATCTATAGTAATTGCGTGAACGTACGGTTTTGTCTATAACCATAGTTATATGAGTATAGCGGACGCTCTGCGTCTTACTGGAATACACTTCCATATCAGTACTAGCACTGAATACATTTTCACATGCACCTTTACACACCCATCCGCCTGGCCACACCCCCATCCGCTCCTCTACATAAGCAGGGGTGTGGCCATACTAACAGCTCCTTCCCAAGTCTTTCACCACAAAGGCGAAGACCACGGGGTCCTCCGTGAGTCCGACGCAGAGCGTCCACTATACTCATATAACTATGGTTATAGACATAACCGTACGTTATAGTATCGTATAGCTACCGCTCTGCCTCCTACTGGAATACAGGAGCTGAGCAGAGCGGAAGCTCGACAAATGTACCCGCTGAGGCCCCCCACAACCATCAGAACCGGGGAGGACCCGAGCCCCCGGACCCCCCTAGTGGAGGACGGGAGGGTATCGGATCCGACTGTGCGAAGAGGAGTTTAGCAACTCAAACGCACAGGGTGAGCAGACCGTGGGACTTACCTTCCACAGAAGAACCCACGACTACACAAACGCGCAACCCACATGCCACAAGGGAACGAACGGGAAGAAACAAAACCCCCATTACAACCCCTAATATCACGGGGTCAAGAGCAAAAACCCAACCCTGTGGCAAGGCCGTAGCAGCGGAGCGCGAAGGAGGACCCAGACCCAGGAAGGGACTGGACCCCCCCGGAAAAGGGGGCCTGGAGAGGCCAACGACGCCGCAGCATCGAGACCCCACCAGGCGGTCACTAGTGACACCACCCCCCACATCGCCAGCGTATTCGGACAGGGCCCATCCAAGAGCAGGCCCTTCCCCCCAACAGCACGCCGCCCCAAAGCACTCAAAAGGCTACGCCCACAGCGGGACCAGGCAGCGCACCGGGGAGACAACCCTCAAAGAAGTTGATCCCTCAATCCAGGCAACAGGCCACTCGACCTGAGCCTGGAGCACTGCGGACTAGACAGGTGCCAAAGGGGTCTGCTGAAACAGCACCCCGGCGGAAGGGGCGTACGCTGGTATGCCGTGCACCATGTCGCAGCCTCCACAAAAAAAAACCTGACCCTCTAGAGGGGCCGGGGCAGAGAAGGCTGACATGATTGGCAGACGTCATGAAAGGTGCTGGGGCACACTCACAGGCAGACGGGGCCAAGCCCGGCCTACCCCGAGAGTTGACTCCGCTACCAACACACCAGGGAACCAACCACCCCCTTGGTTCTAACATGAGGCGGTTGTTCCTATAACCCCCCCAAAAAAAACTCCAAAACACAACTGCGGGTATACACTGGCTATACAGCAGTACAAGTGTTTCAGTTTTCAAGAAGGGGTTAACCCAGGCCAACAGGTAGACGAAAACAAATTCGGACCCGGGCCCGGCGGACCGGGACGTACACAGGGATGCCAGAGGAGTTCTAGAAGAACCACCTCGACAGCCCCCTCCCAGCCCCGCCAAGCAGGAGAAGAGAGGGGCGAAAAAGAATGGAGAAGGACCAGACTCCTTCAGCACAGCGCAAGGTACAACACAACATGGACCAAGCAACAGTGAGGGATAACACGTAGTAACATAACCACGAACATCTCCATAACGTCAAACCCTGCAACGCCCGGGCCGACCCGGCATTTCCCCCCCGAAATAACACAAGTCCCTCAGGGTACCAGAACACCAGATCTGCGCCCCGGCGGACAACGGGTTAACTGACCTGGTCCGGCGCGACCAGAACCAGTCCCGTGCCCTAATCACGCCGCCATCCCCAGTCCCAGGAGGGGGGTAGGTACGTGTGTCGATCCAAAACCTTATAGAGGGCGCCACCCAGACGGTCAGAACACAAAGCACCGCGCCCGGTGGCCCACCCCAAGGGCGTGAGACCCCTCTACCAATGCTTTGATCTATTCTGTTAACATCCCCCAGAGATGAATGAGAATTCGTCAAGACAAGCCTAGTACACTGGCGCTCGGAAGAGACAAACTCCATCCCAGTTGCCCCATAAAAATGCAGTTTCAATGATGAGCAACCAAGGCGTGCAAGCCCATGCATGGTTCCTATCAGAAGCACCCAGGGCCAGCACTATATACACGTCGAGACCCAAAACATATCAATGGACATTCTAACAAGAACCCAGATACCGTTCCTCCAAGCCGCCTGGGAGAACGACAAGAAGCCGCTTTTTTCACAGAAAAAAATACAGACATGGGTCCCATACGACGCGGCTGAGGGAAAACAACACCCTGTCAACCTGCTCCATAAAAGAGGGGACGGGGAACCCCCAGAGAGACTTCCCACGTGAGCAATAAATTGAAAAGTGTATGTAACATTGAGCCACGTGACCAAAGGCTCAAGATACATATATACCGAGCTTAGCAGAACTCTTGCGTTCCTATGCACCGCAACACCAACTTGACAACAACAGAGATCCACACATGGAGCCTGTAAAGAACTCACGGAAGTCGGCAACCAATAGAAACGCGCCCAGTGACGTACTCTATGGCGGGGGGAATCCCATGACTCAACCGACCATTACAGGCGAGGAGTCAGGAAACTCCCTACCCCCCCACCCCGCGATCAATCAGCGCGGCAGGGCTGAATGATAGAAGGCCCAACCCCCCGACCAATCAGAAAAGAGGGAAGGAGGGGTTTATCCGTTCACCCCCTCATGATCCCATACCCCGGATACGATAGTAAACAAGCCATTTTAGCGATGATACCTATGTAGCCAGCATGCTAATGGAGCAGCATATATCCTATCAGGATAAGCTAACCCAACGCACGCTAGCCACAGACGACAACACGTCTGCGAACAGGGTTTATAAACAAGGCCGAAGGCTTATGTGCCAACACGACACCCGTGTTTCATGTTTCAAGAAAAAAGGGTCTATAAGACCGTGGTACAAGCTACACACACGAGCACTTCTGCAGGCCAACACTCCAAAGTTGTGGACTCAATGCCACTGTTTCCAATGTCAGACAACGGTAAACATTTACCACTATAGGAAGAAACATATTTCTTCAGGATGAGGAAAGAAAAAGCCTTTCGACCGAGTGTTAGCTACAGGCCTTGCTAAGCACATATATATGTAGCGACCAGCTAGTGACTAAAAGTCCTGCTCTCCTATCAACCCCACAACTTAGGCGAGGGTTCTACACATCGTATCCCCAACATATACAGTGAATAAACACACAGTTTGTAACAAAAAATAGTCCCTCACTAGGAGGGACCCTTTATTAATGTAACAAAATTATGTTTGGGATGGGGAAGGGAACAGGGGTAACAGGGGGAGAAAGTCACTAGCGGCGCCTGCCGCGAACAGCTCGGTGTTTGCCCCCACGGGGAGCAGGCCCGGAGGGACGGTACTGGGGTGCCTGGACACAACGATCCCTACCGTCACCTCCGGGCGTGGGTCGGCTGGCTGTGGCGGTCAAGGCACCCTCTCTGCTCCTGGCCTTCTTGGTCGAGGGCCCAGCAGCGGCGGCGGTGGTGGCGGTGGCGACGGTCGCGGATCCCCGACGACGTGGCCTCCGTCGAACCTCACCGGCAGCGTCGGGTGGGGGAAAATGGGGCTGGAGCACTGTACGCTCCTCCTCCATGTCCCTGCATGCAGCCGTCATCTGCTGCATAGCAGACCCGAAGAGCCCAGCATCGGAGAGGGGGGCCGTGAGCAGGGGAAGCCTCTTCCGCTCCGTTACCCGCGCTTGCTCCAGCCAAAGGTGGCGCTGGGTTAGAGTGGCCAGGGCGCGTACTTTCCCGGTGGCGATTGCCTGCAGCTGTACCAGGTGCAGGATGGCTCCAGCCGCCTGGGCGTGTAGGAACTGATGGTGATCGTCCAACACTGCCCCGCCCGCCATCATCTCCGACATGAAGCGCGCCAGCTGCGCGATGTTGGATGTCGCAGCCAGGCTCTGTGTCGTGGCGATGAATGACTGGTCACTCCAGTTGGCCAACTGCCTAGCCAATTTCCCTTGGGGAACCGGCTTCCGCAACGGCTCCCACACCACCTCAGGACAAAGAATAGATGCCATCTGGCTATCAAGCCGAGGCACCCCTTCCTTCAATCCCTCGATCAAACCCACCACCCGCGTGACTTGCACGTAGGCAGGGGTAAGGCCGGTGAGGCGGGAGATTACTTGTCCCTGACGCACGTAGGCCTCCATTGAGCGGAAGAATGGGCAGACAACGCCCGTCTCCCTCACAGGACGACGTTGCCAGAGATGACCTATCAAGTCATCAGGGACAGGTGCAGGCAGTGGCTGCGGCAACGGCACGCCATTAGCGGCTGCGGCAGCCGCCATGAGCTCCGGGAACAAGGCACGCAATTCCCCATGTGCACCTTCCTCCACTCATTGTGGCGCCACCATCCGATGCGGTTGATCGCAGGGCATCCCGTCTCCGAGTCGGAGGTTCTAACCCAACACCGGAGGACGAGGGACCCCAAGGAGACATACCACCCCCTGCCACACCCCGAGGAGGAGAGTGATACGTCTCCACCGGGGCGTCAAACAAGAGCGCCTCCGCTCCCTCCATAAAATCCTCCGTATCCATCGGACAAGGAGACCGAGCAGAAGCACCCTCGTCTGGCTCCAGCAGCTCTCCAAAGCCAGGCCGTTCGCCCCTGTAGCTCACCATCTTACGACGGGAGCAAGCAGAAGCAAAGAGCTTGCGTCTCAGATCCTCCGCTACCAGAGGTGCTTTTTGACAATAGAAACATGCAAATGTTTGTACAGTAAATATAAACAAAAATTAAAATATTAAACTGGAAAATTGCCATAATATGTGCTCTTTAAAAGCTTTATAATTACCTCTTGCTCTCCCAATATCAAGCATATGCGATTCAAACCAGAACTAAGACCCAATGGAGTGGAAAAAGAAAAATCCAATGTCTTTGGATGTTTTGTACAGCTATGCACTATATGTTCAAATGTTTTATCACTGACCCATCGTGTACTCAAGGGCATACATATAAATTCCATCCAACCAAATATGATAATTGATTTGGAAATCTTGTAAATATTAAAACATATTATAGAACCATAGAACCATGATCCACACAGCCAGAAGCTTACTCATCAATATTAGAAGTTCATGCTTTTGTCTCAGTTTTCAGCTAGCAAGAGTCATACAACTAAACATGCATAGGGCTATATCCATAACAAGGCAATAACTATACAGTACTTGCACAGAGAACACTGACCTATCTATAGCAGAAGAGGGACAGCACTATTTTTTTCTTACACGTACCCCCATTCAAAAACGTCACAGCACCCTCCAAGAGTGTTAAGAGATTAATTACATGTTACAGTGGCATACAATTATTTTCTATTCAGAATGTGATATATGGCCCAGTGGTTTTCAGGTGGGTTGCAGGATGCTGGGGTGGGGGTAGTGCTGAAGGTTGAATGAGCTAAGTAACTAAATGAATAGAGTCTGTCTGTCTCAAGAACTACATCATACAGTGCTGGTGACACGGTTTTGTTTTCTTATTTGCCCTAAAGATTTTAGAAAAAAATCATCTGCCGGGCCTTTTTTTATTTTTATTTTTTATGTTTTTCTAGATTTTTATTGCGTTTTTACTACCGGGCAGTCCGGTAGAGAGAGAGGGAGAGGAGGAAATGGGAGACAGAGCAGGGGAAGACATTCGGCAAAGAACGCTGGGTCTGGGATTCGAACCCAGGTTGGCCGTGCCGCGACGCAGCGTGTTACGTGGTTCGCCACTTGGGCGCCCCTGGGCCTTCTTGATAAAGCTGAATCTCTGGAAGTTATCCCACGTAAGGGTGTTGGAGATGGTATTTCCTAGGATCAGACTCAACCAGGCTCATAGTTTGCTACTTTAATTCCTAAGAGAGGATGACCATGTTGGGTTCCATTTCAAATGAATCCTAATTTCCACTGTTTTGGATATTGTTAACAGCGCACCATTATGCCGGGCAGGCCACTATCCTGCAGTGGATGTTCCCACTGGGTTTAGGTGTGACAGAACCAGATCTCAGAGGGTCTCTATTTTATATGTCTGCACTTTATGTGCTCATTTTACCTCTTTTTTCTTTTGTGAAGCACTTTGAGTTGAGGTTTCTGTATGAAAGGTGCTATACAAATAAAGTTTATTATTATTATTATTATTATTATTATTATTATTATTATTATTATTATTATTATTATAGACATTTTTAGAAGAATTCCGTTGCTTGGGAAACAGCTAAACATATTTTCAACATATTTCCTGTCAAGCTACCGCATTAGCAAACACAGGGCCCAGGCTTGTTTCCTGTTGCAGTGTTTGCTAATATCAATAGCTCACAGGAAGTACACTTGGGCCCAAGCTGTGCCCCTTCTACTGAAAATGTCATTGAGGCAGGGGATCTTGGCCTCCATGGGAACAGGAATGGTGGTGTATGCCTTGAAGCAGATGGGGTATTTGCATGTGGTCAGGAAGTGGTTGGAGGTATTGGTGAATGCATGGGGCTAGCTGGTGCAGTCAGTGACTGACGGTGGAGAACGACACACCATCCAGTCTTGCTACTTTCCTGATTTTGTGTCTCCTGAACAGGTAGTGAACAGACCCCTCAGTGATAGAGAGAGAGGAGCTGGTAGTGAGGGTTGAACAGAGAGTACAGGGTGGGCACGCCACTCACTAAATCTGCATTGAGCTAACGCTGGGCGTTGTCGGGGGAGAGAGCAGACAGGAGTAGAGATGGTGGAAGGGGAGAAGAGAGTTCCCATTCAAAACAAAAGTAGAAACCTGGAAGTGAGGGGCGTGATAGAGCTTCAATCATATTTATATATCTGTGAATTATGAAACACAAGTGCCGCCACTTTATCATGTAAGGTTTGTTTGAACCTTGGAGTGAATGTTCCAAATAGATTTTTTTGGGAGTTTTGGATTTATGGTGTGCAAACCCACCAATAGACATGGATTTTGACTGCTGCTGAACATATGTACGAACATACGAACATTTGAGTTATAGGAGCAATAAGAAAAGAAAAAAAACATTGGTGAGGGGGGAAAAAAGGAGCAATAAGCAGCCGTTGATTTTGGGCAGGAAATATTTTAAAATCCTTAAAACCAAATTCAACAACACCCTTCCCAATCAGAACGCATCAGGATGCCTCTAAAGCCATGCCGCTTTGTGTACACGCGCAACTGTTATGCGCATAACAAGCATGTGCGTCACTAGAGGGTTTGATAGACACCTCCCTCATTCCAATCATTTGTCTTGGTCATTCGTTTGATTGGATGAGCTCCTGCCCCTTACCGGAACGACTTTTGTCATTTTGGTGTCAAGCATCTTGTTATTCTGAGTACTATCGATTACTGTCAAGATATTATAAGATATTTAAAATGTTGCCAAAAACCTGCGGCCGCCTATTGATCCTTTAACAAGAACAAGAACAAGAACAAGAAAACAGACAGCAAGTTGAGAGAGGATAATGTTTATGCCTATGTAAAATAAACTTAGGAAGGCCTATTTTTAACAATCAGTCATAATCCTCACCATCGAACTCTAGTGAAATGGAATCTTCAGGATTAATTTGGCAGGGGCTAAAATATGACAGTGAGAAGCTAGATGTCTTACTCGAGGTCAGTGTGATGATCATGTACCGCAGGGACTGACTGAGTTGATCAATGGCCAACAAACATTCATTAGGGTTGTAATGTCAACAACAAACCATCCTCTTGAAACAAGAATAAATGGTGCATTTATATAGCGCTTTGTTCCTTACATTCACCCATTCACACACAGACGGCGGAAGCAACCATGTAAGGTGCCAACCTGCTCATCAGGAGCAATTAGAGGTTAAGTGTCTTGCTCAAGGACACTTCGACATGCTGCTCAGGAGGAGTGGGAATCGAACCGGGAACCTTCCGAGTACCAGACGACCGTTCTACCTCCTGACCCACTGTCGCCCCCCAGAACCCTCTTGTGTTGGATTTGACAGCCTAGTAAATGCAACAGTCAAATATTATAAAATTATGTGTAGATTCTATTTACCATCTCCAACATGTATTGTTGAAATCTAAATTATCATTTGGAGAAATTATGTAATGGGAAGTTAAAGCTTTCTGAGACTTCATATCTGTTTACATTCCCATACTTGAATGAATGCATACTCTTCTTATCATATACAGTACTTCTATCTAAGGACATGGAGAGATCCTCCAACCAGAATGACATCTCAGCTCGAAATGAAAATGGAGTGAAACGGGATACTGCTTTGCTTCTGAATCATCAGCGTATTTCTATAACCTTTCAAGCCAAATACCAGATAGATAAACAGAGAGGATGGACACTGAGTACAGAAGATGGATGCTACCTCAGATTCTTCCCTACAACGCTGACTAGCGTGGTTTTCTTAAGGGTTCTGTGCCTCCGTAGCCCCGCACAGATGTTCACCAGGACCCTCGTGTCTCCGTACTCCCACTAACATCACCTGATCTGCCCCCACCTCTTTCTCTCTGTCGTTACCTGATAGACAGGGAGGAAAAGAGGACACTGCGTCCTGCTGTGATCGGAGAACTCTGAGTCCTTTTTGGAAGCGCTCCCGCCTCAGCCCCTTTCGCCTCTGCTCTGCCCCGTATCAGCACATGGAGCTGAGCACAGAGCTCTGAGCTGGAGCTTTAGACTGCGTTGGATCTGTGCACGCTGCTCTGTTACAGACTCTACAGCTGACCTTGTGCCAAGCTTTATCAATGGCTCAGGGGTCAAATGCTCCGTGAAAACAGAAACACACCCTGGACCTGTCTCACTGGAACACTTAGAACAGTGATGGGCTGCTGGCCCCGCATCCCTTATGTAAATACAGAACCACCCCATCAATTTAACATAGGGGCTATAGTGCTTGCATTGATTTTTAAAGGTCACATATTGTACTCCTTTTGAACTAATTAATAGACTGTTGGTCTCTGAGGTCCCAAAACATGTCTTTGACGTTTTCTTTTTGCCATGTTTTTCCCCACATCACACTCCGGAACTGCAGGGTTTCTGGCTCACAAAATTCAGATCAAACTGTCAAACTGGTGTTGCAGATCAAATATGAATTGAGATCCAGCCATTGCATGTCCTTTTCCCATGTGAAATGTTGTCAGAAACATATTTTAGTGAACCATTTAGGTGGAAAAAGAGAACTCCACTTGATGTAGAAGCGACTGGGAGAGGTCCCTGAATGGCTCGTTTAAAGTGCAAAATCAGACTGGGTTGTCTTATTTCATGGTTTGTGTGTTAGTAGGACCCACATTTATGTGCACATATTATTTTTTATAATATGTGACATTTAAAGTCTAACTGAAATCAAGGCAAGAAAACATTTCTTAATTCAAAAGATAATCAACAATTATATCATAGTGGATGCTCACAAAACTTCATATTAAGTTCATCTATGATATGTTACGTTTGGAAAATTACAAGCTGTCAAATGTTAATCCAGTGATGTCATTGATGTAACATTAGGCTTTGATCAGATAGTTTCATAATCAAACACAACACAGCTGTGAGAGTTGCTTTCACCATGCAAGTGAGGCAGAATTTCTTTGCAGTGGTTGGCGAACTATTCCTTCTTTAGCATTACATGAATATTCACAAGAGTGAATATTCTAAACAAGACTCATTTAAGTTGGACAATTTTGGGACCAACATTTTTTGTATTTCTGGTATTTAGTTGTTTAAAAGATTTCAATTTATAGTATATCATCCGTCAGATGAATGCAGATATGCCACAGACATACATTCTAACTGGGTTAGGAGCATAAAACATGATTGATTTTGATTGATAAAATGGCCATACATATTCAAATCTGCGCTACTGAATGGTCATTCAGCTGATTGCTATTCACCTTATATGCCCTGCCCACTTCTGCTGTCGACTCTTTATTTCCTGTTAATGTTGACATGGAGATAAGTATTGGGATTTAGATAATTAAAGGGCAATACCAGCTAGCATGCTGATTCGTACAATCCAAATTATATTTGGAACTGTTTTTTTTTCTTGGTAATCTCATAATGACATTTGTTTTCAAAGGCCCTTGCCATCTTTAGATTGTACCAGTAATTATTATATAATTATGTCGATTTTTCCAGTAATGTAGTTTATCTTGCGCATACAGAAAAGTATGTCACAACAACAATGCAGTAGGAAGGAGTGGCTAGCTTGACCATGTTTCTCACCTTGATGTGTCAGTGAGTTACTACAATTTGTGATTCCTTGCTAATACTAACCTGGTGTAAAAGTGTGTTGTTGAGGTTTCTCAGTCTTCTTCAGTGTTGAGGGCAACACATTACTCAGTAGGTGACCACTAATACTAACTGTTGTACACTGTTGTAGCATGCAGTGTGCAAATCCACATATTACATGATGATGTCAGCATACTGCATTCAAACCACACTGAAGGAGAATGCAGTATGCATTTTGTGTAGGCTACTTGTGTGGTTTTTTACCCTGTGCCCCTGACCGCAAATCAAGTTTCCCATCTGGGATAATAAAGTGACTGAACTGAACTGAACTGAACTGAACTGACGTTTTCAGACAGGCTGAGTGATATTTTGGAGCTGGAGTTGATTTGTTACAATGTCCCTTACCAACACAGCTATTAACCATAAGCAAAGTCCTACAGTAGTACTTTCTAAAAAGATATGAGTAGTAATTGAAGATTCTGAAACAATGTCTGAGATAGTGATTTCCACCTCCATTGTGTTTTTAAACATTTTATATCACATGAATGAATCTCTGATGAATGAATGGAATTGACCGGGTCAATCTAGAGAGTGGGAGGACTACAGCCATGAAGGAAAAAGCATCCTACACTCATACTTAGTGGTACCATGTATTTGACTATACCATGTATGTATGAACTTTAAAGAGTGTGTTGTGGCTGTTTGGAAGACAAAAATATTTAAATGATTGTATAGCCAGGCCACAGCTTATTCAAACATTGATGCTACTGCTGTCTGAAATATCACATATTTTAGTCTAATTCACTGTTAATACGCTATTAATTCCCACAATTCCAATTTTTTTTGTGCTTAAATATGTTATATGTTATATGTTGATACCCTGGTTTGACATCGCACAATGCAAAGCATTCAAACATGTAACTGTTTCCAATTTAGAACCTCTAAAGACGTTTACATAAGGGAGTATTGTACATTAGCTGCATCCGGTAGATAATATAATATCATTGCAACCATACTTACAGGTACGTGTATCAGAATAGTGCATGTGTACAGTACACACATACTATGAACCAGGAAGCAAACAAGGAGGCTGTCATCTTTAAAAGGGCACTATTACTGTAACAAGTAACAAAGGGCACAAGTAATGCTGATTTATTTTGTATATAATCTCACACCCGTCTAAAAACTGTTTTACACACATTAATTTAGTTTGACAGTTATTGAAAGTAAATGAGTTTGAATATGGCCACCAGTTATGTCTTTGGGGATATTGAACCCTTGTGTTGTGTTAATTACAGCAAAATTCAATTATAAGGTTGCAGTCCCTATAAGACAAGGTATTGCTATTTTTTTGCGATCACTTATTTACTCTCAATAACTGTCAAACGAAATGAATGTGTGCAAAACTGTTTAGAGTTTTTGAACGTGTGCTAGGTGTGTGAAGTGCCCCTTTAAGTTCTTGGTTTAGTTTCAGCATCAAGCCTGTTTGGTTTGCCAGTCAGTTTGAACATCTGATCTGAGGATATATATACACAAGGTATATAATGAGTTTATTCAAAGTTGTTTTAGGCTATGATTGAGGAGGCCGTCTGTTAAGTGGGAATATTATAATAATGTATGTATTATAATGTATATATGGTAGATTATAGCGTTAGTTACATACAGTCACTTGTATGATTGATGGTGAATGGCATTCACGTTGATGTCAACAATATACAATAAGCTGCTTAAGATGCCACCCACTGCTCCACTATACGCTGTATCAGCAATGTGAGCGAAGCCTGCAGAAGTTGGTCACTACGACGCTACTGTGGCTGCGTGGCTCTGATATTCCTTCTACGTGCCCTATGGGTCCCGCTGGTCCATGTCTCTAGTGCTGCCTGCCATGCACAATATCTGTTGTTCCCTCACCAGCACAATATCTGTCGTTCCCTCACCAGCACAATATCTGTTGTTCCCT